>NC_059124.1:7080308-7380308 GCF_020740685.1 Jaculus jaculus
GGGGTTTGATTACAGACGCTGGAGTCCCTGGCACTTCAATTCTCTCTATGAAAAAAGCAAAAATAGGGCTGGAGAGATGGCTTAGCGGTTAAGCGCTTGCCTGTGAAGCCTAAGGACCCCGGTTCGAGGCTCGGTTCCCCAGGTCCCACGTTAGCCAGATGCACAAGGGGGCGCACGCGTCTGGAGTTCGTTTGCAGAGGCTGGAAGCCCTGGCGCGCCCATTCTCTCTCTCCCCCTCTATCTGTCTTTCTCTCTGTGTCTGTTGCTCTCAAATAAATAAATAAAAATAAAATAAAAATAAAGCAAAAATAGTCCTGGATATACCTCCAGTGGCTTGATGATTTCCCACTACACCCACATTCCTGAAGGTCTGTCTGCGCCCCCCCCCCCCCTAGTGGTACCACACGCATGGGTTCACCTACCTCCCATTGAAACCACAAGCTGGGGTCCTTCTGCCCCCAGTGAAACCACAGACGGGTTCGTCCACCTCCAGTGAAACCACAAGCTGGGGTTCGTCCACCTCCACTGGAATCATGGGCTGGGGATTCATCCACCTCCAGTGAAAGAAACCACAGGCTGTGGTTCACCTACCTCATTGAAACCAAAATCTGGGGTTCATCCTCCCACAGTGAAACCATAGGCTGGGGTTCACCTACCTCCCAGTGAAACCACAGACTGGGGTTTCAGGCTGGGGTTCACCTACCTTCCAGTGAAACCACAGACTGGGGTTTGACCACCCCCAGTGAAACCACAGGCTGGGGTTCACCTAACTCCCAGTGAAACCACAAGCTGGAGTTCACCTACCTCCCAGTGAAACCACAAGCTGGGGCTTGACCACCCCAAGTGAAACCACAAAGTGGGTTCACCTACCTCCCAGTGAAACCACAGACTGGGGTTTGACCACCCCCAGTGAAATCACAGGCTGGAGTTCACCTACCTCCCAGTGAAACCACAAGCTGGAGTTCGACCACCCCAAGTGAAACCACAAGCTGGGGTTCACCTACCTCCCAGTGAAACCACAAGCTGGAGTTCACCTACCTCCCAGTGAAACCACAAGCTGGGGTTCGACCACCCCCAGTGAAACCACAAGCTGGGGTTCACCTACTTCCCAGTGAAACCACAAGCTGGGGTTCATCCACCCCCAGTGAAACCACAGGCTGGGGTTCCTCCACCCCCAGTGAGACCACAGGCTGGGGTTCATCCACCCCCAGTGAAACCACAAGCCTTCATCCATGGGCCTTTGGAGACATTGGGGAGCTGGAGGAGCAGGTGCCTCATTTCTGACAATGGTAGCATCTCCCCAGAGACACAAAAGAAAGCTAAGTGCTGCATGCCAAGTGGTCCATCTCAGGAGATGTGGTATTTGGTCCCAGCAAGTGTTTCTCATATGATGCACATGTGTGCAGTGTGCGTTAAGCGGCTCTGTGGTGTGCATGTTAGGTCTCCATTTTTGGACTCTGACTGCCATTTCATTGCTACTCTTTCCCAAGAGTGACCCTGCCACCCATCCCGACTGTCACTTTCCTGGAAAGACACAAATCACCAAATTATCACTTCCCTTAAGTGGTCTGAACCCCGAGGCAAAGAAGACTAAACCAGCCACCAAAGAAAGACTGTCTGCTCTGAGGTCTTCTTGGGCTTTCCCTGAATCAATCCTGTCTCTGCTATGGCAGAGTCTTCTCTCTTTTTATTTTCCTGCTTTTTTTTCCCCTAACAGTACCTCCATTGCTTTTGTAAGGGTCTGAGAATCGCTGAAGAAAGACCCCAGACTCAAATAGTATGTAAAACCAAAGAGCGTTTATTCCGCAGAATCAGCCAGCATGTGGGGGTCAACCATTCATGCCAAATGGCGACCCTGAGAGGAGTACGCGGGGCCTCCTGTAACTTCTTCCCAGCACCATGATGCCTTCTGAGGTCACTGCCATCTGAAAAGAGAAGGTTCTCTACCAAAAGTGATAGTAGCATTAATATCACGGTATGAACATTAAGAGAAGTGCTTACTGGGCAGTTTGATAAGCATAGTATATACATTTAGCCAGACAGCAGCAGATGCTACACTCCAGGACTCATGACTACCCCTGTTTTAAGTTTTCAGTGTCAGGGATGTGTTTCCCTCCCATGGAGCGGGCCTCCAGTCCAATTAGAGGGCAGTTGGTTTCCACCATGACAGACATGCCACTATTGCACCTGTTGGCTCATTTAGCCTGGCTGGCCAAATATAAGGCTTGCAATGTCCACTGTTGAGTATCTTCACTGGTAGTATCTCTTTCTCCCATTGAACTGCATACAGAATGGCTTCTTCCAGCTTTCTGTCAGCTGGTCTACATGGAGGAGGTTTTCAGCTCAGTTCCAGCAGGATTTCTCAGTGGCCTTGCAGCCCAAGTATGTGGAGTCTTCAGCAGTAGGATCTTGCCATCTATTCCTGGTGGGAAACCAAGGGCCTCAGCAATGCCAGCCCTCATTTCTTTTTTCTTTGGGGGGGGGGCGGGTTTCGAGGTAGGGTCTCACTCTAGCCCAGGCTGACCTGGAATTCACTATGGAGTCTCAGGGTGGCCTCGAACTCACAGCAATCCTCCTACCTCTGCCTCCAGAGTGCTGGGCCTCATTTCTTTTTTTTTTTTTTAATGTTTTTTGTTTATTTTATTTATTTATTTGAGAGCAACAGACAGAGAGAGAAAGAGGCAGAGAGAGAGAGAGAATGGGCACGCCAGGGCTTCCAGCCACTGCAAACGAACTCCAGACACGTGCGCCCCCTTGTGCATCTGGCTAACGTGGGTCCTGGGGAATTGAGCCTTGAACCGGGGTCCTTAGGCTTCACAGGCAAGCGCTTAACCACTAAGCCATCTCTCCAGCCCAGGGCCTCATTTCTTAATGACACTTTTTAAGTCTATGGGGATGGGGCAATGGCCCGGTGGTCAGGAGTGCTTGGGTGAAAGCCGGCCAGCATTTGTTGAGTTTCCCAGCAACCATATGAAACGAGACACAGAGCAGTGCACGCGTCTGTGATCCAAACATGCCTGTGCTGTTGAGAAGGGAAGCCGGGAGAATGCAGTCTCAAGGGCAGCTAGATGAACACACGAAGTCAAGCGGCATCAACAAAGCAAGGGTGCCCTGTCGCAAGCAAGGCGGACGGAAAGGACAAGCACACAATCTTTCCTCAGAGCCTCCATGTGCTGTGGCATGCCCCCCCCCACACACACGTGCACGCACGTACATGCACACACACATCCCGTACACATCCATCCACACATGCAGGTACACATGTGTATTTTTTTTTTTTTTTTTTGAGGGAAGCACAATAGATTTCCCTTTTTTTTTCTTTTTTGATTTTTCGAGTAGGGTTTCACTGCAGCCCAGGCTGGCCAGGAATTCACTATGTAGCCTCAGGGTGGCCTTGAACCCATGGCAATCCTCCTACCTCTGCCTCCTGAGTGCTGGGATTAAAGGCGTGTGCCACCACGCTTAGCTCAGATTGCCCTTTTTTTTTTTTTTCAATTTATTTTTATCTATTTGACAGAGAAGTCGGGGAGAGAATGGGTGCACCAGTGCCTCCAGCCACTGAAAATGAACTCCAGATGCGTGCGCCCCCTTGTGCATCTGGATAACGTGGTTCCTGGGGAATCAAGTCTGGGTCCTTTGGCTTTGCAGGCAAACATTTTAACCACTAAGGCATCCCTGTATCCCAGATTGCTTTTTTTTTTTTTTTCCTGATGCAAGAGTGACAGAAAGAAAGAGAGAGGGAGAATTGGCATGCCAAAGTCTCCAGGTACTGCAATCAAACTCCAGACACATGCTCCCCTTGTGTGCATGTGCGACCTTGTACGTTTGCGTCAACTGTGCATCTGGTTTATGTGGGACCTGTAGAGTCGAACATGAGTCCTTAGGCTTCGCAGAAAAGGGAGGATGAACTTTCAGAGGCAAGAGATAGAGGGCTTTGGGCAAGAGGAGGCAGAGGGGCATTTGGGGATCCGGGGAAGCGTAGGAACACAAGAGAGTTTAAGTTCGAGAGTGCCCATTGGGGTGGCAGTGTACTTATCCTTGGATGAGATAGAGTGGGGGCTGAGGAAGGAGGGGCCCAAGGAACGGCTCTGATTCTGGCTAAGACAAGTGGGAGGGGCTGGGGTCAGGGGAGGTGAAGTTAATCAGAGACAGGCAGAGGCAGAAGACTTGAGTTAATGTTAGAGTCTAATATCGTAAGTCAGCATCAGACCGGGGAGCCTATTAGTCTGACTCATTGTTTATATTGTAGTTATATTTTTCTCGTTGGGTGATTAAGACCATGTAGGCTGCCAGAATTAACTGTATATTTTGGAGGTCAATAATGGCTCTGTAGGAGGGACTTTCAGGGACCTGTGAGGAGTTCTATGACTCTCAGCATTGCCATCTGCAAGGATAAGTCAAGGCCGTGCTGACCAAGTGGCCCTCCCTCTTTTGGGAAGCCTGGAGGACTGATTTTTCCTCCAATGTGACTCTTCTGTTGCAGATAAACTGACTTGGAACTCATTTCTGGGTCTACACACCCTCTCTGATCAAGAAGGCGGGTAACTTCCCAGAGGCTAAAAGTTAGTATTGTCCCTTCATCTCCTGTGGCCTTTTGACCCGGGAACAGGAGCCAAAATATTGGTTATCCTTTTAACTCCAATGCTTCTAATTGATTTTGGTTTCTACATATGGTTATTACTCACTCAGAGAGATTGTACATATCTGATTAGCAAAACAGATCAGTTAAAAGGTTGCAGAACATATCTGCTTAGCAAAGCAGATCTGGTTAGAGGAGGACACAATAGTTTAAAGTCAAATGCTTAATATTTAAGTTCAGTTGTCAGGTGTTCAGTTGTAAGCTATATCTGGGACATAGAAAGATACACACTCTGTCTTTTAAGTATCTGTCAGTTGTAAGTATAGGCATAACATTTTCGTGGCCCTGGAAACAATATTTTTATCAATAACTTTAAGGCAATTGATTTGATCTAGAAATGGTATGTTGGGAAAAGACAAGATGGGATAAAAACGTAGCACCTGGGTTTGAAAACCACTTTGGCTAGTCTGTATACCAATGCAAGTAGCAATTATAGGGAGTAGTTTTTGTGTGAGGTAGGAAGTCGAAGTCCATAGTTAATCGGAGGGATATCCAGTTTTGAAGCAGCATTTGCTGGAAAGACTTTCCATTTTCCCTGGATTCACTTGGATTCTTTCATCAATACCAGTTTACCATGTACCAGCCTATTTCTGGACTCCTTTTTTATTCTGTTTAGTCATTTTTCTATCAATATGCAAACATTAAATTACCTTGATTACTGTACGTTTATAAAGGCAAGTCTTGAAACCATCTACTACCAGATTTTTTTTTCCCCTTCTGATAGTCTTTATTTTACTTTATTTATTTGAGAGAGTGGACTCTAGCCACTGCAAATGAACTCCAGACACATGCGCCACCTTGTGAATCTGCTTTATTTTTTATTTTATTTATTTGAGAGAGAGAGGGAGTGAGAGAAAGAGGCAGATAGAGAGAATGGGCATACCAGGGCCTTCAGCCACTGCAAACAAAGTCCAGGTGCATGTGAAACCTTGTGCATCTGGCTCATGTGGGTCCTGAGGATTCGAACCTGGGTCCTTAGGCATTGCAGCAAGTGTCTTAACCTCTAAGCCATCCTTCCATCTCTATTACCAGATTTAAAAAAAAATATTTATTTATTTGAGATAGAGAGGTACAGAGAAAGAGAGAGAGAGAGAGAGAGAGAGAGAGAGAGAGAATGGGAGAGAGCAGGTGTGCCAGGGCCCCTAGCCATTGCAAATGAACTCCAGCTGCATGCACTACCTGTGCATCAGGCTTTCTATAGGTTCTGGGGAACTATATCTGGGTCCTTTGGCTTTGCAGGCAAGTGCCTTAACTGCTAAGCCATCTCTCCAGCCCAAATAGCAGTTAAAAAAAAATCAATTATCATTCCTTTTTATTTCACATACTTTAAAACATTTTTTTTTAAACCACTCTGAGGCGAAGACAGAAGCTTTCATTCGGGGAAAACACGAGCTGCCAGGACTGAGTCTCAAGCGGAGCACAGCCAGCTTCGAGATTCCAGATGGCGGGCTTTCTAGAGCTCTTCAGGTGGGGAAGGTGAGGGAGGGAAAAGAACTCCTTTGTTCTTTACATGAGCCACTTCACATAGCCAGGGGGTGAGCCCAGAGCAGTGAGCAGGTGACCTGAGAGATCAGGGGGGCAGGACACCTAGACCTGGGGCGTTGCTAGGCAAGGAAGGGATGACTGCTGGGCGATTCCTTGAGGACTGTGGACGGCCCACGTCCTTGTGTCTCTGTCTCCCTCCTGCTGTCCTCAGTGACTCCATTTTGTCCTGACCTAACAGATACATTATTCTTGGTTGGCATGGTTACCTTGGCTCCTCTAGACTATAACAAATTTCTCAGACTTTCCTTGTTCGTTTGCTTTATCATCCTGCTGGTTTTGATGGATATTGGTCAGGTGTTTTGTAGGATGTCTCCCTATTGAAATTGTTTTTGATATTTTTCTTTAGTTTGACTGGAATTTATGGGTTTTTGGAACAAAGATTGTGGAAGAAAAGGGCCAATTTTCACCACATCCTATCAAGGGTACATGCTATAAATATGACATTTTATTTGAACGTTGATGTTGAGAATAATCACCCTGTGGAGGCAGCGTGTCAGGTTTCTCTGCAGTCATGTTACTTGGGAAGGAAGTCACTTTGCATGTAGGAGTAGGGAATTATTTGACCCATTTTGGTTGGAGTAGTTACATAAGTTATCTGAAATTCTTCTGTGTGTGTGTGTGTGTGTTTTTTTTTTTTTTTTTTTACTTTGTAAAAATTTATTTATTTTTATTAACAACTTCCACAATTGTAGACAATATCCCATGGTAATTCTCTCCCTCCCCCCACTTTCCCCCTTGGAAATTCCACTCTCCTTCTTATCTCCTCCCCCTCTCAATAATTCTTTTATTTTGATATTATCATCTTTCCTCCTAGTATGATGGTCTTGTGTAGGTAGTGTCAGGCACTGTGAGGTCATGGATGTCCAGGCCATTTTGTGTCTGGAGGAGCACGTTGTAAGGAGTCCTACCCTTCCTTTGGCTCTTACATTCTTTCCGCCACCTCTTCCTCAATGGACTCTGAGCCTTGGAAGGTGTGATAGAGATATTGCAGTGCTGAGCACTCCTCTGTCACTTCTTCCCAGCCCCACGATGCCTTCTGAGTCATCCCAAGGTCACTCCTGTTGGAAAAGAGAAGCTTCTCTAACCAAAAGTGAATTAATATATGTGTATGAACATTAAGAGAAATGTTTACTGGGCAGTTTGGTGAGCATAGTACACACATTTAGCCAGACACCAGCAAGACGTTACACCCTTAGGGCTCATGGCTACCCCTGTTGTAGGTTTTCATATCAGCGATGTGTTCCCTCCCAGGGAGCAGGCCTCCAGTCCAATTAGAGAGTGGTTATTTTCCCCCATAACAGACATGTCACTATTGCACCTGTTGGCTCATTTGGCCTGCCTAGCCACACTTAAAGCTTGCAGTGTCCACTGTTGAGTATCTTCACTGGTGATTTCTCTCTCTGTCATTGAACTGCATGCAGCATAGCTTTTTCCAGCTTTCTATCAGCTGGTCTACATGGAGGAGGTTATCAGCTCAGTTCCGGCAGGATTTCTCAGTGGCCTTGCAGCCCAAGTATGTGGAGTCTTCAGCAATAGGGTCTTACCATCAATTCCTGGTGGGAAACCAAGGGCCTCGGCAATGGCCTATAATGTTCTGGGGGCATCAGGGACCTCCCTGGCCAACAACTCACTGAAGGTATCCCATCCCTGGCACTGAAAATTTTCTAGTAACAATCTTCCGAGTGTTCCATTGTCCAAAACACAGTACCATCCTATTAAGTAGCCCCATTCCCTTCTATTTTCTATCTCCTTTCTAGCTTACTGACCTCTGCCACAGTTTACTTCTTACTCACATAGAAGTCCCGTCATTTGTAGCTAGGATCCACATGAGAGAGAACATGTGATGCTTGGCTTTCTGGGCCTGGGTTAGGTTTGTTTCTTATGCCCCTGTTTATTTATTAAGTCATTTATATCAATTGGACTTGAGAATAGCTGTTTTATGGTGTGAGCTCTGATCTCATAATACTTTCGTCATTGCTCAAATTGTTCTGCTTTAGTCGTTAAGTAGTTTTTCAGCTGGTTTCTGCAGCCCCCCACTTTTTTTTTTTTAATACACAGAGAGAGAGAGAATTGGTCCACCAGGGCCTCAGCCACTGCAATAGAATTCCAGACATTTGCGCCACCTAGTGGGCATGTGTGAGCTTGCACTTGCCTCATCTTTTGTGCGTCTGGCTTATGTGGGATCTGGAGAATCGAACATGGGACCTTAGACGTCACAGGCAAGTGTCTTACCCACTAAGCCATCTCTCCAGGCCTGTGCCCCTTTTATCTGTTACTCTGTATGTGTGTGATGTGCAAGTATATGTGCCCACGCCAGTGCCCCATGCCTGTGCCTGCAGAGGTCAGGAAACATCGAGAGTCCTGGTTCAGCTGTTTCTCCTTGAGATGGAGTTTCTTACTGATCCCAGAGCTAGCTGCTTCTGCAAGCCCCAGCACAGGGCTGGGGCTACTGTAGCCCTCCTAAAGTGCTTCCTCTGCCGTTCAGCATTTCCACGGTCCTCACAACAACACAAGACACACAAGGCTGCCCGTCCCAGTTCCACCCTCAGTGATTTCCCCCAGGAAGCTATCGTGGCTCTGACTAGAGAATGTCACTGAAAGCCAAGGCCTCATGCGAGGCTTGCTCATTGCCATCGGCCTGTTGTTTCCTTGACGTCTTCTCAGACACAAGGACATGTATACATAAACAGGTGCTAACTGGTGTGTATGGTGTTCTGCCTCTATTCTCCCATACCCTGTTCATTCCATGATGACTCAGGTTGGCACCTTCCTCCATGTGGTCAGTGAGGTTGTTTCATATATTTCTTGTTTTGTTTTCTTTTCTTTTTTTGTTTGTTTGTTTTTTTGAGGTAGGGTTTCACTGTAGCCCAGACTGACCTGGAACTCACTATGTAGTCTCAGGGTAGCCTTGAACTCATGGCGATCATCCTACCTCGGCCTCCCAAGTAGTGGGATTTAAAGGCATCCGCTCCAAGCCCGGCTTGGTTTTGTTTTTCCGAGGTAGGGTTTCAGTCCAGCCCAGGCTAACCTGGAATTCATAATGTAGTCTCAGGGTGGCCTCGAACTCACAGTGATCCTCTTACTTCTGTCTCCCAAGAGCTGGGATTAAAGGTGTGCGCCACCATGCCTGCCTTATAGTTTAGATCTTAAATGTCTCCTGCAGCCCCTCCCACCCCGTGTTGAACACTTGGACCCCTGACTGTGGTGTTAGTGGAGATGGCGGAACTTAAGAGGTGGGGTTTCATGAGAGGGGTCCTTATGTCACTGGGGGTGTGGCCTTGCAAAGGTTAGTGGACCTCAGCCTGTTCCTCTTTCATTCCTCCATTCCCCAGCTGAGGTGAATGTCTGGCTCTGCCACACATTCCCAGAAGGCATCTACCCACCCAGCAGAGACCTAAAAGCAATGGGTCTTCGGACCATAAACTGGAACTCTAAAGTTTGACACAAATGAAACCTCGTGTCTTAAGAAGTTGATTCTCCCAGGGACTTGTTACAGTGATGCAAAATGGAGTAAAATAATGCAGCATGTGATTGATCATGAAATTGCTGTAGATAAAGTATTTTTCAAATTAAAACAATCTTGTCAAGGAATCACTGATAATCAGAAACACAGTATGGATAAAATTTCATTTTTTTAAACAATTCTATCTATATTAATCGAAATTGTTCAATCTGCTTCTAAATAGAAAAAAAAACAAAAGCACCTGTTTTTGTTTGGTTTTTCGCTCTATCCCAGGCTGACCTGGAATTCATTCTGTAGTCTCAGGGTGACTTTGAACTGCTGGGATTAAAGGCATGTGCTACCACACCCAGTTTGGAAAGGGAGAAAAAATAAAACTTTGAATATTTAAATTCTGGTCTTTTCCAATTCCATTTTGTTTTCCAAACCCTTCTTATTTTTATTTTTCGTATGTAGTTTCATACAGAAGAGAAGCGACAGAAGCTGAGATAAATTGTATTTTTATTTTAAACAGAAGGAAAGAAAAAGTGGGATTATATTTTTATAAATATGTATAAATACAGCATGATTAGGCAAAAATCTTCCAAATAAATAAATAAATAGTGCCACACGCTAAGTAAGGAACTTAAGAAATTGCAGGGGTTACCTCGGTCCTGCCTAAAAGAAAAACCCCTGTTTAGTGGTGAGTTTGCGAGTTTTCCATCAGCTGCTGCCAATGTTCTTTTAGGATTTTTTTTTTTTTTGGTCTTTCCCATGTAGTTGTCAGTGTGTGTCTGACAGTTACTGTACGGAACAATATCTCCCAAAGGAAAGGAAAAGCAATTAAGGAAAATATTTGTCATGCATAGTTCTCTATTGCTACCCATGGTTTCAGTCTTTTGGTGGAAGGTGGGTCTTCAAATTCAGTTTAAAACCATCAGGTGACGCTTCTGTGGTCAGTGAGGCAAACGGCTCAGTTTCCCAGTCTAGGTTCAGGCAGGCTGTGAAAAAGACGTTGTCAGAAGCTGATCTTCTGCACTTCACACGGTCATTTAATCAGAGGTGGGGAAGTGCATCTCATGGAAGAGTCTCCAGGGGTTAGGCTAAGAACACTCCCTTGCTGTTTGGCTAAGTGGGCCTATGCTTGCCTCAGGACGTACGGACAGACAGCCCTGGGGACTCAAAGTTGCCGTCACTTCCTAAGCCAAGAAATTCCAAATGGATTGAGACCCCTGTGTGTCAGCCCCCAGCCCGGGCTGCACAATGCAGCTAGCTTGGGCCTCTGGCCCCTGGGTCTCTTTCCCTTGTCTCTGATCCTATTTCCCTTAGAAAGAAAAGGCTGTCACAGGGGCAGCAAGCTCTCAAGGCATTTTTTTTTTCTTTGTTTTTGGTTTTCCGACATAGGGTCTCACTCTAGCCCAGGCTGACCTGGAACTCACTCAGGGTGGCCTTGAACTCACGACGATCCTCCTACCTCTGCCTCCCGAGCGCTGGGGATTAAAGGCCTGCGCCACCACGCCTGGCCCAAGCCATTTTTTTTTTTTTTAATGTTAATTCACCCAGAAGGTTTCACTACTCCGTCTGCAAATAGAAGCTTCATGCCCAGAGTGTGAGCGCATCATTTCCACTTTACGAAACAAATCCTAGCGGAGCCAGCGTGGGAGGCTCCCTCCACCGTGTGATGCAACTGAGAACCCAACCGGCCCCACTCCGCTCCACCCCCAGGTCACCCTGGATCCGGGCCAGCAGGAAGGTTAAGCCTTCTAAGAAAAGTCTTGGCTCAGTCCCCCAGCGTCCTGTTCTCTTCCGCAGAAATTCACCCCGGGGGAAACAACGAGACAGCTTGACAGCGACGCTCCCAACAGGCCAGCAAAGGTGAAAATGTGCAAACTCAAAAAAAGGCTAGTGGGACCCAGGCACGGGACGGGTGGGGTGCGGAGAGGAGGATTCCCCCCCCCCATAAGGTGCTGGAAGAGCTTGTCTGCAAGGTGTGCAGCGGCTTAACCCCTCTGCTTCTCAAAGGAGGGGGGGAGAGAGGAGGGGGTGAGAGAGGGAGAAGAGGCCTGAAGGGGGGGGTGCGTTTGCTGTCCGCCAGTGATGGGCAGGTGTCCAGGCGACCTTGGGGATGGGAGCGTGCTGGGGAGAAGCAGAAGGCACGGTGCATGCACCTTGGTGCATCGTCTTGGTGCATGCATCCTCTTGGTGCATGCATCCTCTTGGTGCATGCACCTCGGTGCATCCTCTTGGTGCATGCATCCTCTTGGTGCATGCATCCTGGTGCATGCATCATCTCCAGGCAGGCGCGCAGGCCCAGCCTAGATAAACCTGGGGAGCGGGCGGCAGCCGGCGGCGTGCGGGCGCGCGCGCGCGTGCACGTTCCCGCGGCCGGCGCGCAGCACGCCCAGGGGGTCGCTGGCGGCGGCCCCGCCGTCGTCCTCGGCGCTGGGCAGCTCGTGCGAGCAGGAGGCGGGCGCGGGCGTGGCGCGGGGCCGCGGCTTGAGCACGTGCAGCGGGTCGGGCTCGTCCTCGGCGCTGCGCGTGTGGCGGCGCGGCCGCGGCGTGTGCAGGTGCAGCAGCGGGACCTCGTTCCTCCGCGACAGGAACTGCGAGAAGGGCGGCGGGTTGCTGCCCGGCACGAACGGCCTCTTGGCGCGGCCCAGGCTCACCAGGAAGTGGTGCTGGGGCGACACGTAGACGTCGTAGCCGTTCTCCAGCGTCCTCTGCAGGAACCTGCAGTTCTCCGGGGTGAAGTGGTGCTGCGAGGGAAGAGCGACGTGAGGGCGCCCACGACGCCGCCAGGGGGCGCAGTGAGCTCCCCAGGGGCTGAGAACTCCTACAACGCCGCCAGGGGGCGCAGTGAGCTCCCCAGGGGCTGAGAACTCCTGCAACGCCGCCAGGGGCGCAGTGAGCTCCCCAGGGGCTGAGAACTCCTGCAACGCCGCCAGGGGGCGCAGTGAGCTCCCCAGGGGCTGAGAACTCCTGCAACGCCGCCAGGGGGCGCAGTGAGCTCCCCAGGGGCTGAGAACTCCTACAACGCCGCCAGGGGGCGCAGTGAGCTCCCCAGGGGCTGAGAACTCCTGCAACGCCGCCAGGGGGCGCAGTGAGCTCCCCAGGGGCTGAGAACTCCTGCAACGCCGCCAGGGGGCGCAGTGAGCTCCCCAGTGGCTGAGAACTCCTACAACGCCACCAGGGGGCGCAGTGAGCGCCCTATGGGGGCCATGAGAAGTCACACAGTGCCACAAGGGGGCGCTGTGGAGCTCCCTGTGGGGTGGTGAGAACTCCAATGCAGCCAGGGGGCGCTGTGGAGCTCCCTATGGGGTGGTGAGAATTCCAATGCTGCAGGGGGCGCTGTGGAGCGCCCTATGGGGTGGTGAGAACTCCAATGCTGCAGGGGGCGCTGTGGAGCGCCCTATGGAGTAGTGAGAACTCCAATGCTGCAGGGGGCGCTGTGGAGCTCCCTATGTAGTGGTGAGAACTCCAATGCTGCAGGGGGCGCTGTGAGCTCCCTATAGGGTGTTCATGAGAAGTCAGACAATGACACGCGGGGGCGCTGTGAGCTCCTTATTGGAGGGAGTGAGAACTCCCGCAACCCCACCGGGGGCGCTGTGAGATCCCTAGGGGATGAGAATTCCCACAGAGCCACCGTGGTGTGCTGTGAGCTCCCTGGAGGGGTGGGGGGTTGAGAAGTTAATGCCACCAGAGGATGCTGTGAGGTCCCTATGGGGGTGAGAACGCCCACAATGCTGCCAGGGGTCCTTGTGACCTCCCTATAGGGGGGAGTGAGAACTCCCACACCATCACCAGGGGGCTTTGATCAGAATTTTCTCCCAGGTGCCCTGATGATCAGGTCTGAGGAGATCCTCCTGCCTCTGCCTCCCGAGTGCTGGGATTAAAGGTGTGCGCCGCCACGCCTGGCTTTTTTCTCTTCCCCTTACTTTTCCCTTTCCCTTTCCCTTTCCCTTTCCCTTTCCCTTTCCCTTTCCCTTTCCCTTTCCCTTTCCCTTTCCCTTTCCCTTTCCCTTTCCCTTTCCCTTTCCCTTTCCCTTTCCCTTTCCCTTTCCCTTTCCCTTTCCCTTTCCCTTTCCCTTTCCCTTTCCCTTTCCCCTTCCCCTTCCCCTTCTCCCCTCCCTCCCTCCCTCCCTCCCTCCCTCCCTTCCTCCCTCCCTTCCCTCTCTCTCTCACTATTTCTTTTCCTTTTCTCTTTTTAAAATATTTTATTTTTATTTATTTACTTGAGAGAGAGAGAGATACAGAAATAGGCAGGTAGACAGAGAGAATGGGCGCGCCAGGGCCTCCAGCCACTGCAAACGAACTCCAGACGCATGTGCCCCCTTGTGCATCTGGCTAACGTGGGTCCTGGAGAACCGAGCCTCGAACCGGGGTCCCTAGGCTTCACAGGCAAGCGCTTAACCGCTAAACCATCTCTCCAGCCCTCCTTTTCTCTTTTTAAAAGCAGAATATTAAAACTAGAAACATCTCCTTCCTGTCAAGAAATAAAGTAATCCCCAGCGGCGAGTACACAGAAAGAAAACTCACTGATCCGAAAATGTTGCCTCTCAGGTCCATGCAGAGGAACCTTCTACTCATCGCGCCTGTTATCACCACGAAGCCGGACTCCTCCGACCTGATCATCAGGGCACCTGGGGGGAAATTCCGATCAAAGCCGGCTCAGACACCCAGCTTCCGAGTTCAAGAACTCGCTGGAAACGCACCTGCGAGTCGGGGCCCCGTGGGGGAGGACTTCACACAGCGGTCACTTTCTAGACGTCCACTCATTTCTTTGACTCCCTACCCCAGCGACTGGCACACGCCCTGCATCATCCTCATGCCTGCGTGGGGTCCTCTGAAGACCCCACGTTCCTTCACCTGAGGGCCGCACCCATTTCTCCTTCCACTTGGACTGGATTTCCATCTTTGGCTAAAACCTCCTAATGTTTGGGGCGGTCAATTATGTTCTTACAGACCCTTCCACTTCTAGAATTAATTTTTTTAAAATTTATTTATTTGAGAGAGTGAGAGAGAGAGAGAAAGAGAACAGGTGCACCAGGGCCTCCAGCCATGCAAACAAACTCCAGATGCTTGTGTCCCCTTTGTGCACCTGGCTAATGTGGGTCCTGGGGAATTGAACCTGGGTCCTTTGGCTTGGCTGGCAAGCGCTTTAACCACTAAGTCCTCTCTCCAGGCCCTGTTTCTACGATTTTTTTTTTAAAAAGTCTATGCTGAGATGTCATGTAGGAACCCAGCTCCAGTAGTGTGTGGCTGTCTGCCCGTGATACACTCCAAACGGTCCATAGCTGCGTTGATCTCTGCCTCTGCCTATTGAAGTTGCTTGTCCTTCAAGGCCAGCCTTGGCTGTCACCATCTGTGAGCTCTCGCCTCCCTCACCAGAGCGGATTCTCCCCAGCACGTGTCCCTGCCTTGCTTAACTGCGTCCACATGTCCAGAGCCTTCCCCAGAGTGAGCCTCAGGGGAGCAGAGAGCATGTCTCCCTGCCCGCCCGCGCATAGACGGCTTCTTGGGTTCAGCTCCTTGTCCCCTCTCACTTGAAGGCACCTCTTGCAGATGTCCCTCGAGGTCTTTCAGTGACCCCATCTTAAAACTTGTCTCTGTTGCCGGGCGTGGTGGCACACGCCTTTCATCCCAGCACCCGGGAGGCAGAGGTTGGAGGATCGCCGGGAGTTCAAGGCCACCCTGAGACTCCATAGTGAGTTCCAGGTCAGCCTGGGCTACAGTGAGACCTTACCTCAAAAAAACAAAACCAACCAACCAACCAACCAAACAAAAATCTCTGTGAGGAGGAAACAGGCAGATTAGGCACCAACTGGAGACAGAATGGAGACAGAACCCAGTGCAGCCTGAAGCTGGAATGAGTGAACACCTAAAGAAGAGAGCGGAGGAAGAAGGAGAAAAAGTAATTTGTTCCAAAGTTTGGCTGAGGGGCCTGGAGAGATGGCTTAGCGGTTAAGATGCATGCCTGTAAAGCCTAAGGACCCTTGTTCGATTCTCCAGGTCCCACATAAGCCAGATGCACAAGGTGGCGCACGCATCTGGAGTTTGTTTGCAGTGGCTGGAGGCCCTGGCGCGCCCATTCTCTCTCTCTTTCTCTCTCCCCCTGTCTGTCTCTAATAAATAAATTTAAAAAAATTAAAATGTCTTAAAAAAAAAAAAGCTTGGCTGAGGATCAGCCTTGAGGAAAACTTGTGGCAAATGGAATAAGGTATTCCTCAAAATGGTGTCTATCTACATGTCTCAGATATATGACTGACTTTGTGGGTAAACCTCGAGATACACACACACACACACACACACAGAGAGAGAGAGAGAGAGAGAGAGGGAGAGACATAAAGGACACATAAAATAATCTCTACCCTGATGAATTTTCAGTCACTTAATACTTGTTGAATGGTTTTTCTCTTAAGTACTTTGTGTTTTAGATTCTCAAAATTTTATATTGTTCAAGTTTTATTACTATTTTTAAATATGTTTATTAGAGGAGAGAGAGAGAGAATGAGAATGGGCATGCCAGGGCTTCCCTCCACTGCAAATGAACTCCAGACCCATGTGCCACCTTGTGCATTTGGCTTTACACGGGTACTGGGGAATTGAACCTGGGCCAATCAGGCTTTGCAAGCAGGTGCCTTTAGCCACTGAGCCATGTCTCCATCCCCTACTGCTGTTTCCATAGTAGGAACATCATCTTTAAGTGACGCTGCAGGATTGGAATTCTGGTCTCCCCCCTTTCCCCGGCATCTGGCTTCCAACAGACAAGGGCCATAATGCATGGTGCAGGCCACAAGGACACCACATTCCCACGTTCACGGGGACTCAGGGACCAGGGTGCTTGGATTATGTTCCCAGCTCTGTTGCTTAGGAGCCTGTAAGCCTCTTTCTGCTGCAGCCTCTGTTTTCTCAGCTGCATATGACTGAGCGTAAGGAGAACTGGCCATGCCTGCTGGGTAGGGTTACCTCAAGAATCAAATGGGATGTTGGGCACCAGAGCGACCTGGCAGTGTTGAGCATCCTGTGGTCCGTGTCACTTGCCCTTTATGTGGAAGCCTCGCCTTGGTATCAAAAGCACGTGTCCATCGCTGTGCGTGCTCCTGCCGGGAACGGCGCACAGCGTCTGGAGAGGGGAGGGGGCGCTCGCACGTTGGCTGCAGCCCGCCCAGATTCAAGTGGAGCATCTGGCAGAAGGAAGAAATCACTCAGGCTCCTGGGCCCACTGACTCCACTTGTTGGAACTGAGAAGACTTAACAGATATTCCCTCTTGTAGTGGAAGTCATGGCTCATCCTATGACCTTGAAGGAATATGGGATTTGGGGGCTGGAGAGATGGCTTAGTGGTTAAGGCACTTGCCTGCAAAGCCTAAGGACCTAGGTTCGATTCCCTCGTATCCACGTAAGCCAGATGCGAGGTGGCACACGCGTCTGGAGTTCATTTGTTGCAGTGGGAGGCTCTGGAGCGCCCGTTCTCTATCTGCCTCTCTCTCTCCGCTTGTTAAGGAAATAAAATATTGGGCCGGGCGTGGTGGCGCACGCCTTTAACCCCAGCCCTCGGGAGGCAGAGGTAGGAGGATCGCCGTGAGTTCGAGGCCACCCGGAGACTCCAGGTCAGCCTGAACTACCTCGCAAACAAACAAACAAACAAACAAAGAGATAAAATATTAAAAAAAGAATATGGGATTTGGGAGCAAGGAGTCCTCTAGGTTTTATAGCCAGTTCTCCTTGTCCTTTGGTTTTTCTGCCCACCTCGGGATGCAGCGAGGTCTTGTTCGCAGCGGCGTGAACTGCTTCCTACGTGCTGCGACTATTGCCGCTGTCAGCTCATCGCCTGTCACAATAAATGTCAACTAAGCGGGCGGGCGTGAGGGTCTTCGAGCTCCTCAAAGGAGAGGTCGTATTAGGAAGAGGGAAGTAAAGGGGGGCTCCTCTGCTGACTGGAAGCGTCACAAGCACCAGAACCGAGGCAGGCTGGGGGACGTGGCTCCGTGGTGGAGCGCACTGGGCCACACAGCAGAAGGCTTTATTCAGGGACGATGAGCATCTCCCTCCTTCTCTGCAGCGGGAGGCTAACGGGGACTGGAAGCTTAGGGCACCAGTGCAGACTGGAGATGCCCTGGGGACAGTCTTCTGTGTCCTAGGGGAGCTTGGAGAGTCTCACAGGCAGAGCATTGCCCCTTGTCAAGACCAGTGACTCCAGTCAGGGTCACTTCAACTCTCAGCCAAGGATTTACCTAGGCAAAAAAAAAAAAAAAATCCAGGTTCTGCTGGAAATGTGTGCTTAAGAGAAGAGTATATAAAGATGAGAAGAAGGGCTGGAGAGATGGCTTAGTGGTTAAGCGCTTGCCCGTGAAGCCTGAGGACCCCAGTTTGAGGCTTGATTCACCAGGACCCGTGTAAGCCAGATGCACAAGGAGGTACACGCATCTGGAGTTCATTTGTAGTGGCTGGAGGCCCTGATGCACCCATATTTTCTCTCTCTCTCTCTGCCCCTTTCTCTCTCTGTCTGTCACTCTCAAATAAATAGATAAAAATCAACAACAACAACAACTACAAAAGATGGGAATACGTTGAAGAAGGGCTGGGGAGATGGCTTAGCAGTTAGGGCATTTGCCTGCAAAGCCAAAGGACCCAGGTTCGATACCCCAGCACCCATGTAAAGCCAGATACCACAAGGTAGCACACGCGTCTGGAGTTTGTTTACAGTGGCTGGAGGCCCTGGCGCGCCCATTCTCTGTCTCTCAAATAAATAAACAATAAAAAGTCTTTAAAAAAAAGAATCAGATGCTCTCTCATATGTGGATCCTAGCTACAGATGATTGGGCTTCTGCGTGAGAATGAAAATACTTAGTAGCAGAGGCCAGCAAGTTATAAAGGAGACATAAAGGGAAGAGAAAGGAAGGGAGGAGGGTACTGAATAGGTTGGTATTGTATATATGTAAGTACAATGATTGAGATGGGGAGGTAATATGATGGAGAATGGAATTTCAAAGGGGAAAGTGTGGGGGTGGGGAGGGAGGGAATTAACATGGGGTATTTTTTATAATCATGGAAAATGCTAATAAAAATTAAAAATAAAAGAATCAGATGAAGAAAATTTTCTTTTGGAAGTACACATAACTGATGGGACAGGACCAAAAGTTATGTATGAACTACAGAAGGTAGGGACTTTCCCGTTACCTGGGCCCCAAGTGTCCCTCTTTAGGTGAGTGCTAATCAGTTACAAAATGCAATGTTCAGCAAATTGATCAGACAAGACAAAAGTCACACCTGTACACATGCACACCCCCCCCCCCCACACACACACCACTTTCAAGTCAGTTCAATGTGAATTCATTCCTCAGACACCTTCCTTCCCTCCGGGCCTGATGCCCGTGACCCCTTGAGGAAGATCTGCTATTCCCCGTGGCTCATGAAATAAATAAGTAAAAATAAATAAATAAATAAGTAGGCGGGGCCTTGAACTTCCTCCCTCCAACCATCCTGAACTGATCTCCATGGACTTCATACTCAGGAGGACAGGTCTTGGGAGAAGGAAACGCCTTCAGCGAAGGGATCCCAGGATCTAGGACAAGTTTCGTGCGTATTCCCTACCTGTGAGCCCCCTTCCAACAACCCGTGGGAACCCAAGCGATTCACCATTATCCTTTCTGCGCCTTAAATCACTTTATGGCATTGGAGTGGAGGTCAGAGCAGTGGCCCATTCACTGGAGGAGCAAAATTGTGTTTCCTAAGTTTTTTTAATTTTTATTTTCATTTTTTTTGCTAATGACCTGGTAGATAGGAAGGCTGTGACTTGCAGCGACATCTTTTTTAGTCACAGAGCATTGCACGGCCCTGGGCATGGGGGCACAGCCTAGTAAATACCCATGGGATAGCAGGAGTACTGCTTTGGACCCAGGCAGTGTGTCCAGATTTATTTCAGATGTTTGTCATCATCCTCAAACCTGACTTTCAAAACGTGTAAACCCAGGCTGGAGGGATGGCTTAGCGCTTAAGGCGTTTGCCTGCAAAGCCAAAGGACCCAGGTTCAATTCCCCAGGACCCACGTTAGCCAGATGCACAAGGGGGCACACGCGTCTGGAGTTCGTTTGCAGTGGCTGGAGGCCCTGGTGCGCTCGTTCTCTCTCTCTCTCTCTCCCCCTCCCTCTTTCTCTGTCAAATAAATAAATAATAAAATAATTTTTTTAACAAAGGAAGGGTAGGACTCCTTACAATGTGCCCCCCCCCGGACACAAATTGGCTTGGATATCCATGACCTCACAGTGCCTGCCACTACCTACGCAAGACCATCACAAGAGGAGGAAAAGATCATGACATCAAGATAAGAGAGAGACTGATCGAGAGGGGGAGGGGATATGATGGAGAGTGGAGTTTCAAAGGGGAAAGTGGGGGGAGGGAGCGCATTACCATGGGATATTTTTTTTGTAATCATGGAAGTTGTTAATAAAAAAAAATTGGAAAAATTAATTAACTAATTAATTAAAACCAAAAATTACCAATGGGTGGCAACAATAACAACAACAACAACACACACACACACACACACACACACACACACACATATATATTTTTTAATGTGTTAGCCCCTGGGTTCCACTACACCCCCTTGAGTTCTGGAATATGTCTGACGTTTGGTGCCCTTGTCTCTCCTCTCATCTCCCGAGCTCCTGGACAGGTGTAAGCAGTTGGCTTGAGTGTGCCTTGCGTCTGGCTGCCAGGTTTCAGGACGAGGCCGCCTTGCACACCCAGGGGGCCACTGCGTCAGCACGAACTCACTGATCGCGGCGGTAAGGGGCAGACCATCATTCCTAGCGCGGAGCTCTGAGGCCAGAGGGCTATGTGGTCATGCTTGTGTTCCTTCAAGTGGACCTATACAGACTCCAAGTGCACATTCTATGACCTCAGAGTACTTTTTGCATGTTTCCTAAGGTAGAAAGCACCTTTTTTTTTTTTTTTTTTTTTTTTTTGGCAATAGCTGCCTGCAATATTGCAGTATCTATCTCACTCTGTAGTCCCTTAATGCAGGTGCTGAAAGTGACCTCTTTTTTTCTTCTCAATTTTTATTAATATTTTCCATGATTATAAAAAGTATCCCATTGTAATACCCGCCCCCCCCCCACTTTCCCCTTTGAAATTCCATTCTCTATCATATCTAGTGACCCTTTTTGGAATATAGCTAATTGAGGCTTGTGAGTCAGTTTTCTACAGACCTAATCTTTAGGATGATTCCAGTTGTCTCGTGCTGTTAGTGAGTTTGCAGCTAGTCCAGTTTGTTACTAAATAGATAAGAGTCAGCAACACACACAGGGTCCCTGTGAAGCACTTAGCTCGCCTGTTGGGTGGAGACACGGGTGTACGGACAGACGGACGCAAGGTGGGTGGGTGAGTGGACCTTACACTCAGTCAGTCTCACAACAGCGTACTGGGTAGTTTGTCTTTAACGTGTACCTCTTGAGAAACGTTATAAAGCCAGAATTCAGAGTCACAAAGGATCGTGGGTTTCAAAACTTGGCTAATAACTTTGTGTGTGTGCCTGGAACTGACATGCCTTGCATGAGCCTAAGAAGGCTAGCCTCTAAGGATACAGAACATGCCATTTTCATGCAAAGTTCATGAACTAACACTCACTGTCTGTGGTTCTTCCCTTGTACGCCTTGTCTTTCTGATCCATTCCCCCCCCCTCCCCCAGTGTTTGGGCAAAATAAAAGGAATTGGCTGCCGCTATGGGGAGAGGGCTAAAACAAAAACTGTTCATGCGGAGGAAAATCAGTAGGGAGGAGGTAAAAATCTCCTAAGGTCTAAAGCAAAATGGGGAGGAAGGAAAGAGAGAGAAGAGGGCTGGAGAGATGGCTTAGTGCTTAAGGCGCCTGCCTGTGAAGCCTAAGGACCCAGGTTCGATTCTCCAGGTCCATAAGCCAGATGCACATGGATGGTGCACGCGTCTGGAGTTCGTTTGCAGTGATTGGAAGCCTTGGTGTGCCCATTCTCTCTCTCTCCCTCTCTCTGTCTGTAATGAATAAATAATAAATAAAAAGAGCTCTAAATTAAAAAGAGAGACAGAGAGGAAATGGCTCCTGGACAAGAAGCTAGGAAGTTAGACAAGCCTCTGGCTTAGCCCCCAAGGCTTCCTCCAGCCCCTGCAAGCACACCACAGAGAGCTCCCACTCTTCCCAGCCTGAAGCCCCCCGACTCACTGTAGATGGTCTGCTGGGGCGTGCCGTCCACGCGGCCGTCCCTGTGGATCTGCAGGTGGTAGCTATTCCTGGCCGTGGCTGTGTACAGGTGGGTCAGGCCTCCCCAGCTGGTGCCCAGCAGCGGGGAGGCGTCGGGATAGGCGGTGGCCAGGCTCACGCTGTAGGCACTGCACAGGGCACCGATCAGGAACCTGAGGTGGGCCCCCAGCATCGCTCTGCTTCCTGAGTGGCTGAAACGTGACACTCCTGGACTCTGTGGCATCTCACCGGAGGGCCCTTCTCTCCCCCTCTTCTTCTTGCGAATAGCTGATGTGAGGGTCGTGGGCTGGGCTCCCTCCTTTTTACTCCAAGGGACTTTTAAAGGATAGCAGTGTGACATCAAACAGGAAAAACCTTACTGCCACATCCTCTGTGTTGTAACCACCCATTCGAAGAAAGAGCCTGGGCTTCTTGGGCTTGCGGAAGGCACGCGGGTTCCAGGCACACACACACACACACACGCACACACACACCCCTCAATTTCAAGCCAGTTCTCCCAAAAGTGAATAATGTGTGGGCAAAAGTTATCTGTGACCGTGGGTCATCTGGTCATCTGTTGACCTGTCCCACTTACACCAGGAAATGTGAAGGCAGTCCGGAACACCACACACACACGCACACACACACACACTCACACACACCCTCAGCCATAGAGCCAGGCACCCGCCTCCTCAGCAATTCATCTCCCTCCAGTCTACTCATTTTGGTTTACTGAGGTTTGGAACTCCAGTTGCCAAGTATGCACCCAGGGTTACCTCTGGTTGCTGGGTTTTTTTTTTTTTTTGTTTTGTTTTGTTTTTTTTTTAGGTAGACATCCTGGTCAGTATAGAGACATGGCATCTGATGAGACCACCCCCCAACCAACCTCAGGGAAGATGAGCAGGGGCACACACCCCAAATTACCGTCTGGAAAGATTTCAAGATGAGAAGAAAGAAAACAAGGCCTTGGGGACGCTAAAAACGACAAGTCTGGTCTCTCAGTTTCCCTGGCGTGGATGATGTAGGGCAACAAAACTGCCCGTCGTGGCTTCTCCAATAGGAAGGGAGGCTCATTTAGAGGCCCCGTGAGGACCGGACCCCACTGCCCGCTGGACAGAGGGGTCAGAGGGCAAGGGGGTGTCCCAGCAGCAGCAGGTGATCCTACAGGGGCTTCGCTGAGCAAGCAGATGTCTCACGGAGGGTGCTTCCAGGGTCAGCCTCTAGGAGGCCACATCCAACAGGGAGAGCAGTCTTGCACACGCAGTCCATCTGAATTCCTACTTTCCAGAAAGACAGGCCCACAAGGAGGATGCCGCCTGCTTTCTTTCTCACTTTGGCTGGCAGTCAACCAGGTAGGGGTCTGGCTAGACATCACAGTCGATGCAAGAGCGGGGGTCGGGGGGTGTTGGAGGAGGGGTAGGGAGAGAAAGAGAGAAGTCGTGAGGAAATAAAGCAGCCATCACACAGACCATGAGCATTGCCCCAGCTCAAGCCGAAGTGGCATCGCTAATCGTGTCTGGGTTTTTGTAGATTACAAGGTATTTTCACATCTACACGCTCGTTTGAACTTTCTTGCCACCCTGTGAGACAAGTACACCAGGCTATGAGGATTTTAATATATAGGAAGAAAGGGAGAGCTGGGGTTTCTATGTCCAAAGTCACAAAGCAGGGCTGGAGGGATGGCTTAGCGGTTAAGGCGCTTGCCTGCGAAGCCTAAGGACCCAGGTTCGATTCCCCAGGTTCCACGTAAGCTGGATGCAAAAGGGGGCGCACGTGTCTGGAGTTCGTTTGCAGAGGCTGGAGGCCCTGGTATGCCCATTCTCACACACACACTCTGACTCACAGTCCATAAATAAATAAAAATAAATCTTTTTTTTTTAAGTCACAAAGCAAATAACTAGTTAAGTGAGTGAGGACTAGGCCTATGCATTCTTTAGGCTGCTTGATTGAGCCATCGCCACAGCTAAGGCCTGAGGGCTTACTAGTCTCTTAACAGTCTCCTATGTTTTTTTTTAAACGTATTTTATTATTTGAGAGAGAGAAAGAGGCACAGAGGGAGAGAGAGAAGGAGAGAGAGAATGGGCGCTCCCGGGCCTCCAGCCACTGCAAACGAACTCCAGACGCATGCGCCCCCTTGTGCATCTGGCTTACGTCGGTCCTGGAGAATCAAACCAGGATCCTTTGGCTTTGCATGCAAACCCCTTAACCGCTAAGCCACCTCTCCAGCCCCAACAGTCCACTAATGTTTTACAAGAACTCACAGTCTACTGACGTCATCACTTGATCCGTGCGTCAACCATGTCTGGAAGCACTGATACTCCTTCACTTTCGTGAGGAAGCTGATGCACGGGGTCTGAGTAACCTGCCCAGATCTAGACAGCTGATATCCACAACAGAGGGTGGATTTGAATCCAGGCCCGACTTTGGAAACACACAACCCGCACAGCCTGTGAGAGCTATGTCAACCAGCACTTGGTAAGAAAATCAGGTATGCAAGAGGCTAGGAGACAGAGCACAGATCTCTAGTAAACCAGACCCTTTTACTCAGGATATGACTCTAAGATAGGTACTTATCTCCTCATGACCTGTAATTGCTCATGTGTAAGGTTTTATTTCTTTTCTTTTTGAGGTAGGGTCTCACTGCAGCTCAGGCTGACCTGGAATTCACTATGGAGTCTCAGGGTGGCCTCAAACTCATGGAGATCCTCCTACCTCTGCCTCCCGAGTGCTGGGATTAAAGGTGTGTGCCACCACGCCCAGCTTATGAGTTTTATTTAATAATGGCCACATGTTGGAAGTGATGAGATTTGCCTGTAATCCTAGCTCTTGCGAATACGGTGGAGAGTGGATTTGTGAAAGGGGAAGCGGGGGATGGGAGAGAACTATCATGGTTTGTTAGTATTTATTATGGAAGTTGTCAATAAAAAAAAAATAGAATAAAAAAACAAAGCCGGGCGTGGTGGCACACGCCTTTAATCCCAGCACTGGGGAGGCAGAGGTAGGAGGATCTCCATGAGTTCGAGGCCACCCTGAGACTCCATAGTGAATTCCAGGTCAGCCTGAGCTAGAGTGAGACCCTATCTCAAAAAATCAAAAAAAAAAAAAAAAGTAAAATAAAACCTTTATAATATTTTTTTTTAAAGGAAAGAAAGAAGCTACATACTGATGCCAATCTGGGCTACATGAGACCCTGTCTCAGAAATCAGTAAGTAATGAAAACAATTCTGATGACCCCAAAAACGGTTCACAGTGCAATAGAACATCTTAGCTAACCGGAGGAGTAACTGCCTCTCAGAACTCAAATGTGCGTTGCTCTGTAACGTGCGGCAGTTGCTAACTTCCAGCTACTTATTCTCCGTGCCAAGAAGGATGGCAAGGCACTGCCAGTCTACTCCGAGCAGAGAGACGGGAAGGAGGGAGCTGGACGAATACCGAGTGGGATGAACGTGTCCCCCGAGGCTCCGGCTCCCATGGAGCTCAGGGCTTGTCCGCTCCCAGGCACAGCGGGGGAGGCTCGGTGGCCAGACTGTGGATGTGTGCTGAGGGCACGGGTGAACTTTGCAGCCACGGAGCTTTGAAGAAAGGGGGAATGGCATGGGCTTTATGGGAGTGATGGGAGAGGGTGTCACCCACCCTCATTGGCTCAGCCTCCAGCTGTTTCCTTTCCACCTGTCTGAGTAGGAAGAGAAGGGGTGCACACATCCCATTCCAGGTTCTCCTCTGCAAGACAGCCCCCTACCTTAGCTCTGAAGGCAGGGCCATCTGGCCCGGAGGGGCGCGCTTATTTCTGAGGGCCGTGGAGAGGGAATAGTCCCCCCTAGGCGAGTGGAATGGAAAGGTGCAGGAGTCTAAATCATTCCTTGCATTTGCAGAGTGAAGACAAAATTTCCCCATTAGCCCAGGTAGGAAGGAGGCAGAGCTTTCGGCTCTTTTGACTTTTCTGTCTCAGGCTGCCCAGGTAGAACTCCCCAAAGAGCTTTAAGACCCAAACATCCCAGGACTGATCTGGTCATATCCCCGCTGACGCTAAGCTTTGGCTTAACGGTTAAAGGTTTGCCTGCAAAGCCAAAGAAGCCAGGTTCGATTCCCCAGGACCCACGTTAGCCAGATGGGCAAGGGGGCGCACGCATCTGGAGTTTGCAGTGGCTGGAGGCTCTGGTACACCCATTCTCTCTCTCTCCCTCTCTCTTTCTCTATCAAATATATAAATAAAAATAAAATATAAAAAATATTTAAGCTGGGCATGGTGGCACATGCCTTTAATCCCAGCTCTCGGTTGGCAGAGGTAGGAGGATTGCTGTGAGTTCGAGGCCACCCTGAGACTCCATAGTGAATTCCAGGTCAGCCTGAGCTAGAGTGAAACCCTACCTCACACACACACACACACACACACACACACACACACACACACAACTATTTAAAAAACCCCCGCCAGGGAGATCCTGATCCTCCAATTGCTTCTCAACAAGCAAGCTTTGAGTCTCAACCGTGTATTGGTCTTAAGACCCATTGACCGGCTCCCTCCTGCCCCAAAGGGTGAGCTGAGGGAGGGAGGCCCAGGCAGGTCAGTTCCCGGTCTTTGCCCCTAGAGGGCACTGCTCTGTCATAATTCAGGTCAGAGGGAATATAGGGGCATGCTTTTAATGCCAGGAACCAGAGGTAAGAGAATACCAGGAGTTTGAGGCCAGTCTGAGGCCGCAGAGTGACTTCCAGATCAGCCTGGGCTACAGTGAGACCCTGCCTCAAAAAACCCCAAATAATAATAATAATAATAATAAATCCATCCAAGTGGAACAGGAAGGGCTGTGCTTTTCCGATGCCCCAGTTGTTGGTTTCCAGCAAATACGTAGCTATGGCAGAGAGGCTGGTCCCTTCTCCAGTCTGCTCTCGTTGCCCTGGTCTGGGCAGTTGGCCTGGAAGCTGTGTGGTGGCCTGTGGTATCATCCTGGCCATGGTACTCATAGAAGCACTCACTAAGTGTGGAAGGAGACAGTGGGAATCTCTTTATTTTTATTTTTTATGCTTTTGTTTTTTCGAGATAGGGTCTCCCTCTAGCTCAGGCTGATCTGGAATTCACTACGTAGTCTCAGGCTGGCCTCGAACTCACTGTGATCCACCTACCCCTGACTCCCGAGTGCTGGGATTAAAGGCGTGCACCATCATGCCCAGCTACTGGGAATCTCTTTAATTTGCTCTTAGTACACAATTTATCATTTTTGATTTACTTACATATAATCATATTTTCCTCATATTCACCCTTCTTGGTAATTAGACTGTCCCACATTATTTTCCTGTACTTTTTTTTCCCTCAGAATCTCCTCTGAGAAAGTACTGGGGAAAGCTAGCTTCCCTGGGTCATAACAGCAATTGAAAAAACAAAACAAAACAAAACAAAACAAAACAATGGCTTGACCATGAACAGGCTCTGATGGAAAATGTTGGTGGAATCGAGATGAGAGAAATCCTTGGGAGGTAGAGAGGAGGTGGTCTCGGTGGCTTAGAGTCTTCTTTTTTTCTTTTTAGTTCTTTGGTTTTCTGAGGTAGGGTCTCACTCTAGCTCAGGCTGACCTGGAATTCACTCTGTAGTCTCAGGGTGGCCTCGAACTCACAGCGATCCTCCTACCTCTGCCTCCTGAGTGCTGGGATTCAAGAGGTGCGCCACCACACCCAGCTCTTTTCTTCTTGGGAATCTGAGTTCACTGTGTCACCCCTCCCCCCACAATGATTCTGTTTTCTTCACCTCACTGTGAGCTTCATGGACATCTCCTGCCACGGGGAATTAACATCACCAGTCCTTGCGTCCAGGCAGATGGACGTCTAAGCCACAGAGAACCAACGGCTGTTCCTTGGCCTCTGAAAGTCCTTTAGGGAGGTGCCACGGCCTTCCGAGAGCTGCCATTCATGTGTCTTTTCCACTTGATGTGAAAACATGCTTCCTGGGTGGAGGACATGGCTCAGCGGTCCACTGTGTGTCTAGCATGTGAGAGAGCTTGGATCTCACCCCCCACCCATCCAATATTTCAAAAAATCAACAAACTAGATAAAACCAATAAAAAAGCTGCTTTATAGCCAAGCAGATTCTTCTTGCCTTAATGTGTCCAGTCAACACTTGAGTATATTACATGGCCAGTACCTCGCAGGAAACATTGGAGGCCTAAGAATGAAAAGTACAATCCTGACCCTTTAATATTTTTTTATTTTTATTTATTTGTTTGAGAGCAAGAGACAGAGAGAGAAAGAGGGAGAGAGAATGGGCGCACTAGGGCCTCCAGCCACTGAAAACGAAGTCCAGACACGTGCGCCCCCTTGTGCATCTGGCTAACGTGGGTCCTGGGGAACCGAGCCTCGAACCGGGGTCCTTAGGCTTCCCAGGCAAGCACTTAACCGCTAAGCCGTCTCTCCAGCCCACAACCTTGACTCTTAAGGAGCTTGCAACTCAATATATTTGGCACTTGTCCAGCACTTCACACCTGCAAGCACACATCACAGTTCATGGTTGGTGCTCAATATGACCCTGTGAGCTGTGCTGGGTGTTTGGAATGACTTTCCCACGAGCGTCCTGGCTCCTGATCCGCACCCCCTGTTGTAGGGATTTAAAAGAAACAAAGACCAAAACCAATATTTTCAGTCTTGCTTTATTTTTAAAATATTCATCCTTATTTACCGGGGCTGGGGAGGGGAGAGGAAGGTGGGGAGACGGAGAGAAATGGGCACACCAGGACTTCTTGTCGCTGTAGTCGAACTCCAGATGCCTGTGCCACTTTGAGGGTCTGCCTTTATGTGGGTGCTGGGCCATTGAACCTGGGCCTCACCCCAGGCTTTGCAAGCAAGTGCTTTAAGCTGTTGTGCCAACTTCCCAGCCCAAGTCTGGATTTCTGAAAAAGCAAATGCCTAGTGAAGAGCAGAATGGGACCACTCCCTATGGCCGCTTCCCTGGAGAGAGGAAACAAAACCCAAACAAAACCGTACTGGTTGAGGGGTCAGCGACACTCACTCACGCTCTTTTATTTATTTTTCTGCCTTTTTTTTTTTTTTTTCAAGGTAGGGTCTCACTCTAGCTCAGGCTGACTTGAAATTCACTATGCAGTCTCAGGGTGGCCTTGAACTCACGGCGATCTTCCTACCTCTGCCTCCAGAGTGCTGGGATTTTAGGCGTGAGCCACCGCGCCTGGCTTATTTATGCTTTTCAAAAGCCAATATTGGGCTGGAGAGATGGCTTGGCGGTCAAGTCGCTTGCCTGCGAAGCCTAAGGACCCACGTTAGACTCTCCAGATCCCATGTGAGCCAGACCCACAAAGGTGAGGCAGACACAAGGCTGCACATGCCCACCAGGTGGCGCAAGGGTCTGGAGTTCGATTTCAGTGACTGAGGCCCTGGGGCACCAATTATCTCTTTCTGTCTCTCTCTCACTCTCTAAGAAAAAGGCGGGGGAGGGTAGCACAAAAGCCAATATTAAGGGCACATCATGTTTAGTATAAGAATACTTTGTCCATGCCTAAAGCCCATTTTTACATCATTTCAGATCAGTATGTATAACTCTTCCTCCTTCTTTTTCTCTCCTTCTCTATTATTATTATTTTATTTTTACAGGTGGGTCTTGCTATACCAGGATGACTTGGAACTCACTCTTTAGTCCCACCCTGGCCTTGAACTCACAGCAATCCTCCTACCTGTGTCTCCGGAGTATCAGAACCTGGCCTGGCCCCTTCTTTATCTTTTGTTTCTTCTTCTTCCTCTTCTTCTTCTTCCTCTTCTTCCTTTTCCTCCTCCTCCTCCTCTTCTTCTTCTTCTTCTTCTTCTTCTTCTTCTTCTTCTTCTTCTTCTTCTTCTTCTTCTTCCTCTTCCTCCTCCTCCTCCTCCTCCTCTTCTTCTTTTGAGACAGTCTCATTATCCTAGGCTAGTCTGGAACTCACTATGTAGCTGAGGATGACGAACTTCTGACCTTCCTCTCTCTCTCTCTCTCTCTTTGCTTGTTTTTCGAGGTAGGGTCTCACTCTAGCCCAGGCTGATGTGGAATTCACTCTGTATTCTCAGGGTGGCCTCGAACTCATGGTGATTCTCCTACCTCTGCCTCTTGAGTGCTGGGATTAAAGGCGTGACCACCATGCCTGGACCTCTCTTTTCCTTTTTCAAGACAAAGCCTCACTTGGATGCTCAAAGTCTGTAATCCAATTTGGTCTTGAAGTTACAATCCTCCAGCCTCAGCCTTCTGAGTAGAATTATAAGCATACACCACCACGCCCAGCTACCCTCTCTTTTTTTAAAAAAAAAAAATTATTTATTTATTAGAGAGAACGAGAGAGAATGGGCACGCCAGGGCCTCCAGCCACTGCAAACGAACTCCAGACACATGAGCTCCCTTGTGTATCTGGGTCCTGGGAATTCAAACCTGGGTCCTTTGGCTTTGCAGGCAAATGCCTTATCTGCAATGCCATCCCTCGAGCCCCTGCCTCTTTTTAATAGTTATATTTCAGTCATTTGAGAGGATCAGCTCTTCTGAACGTCTCCTGTGCCCCTGAGACTTTTGGGGTGATTCTCAAGACTACAGAACCAGATACATAGGTGCTATCCGCACATACATGGTTGCAGTTAGGTTTGCACTGCTGGTAGAAATCACCCAACCAAGAGCAGCTTGTGGGAAAAAGAGGTTTATTTTGGCTTACAGGCTCGAGGGGAAGCTCCATGATGGCAGGGTTAACGATGGTATGAGCAGAGGGTGACATCACCGCCTGGCCAACATCAGGTGGACAATAGCAACAGGAGAGTGTGCCAAACACTGGCATGGGGAAACTGGCTATAACACCCAGAAGCCTGTGCCCAACAATACACTCCCTCCAAGAGGCGTTAATTCCCAAATCTCCATCAGCTGGGAACATAGCATTCAGAACACCTAAGTTTATGGGGGACACCTGAATCAAACCACCACATACATATATTTGCATGTACAACTATATGCATACACAGTTCTCTTCCACTTCCAGAACTTACCATTTCTTTTTTTTTTAATAATTGAGCAACTTGATTTTTAAAAAAATATATTTTATTTTTATTTATCTGACAGGGAAAGAGGGAGAGAGAGAGAGAATGGGCGTGACAGGGTCTCCAGCCACTGCAAACGAACTCCAGACCCCTGTGCCCTCTTGTGCATCTGGCTAACGTGGGTCCTGGGGACTTGAACCTAGGTCCTTTGGCTTTGCAGGCAAATGTCTTAACCGCTAAGCCATCCCTCCAGCCCCAGAACTTACCATTTCTTATGTACAATGGATATTGCCCATAGAACCGATCTGCTCACCTCTCTACTTTCCTTCCAAATGAAATATTCTAATCTTTCCTCCCCAAAATGACAACTTTTCCACAATAGAGGACCGTGGGAGGAGAGCCTGTATCCAGGGCAGGTCTCCTGAAATATTAATTAGGCAAGGGAGCCCAGAGCTCGAACAGAGTGGGGAAGACATCAAGCCCTGGAAAGGGACCGAAGTCCACGTGAAACGTGGAGGAGCTTCTCCGCGGTCCAGCTGGGTGTTTTTACTCTCATCACTTTTGTCAGTGGATCCCCACATGTCCAGTGCCTATGTAAAGACCACCCAGGTGAACTTTTTTTTCATTTGTTTATTTTCTTTTTCGAGGTAGGGTTCACTCTCGCCCAGGCTGACCTGGAATTCACTGTGGAGTCTCAGGCGGCCTCGAACTCACGGCGATCCTCCTACCTCTGCCTCCCGAGTGCTGGGATTAGAAGCGTGTGCCACCATGCCCGGCTCCAGGTGAACTTTTTTTTTTTTTTTTTAATTTTTATTAACATTTTTCATGATTATAAAATATATCCCATGGTAATTCCCTCCCTCCCCACCCCCACACTTTCCCGTTTGAAATTCCATTCTCCATCATATTACCTCCCCATTACAATCATTGTAATTACATATATACAATATCAACCTATTAAGTATCCTCCTCCCTTCCTTTCTCCACCCTTTATGTCTCCTTTTCAACTTACTGGCCTCTGCTACTAAGTATTTTCATTCTCTAGGTGAACTTTTAACACTGGTGGTCAGTGGTGAATGTTGATGTACTGGTTACTTAATTTGAAAGTGAACTTTGACTTTCCAATGGATAGCATCAAAATTCACCACCTATTTTGAACCAAATGCAGAGAATAAAAGGTTTATTTTTGGTTGTTTGTTTGCTTGCTTTTTTTGCTGTTGTTTTCAAAGTAGGGTCTCACTCTAGCCCAGGCTGACCCGGAATTCACTATGTAGTCTCAGGGTGGCCTTGAACTCATGGCCATCCTCCTACCTCTGCCTCCCAGCTGATAGATGTTTGCAAAGAGCTTTCCAGCATAAGTTCCTCTCCATAGCATCCTGAGTACCAAGTGACCCAGAGACATGCGACGCCCATACAGATGGGATGAAGGGCTCCCAAGTCAGGCTCAGAGACCACTGGTAAAGATTGGTAAGGATGTGTTGGCGCCGAGTGTCAGAAGCCGGAACACAAAGCCAAGCTGCGTCACTACCCCGACCTTGAGCAAATCATCTCTGTGCCCTGTCTTTCCTCACTGAATAAACAGGCTAGAATGATGATCTCCAAGATTCCATACCCAGCACTGACAGGCTCTGTTTCTATGATTCATACAAAAAGGGAACCCCAGATTGCCCTGGGAGATTGGCAAGGGAATGATAACACTTAAAAAAAATTTGGGCTGGAGAGATGGCTTTAGCGGTTAAGCGCTTGCCTGTGAAGCCTAAGGACATCGGTTCAAGGCTCGATTCCCCAGGACCCACGGTAGCCAGATGCACAAGTGGGCACACGCATCTGGAGTTCATTTGCAGTGGCTGGAAGCCCTGGCGCGCCCACTCTCCTCTCTCTCTCTCTCTGCCTCTTTCTCTCTCTGCCTGTCGCTCTCAAATATATAAATCAAAATAAACAAAAATAAATTAAAAAAATTTTTTTTTATACATAGAGAAAATGAGAATGGGCATGGCAGGGCCTCAGCCATTGTAATCAAATTCTAGATGCTTGCACCACCTAGTGCGCACTTGTGACCTTGCACTTGCCTCACTTTTGTGCATCAGGCTTATATGGGATCTGGAGATTCGAATATGGAACTTTAGGCTTTGCGGGCAAGCGCCTTAACCGCCTCTCCAGCCCAAAGATTACACTTTTCAGAACATCAACCCTCACGTGAATTCTCTTCTTTGATCTCACCCCAAGCCCCATGACATTAAGAATACCCCACTGAAGCCAGGCAACCCTGGTGGCCTGTAATCCCAGTACTGGGGAGACCGAGACAAGATCATAAGCTGGAGACCTGCCTGGGCTACACAGCTAATTCACGGCCAGTTTGAGCAATTTAGGGAGATCTGTCTCAAAATGATCAAAAATAAAGGTAAAAGAGGAAAGCGGGTTGGGCATACAGCTCCTAGCTAGTTCCAAGCCAGCCTCAGCTATATAACAAGACCTTGTCTCATGAAGAAAAAATTAAAAAAAAAAAAAAAAAAACCACCTTCTTCATCTGTATCAGTTGACTTTCTCATTGCTGGGACAAACAGCCAACCAGAAGCAGCCTGGAGAAGGAAAAGAGTTCAGGTCAGCTTACAGATTCACAGAGCTGAGTCCGTATCCCTGACAAAAGAATGGCAGGTGCAGGAGGCCAGGATGGCATCATCACACCAGCAGAGAGGAAGTAGAGGAACGAGAGTGCCACCCTGGGCTGGGCTGTAACCCCTTGAGGACTGGTACCAGGGGCTTCCCTCTCTCCCTCCAGAAAGGCTTCCCCTGCTGAAGGCTCGGCTAACCTTTGGTATAGCGCCACCAACTGGGGGACCCAAGCACATGAGTCTATGGGAGACATGTTTTTTTTTTTTTTAACATTCAAGCCACAAGACCATCTCTCCAATGAAGGAGCCCAGAAGCAACTTGTGACTTGTCCAAGGTGACATTCCTAGTGCATAGCAGAAGAGAGGAACAAATCCAGGTCTCCTTGCTCTGAATCCAGCTCCTCATCCTGTCTGTAAAAGCACCTGTTTTTATTTTTTCAAAATTTTTTTTTTATTATTAACAACTTCCATAATTATAAACAATATCCCATGGTAATGCCCTCCCTCCCCCCACTTTCCCCTTTGAAACTCCACTCTCCATCATATCCCCTCCCCCTCTCAATCAGTCTCTCTTTTACTTTTGATGTCTTGATCTTTTCCTCCTCTTATGATGGTCTTGTGTAGGTAGTGTCAGGCACTGTGAGGTCATGGATATCCAGACCATTTTGTGTCTGGAGGGAGCATGTTGTATGGAGTCCTGCCCTTCCTTTGGCTCTTACATTCTTTCTGCCACCTCTTCTGCAATAGACCCTGAGCCTTGGGAAGGTGTGATAGAGATATTGCAGTACTGAGCACCGTGGTCACTTCTTTCCAGCACCGTGGTGCCTTCTGAGTCATCCCAAGGTCACTGCCATCTGAAAAGGGAAGATTCTCTACCAAAAGTGAGAGCAACATTAATATATGGGTACGAACATTAAGAGAAGTGCTTGCTTGGGCAGTTTGATGAGCATAGTATATGCAGTTAGCCAGACAGCAGCAGACGTTACACCCCCAGGCCTTATGACTAACCCTGTTTTAAGTTTTCAGTATCAGGGATGTATTCCCTCCCATGGAGCGGGCCTCCAGTTCAATTTGAGGACAGCTGGTTTCCAGCATGACAGACGTGCCACTGTTGCACCCATTGAAAGCCCCTGTTTTTGAGCCTCTATCTGGGGATGAAGTTACCTAGGTGAGGACATGACAAAAAGATGAAGTACACTGGAGGAAAAAAAATTCTCCTGGGCTAGGGAGATGGCTTAGCGGTTAAGCGCTTGCCTGTGAAGCCTAAGGACCCCAGTTCGAGGCTCGATCCCCCAGGTCCCACGTTAGCCAGATGCACGCGTCTGGAGTTCATTTGCAGTGGCTGGAAGCCCTGGCGCACTCATTCTCTCTCTCTCTCTCCCCCCTCCCTCTTTCTCTGTCACTCTCAAATAAATAAATAATTGGAGGAAAAAAAAAGTCTCCTGAGGTGAAGTTTGGATAACTCTTTCACAGGTGGAGAAAGAAGGGGGCATCGAGGTACCCGGCCTGCAGGGCTGTGCCAGGCCGAATTCTCCTGCCACACCGCTGTGCTTCTCCGTCCAATAACAGGAAAGACAGGCAGGCTTCCAAAGCTGGGATCTGCCAAGAGAGAAACAATAGAAATAGGCCTTTAGAGGAACTGTGTGTGTGCATGTGTGTGGTGTGTGTGTGTGTGTGTGTGTGTGTGTGGTCTTCACACATGCTACCCAATTTGAGTGGGGCTTAAAGACAGCCCATGGGGCACTGCCCACCCTCTCAGGATGCCTGGGACGTGTCACGCAGCCCACATCAGGGACCAGACATCCTGGTTCCCACTAACCCTCCTGGGAGCCGGTGACCTAGGCTAGCCACCACGGTTGGGATGCTGCGCATCCGGGCTGGTGTTATCTCGGGATCCTGAGGCTCCTTGGCCTGCCTCCTCCTCACCTCCCCAGGACACGGAGCTACCACGCCCTTCTCCCTTCTCGGAGGGGCTATTTCTAGCCGAGGGGACCGGTCACGGAGCCCCAGCCTGTCCGCTCAGGCCACATCTGTGCTGCAGCTGCGACAGACCTGGCACATTGTGGGCTCAGCGGAATGCAGGCGGCAGGATGTCAGAGCTTCCGGAGGCAGGCGTCCCCCTCGGCCGGGTCGTGTGGGGGTGGGGACACGCAGGACACCCCTGCTGCTGGCTGGGAGGGGCTGGCTTGAACGGGCCAGGCGAGAACTCAGCCTTCGGGGCCGGCGGGCGCCTCCAGCAGCGGGTTTCCGTTCCCTGAGCTTCAACAGCTTCTCCTCCCCTCCCCCGGCAAGAACGCCGCTTCCTTAGCAGGGCTACAAGTTCGTGTCGCCCTGTGGTGACACAGGCCCTGAGATCAGACAGTGTTGGTCAGAAACCAAGTTGTGCCTTGATCTAGGCATGCCATCTATCTGTCTGTCTGTCTGTCTATCTGTCTATCTATCATCTACCTGCCATTTATCATCTATCACTTATCTAACATCTATCATCTATCTATATCTATCTATCTGTCTGTCTGTCTGTCTGTCTGTCTGTTTGTCTATCTATCACCATCTATCTATCATCTATGTATCACTTATCTATCTAACATCTATCATCTATCTATCCAACATCTATCTATCTATCTATCTATCTATCTATCTATCTATCTATCTATCTATCTATCTGTCTATCACCATCTATCATCTATGTATCACTTATCTATCTAACATCTATCATCTATGTATCCAACATCTATCTATCTATCTATCTATCTATCTATCTATCTATCTATCTATCTATCATCTATGTATCTATCATCTATCTATTTATTTACTGGAAACGTTGTATGGAGACATCACGTGTTGGAAGCGTCACCTCCCTCCTGGGGGGTTGCTGTCGTTCACACAGAGCTGTGGGTGGCGTTGTGAGAGCCATCAGTCACTGTGGGAGGAGGCACAGGCACCTTGTCTTTGCATAGCTGCATCACCTTTGCAGCTTCAGCCTCCACATCTGTGAAAGGGGACAGGAATTAACGCCATCTCCTTACATTGTTGACAGGTTTTAGTAACCCCGTCTCAGGTGAAGAGGCCACTTTGAGCCGCTTGGTATATGAGTACATGTCTCGTCTACTGTTTTATTGTTCCCAGGGTCCCTTTTCAGAACCTCAGCTTTCTAGGACACCCTCTGGTGGTTCCTACATACACGATTCTCATGTCCCAACAGAACTCGCCCCAGTGACATTAAGGTCATGTTCAGAGTTCTTCCTTCCTTTCTTTCTTTTCTTTCTTTCTTTTTTTTTTTTTTTTTTGATTCTTTTATTTATTTTTGGTTTTTCAAGGTAGGGTCTCACTCTGGCCCAGGCTGACCTGGAATTCACTATGGAGTCTCAGGGTGGCCTCGAACTCACGATGATCCTCCTACCTCTGCCTCCCAAGTGCTGGGATTAAAGGTCTGCACCGCCACACCCGGCAACTTTTTAAAAAAAATTACTTTTATTCATTTGACAGAGAAAGAGGTAGAGAGAGAGACAGAGAGAGTGAGAGAGAGAGAGAGAATGGGCACTCCAGGGCCTGCAGCCCCTGAAGACGAACTCCAGATGCATGCAGCCCCTTGTGCATCTGGCTAACATGGGTTCTGGGGAGTCAAACCTGGGTCCTTTGGCTTTGCAGGCAAACACCTGAACCACTAAGCCATCCCTCCAGCCCAGCAACACCTGAAAAAAAAACAATTAAGAGAGGAAAGAAAGCGGGGCGTGGTGGAGCATGCCTTTAATCCCAGCACTCAGGAGGCAGAGGTAGGAGGATTGTTGTGAGTTCAAGGCCACCCTGAGACTATGTAGTGAATTCCAGGTCAGCCTGGGCTAGAGTGAGACCCTACCTTAAAACAAACAAACAAACAAACAAGAACAACAACAAAAAACCCAACAGCCATGGTTATGAAATTTGCAGGAAAATGGATGGATCTGGAAGGGATTATACTTAGTGAGGTAACCCAGGCCCAGAAAGCCAAACATCGCATGTCCCCTCTCATGTGGGGATCCTAGTTACAAATGATTGGACTTCTGTGTGAGTAGGAAGAAAACTCAGTAGCTGAGGCCAGTAAGATAGAAAGGAGATATAAAGAGAAGAGAAAGGGAGGGAGGGGGACTTAATATATGTAAGTATAAGAACAGATTAATGGGGGTAAAAAGGCTTTTAGGTCAGGGGAAGAGATTGAGTAAAGGAAAGGTGGAAGGAGGGCTAATCAACATCTAAGAGGATATAAATAAGTCATATAGAAACCTACTTTTTTGGACAATGGAACACTCAAGAGACATAGATTGTTACTAGGAAATCTTGGGTGCCAGGGATGGGATACTTTCTAGTGAGTTGTTGGCCAGGGAGATCCCTGATGCCCCAAAACATTACAGGCCGTTGCTGATGTCATTGTTTTCCCACCAGGAATAGATGGCAAGACCCTATTGCTAAAGATTCCACATACTTAGGCTGCAAGGCCACTGAGAAATCCTGCTGGAGCTGAGCTGATAACCTCCTCCATGTAGACCAGCTGACAGAAAGCTGGAAGAAGCCATTCTGCATGCAGTTCAATGGGAGAAAGAGAAATCACCAGTGAAGATACTCAACAGTGGACACTATAAGCCTTATGTTGGCCAGCCAGGCCAAATGAGCCAACGGGTGCAATAGTGGCACGTCTGTTATGGGGGAAACCAACTGCCCTCCAATTGGACTGGAGGCCCGCTCCATGGGAGGGAATACATCCCTGATACTGAAAACTTAAAACAGGGGAAGTCATGAGCCCTAGGGGTATAACGTCTGCTGTTGTCTGGCTAAAAGTATATACTATGCTCACCAAACTGCCCAGTAAGCACTTCTCTTAATGTTCATACCCATATATTAATGCTACTCTCACTTTTGGTTAAAAAAGCTTCTCTTTGCAGATGGCAGTGACCTTGGGATGACTCAAAAGGCACCACGGTACTAAGAAGAAGTGACAGAGGAGTGCCCAGCACTATGATATCTCTACCACATCTTCCAAGGCTCAGGGTCCATTGTGGAAGAGGTGGCAGAAAGAATGTAAGAGCCAAAGGAAGGGTAGGACTCCTTACAACGTGCTCCCTCCAGACACAAAATGGCCTGGATATCCATGACCTCACAGTGCCTGACACTACCTACACAAGACCCTCATAATAGGAGGAAAAGATGATGACATCAAAATAAAAGAGAGACTGATTGAGAGGGGAAGGCGATATGATGGAGAGTGGCATTTCAAAGGGAAAGTTAGGGGAGGGAGGGAATTACCATGGGATATTGTTTACAATCATGGAAGTTGTCATTTAAAAAACAACAACCAGCCATGAATCTGGTAGCTTTCCCACCATCTCCTGGCTCATCCTTGGGGAACTGTGGGAGCAGTTTTTGTTCATTTTTATTTATTTATTTGACAGCAACAGACAGAGAGAAAGAGACCGATAGATAGATGGAGAGACACAGAAAGAGAGAGATACAGAGCGAGCGAGCGAGAGAGAGAGAGAATGGGTGCACCAGGGCCTCCGCCACTGCAAACGAACTCCAGACGCGTGCGCCCCCTTTGTGCATCTGGCTAACGTGGGTCCTGCGGAATTGAGCCTTGAATCGGGGTCCTTAAGCTTTACAGGCAAGCTCTTAACCACTAAGCCATCTCTCCAGTCAGGAAGCAGCTTTTGTGGAGGTTCAGAAGAAAGGCTTTTGAGAGCTGAGCAAGTTGCTTTGTACACTTGGAAACGCCTCCTTCACTGTGTCTGCGCTTTCATCATTGCAACATTTTTCTCCTGTTTGAAACAGAGCTCAGAAGAGCCAGCAGGCTCTAGAAGGCTCTGAGAACAAGCACACCAAGAGAGGGGCTCCTTAGGGTATAGTCCACTATCTCATGAATGGGATAAGCAGCCCTTCAACCTCTCTAGCATGTCTGTAGGTGAGGGGTGGTCTCTTGACCAGATGAAGGATTGACAGGCTCCACCCAGGGCCATATAACTACGTTCCAGAAGAAACTGGCTCTTCCCTTTCTTTTTTTTTTTAATATTTTATTTTTATTTATTTGACAGAGAAAGAGGGAAAGAGAGAGAGAGAGAATGGGCATGCCAGGGCCTCCAGCCACTGAAGACAAACACCAGATGCGTGTGCCACCTTGTGTATCTGGCTAACATGGGTTCTGGGGAATGGAACCTGGGTCCTTTGGCTTTGCAGGCAATCTCCTTAGCCGCTAAGCCATCCCTCCAGCCCTGGCTCTTCCCTTTCTAATGTTACCAAGGAAACACGAGATGGGATCGCATCCCTCAATGACCCCAAGCCTAGTATCTACCTACCTGCAATTCCATTCCCCTGAGAGAACCCTTAGTCTCTCTAGAGATCAGAGGATGTCTTTGGTGACAATGAATTGGGAGGAAACTGGGAAGATGGAAAAGGGCGTGGACAAGCATGAAGTAGGTGGCCAAAGAGTAAAATACTCGTCTTGTGATATTTGTAAAGAGCTGTTGTGGAAATGTCACTGGAGGTAAGGCTGTGCCAGCTGAGGACAAAGGAGGAAAGAGAAAATGGAACCAGACCGGGGCATGGTGGCGCACGCCTTTAATCCCGGCTCTTGGGAGGCAGAGGTAGGAGGATCACTGAGACTTCGAGGCCACCCTGAGATGACATAGTGAATTGCAGGTCAGTCTGGGAAGAGTGAGAAATCTGGGGCTGCTGAGATGGCTTAGTGGTTAAGGCACTTGGCTGCCAAGTTGAAGGACCCAGATTGTATTCCACATGAGCCAGATGCACAAGGGGGTGCACGCGTTGTTTGCAGTGGCTGAAGGCCCTTGCGTGCCCATTCTCTCTCTCTCTCTGCCTCTTTCTCTCTCTAATAGGTAAATAAAAATAAAATAAAATAAAGAAATCTCAGCCAGGCATGGTGGCTCACACCTGTAATCCCAGCACTCAGAGGGCTGAGGCAGGAGGATTGCTATGAATTAGAGGCCAGCCTGGGCCACACAGTGAATTCCAGAACAGCCTCAGCTAAAGTATAAGACTGTGGCAAAAAAGGGAAAAACCAAAGGAAAGAAAGATCTCAGATTTCTTCAGCTAATTTTGTGAAATTTTTGAGGAAGGAGTAGAAAATTATTTTATTTCACGTACATGTCCTTGGACTTGCCTGTGGAGCTGGTGGATGGGTCATGGACAGCATGGTGTTTTCTTTTTTCTTTTTTTGAGGTAGGGTCTCACTGTGGCCCAGGCTGACCTGGAATTCACTAAGCACTCTCTCAGGGTAGCCTCGAACTCACGGCGATCCTCCTACCTCTGCGTTCCCAGTGCTGGGGTCAAAGGCGTGCGCCACCACGCCCGGTTCCGTTTTCAACTGTCGGTTTGAGTGGTTGCTGCTGGGGGTTTTGATAATATTTTGCGGTTTCCCAAAAGTTTTTGTACACTTACTCCTCTCCGTATTGCTGGGTGGAGGTCTGCCGGGAACGCATTTCCTTACAAGTTATAGAAAACGACAATGGCTCACAGTCATGAGAGCAACCCACATGTTTGCAGGGGCGATGGCCCACCGCCTCCGCCGTGGTTCTCTGACGTTTACCCTGTGGCTGAAAGATGGCTGCTCCCTCTCCATGCAATAAAAATGGTCGGCCAGAAAATGCCACCCCCAGCAGAGACTATAAGCAAGCCAGGGTTTGACGTGGAGGTGGGGTCTCTGCTGGCCCACGCAAGACTGAGTTGCATTCGCGCAGTAGCCAAGTGCCCGCTTGCATAGGCTGCAGGCTGCTGCTTCTCTTTTAGTTCCTCATACACAGTGAGGCGTGGTCTTGCCCACTTCTCATTTCCTTTCTGCGCTGTAGCAGTCAGGTTCGCATCGCTGCTAGAGATCACCCGACCAAGAGCAGCTTGTGGGGGAAAAGAGGTTCATTTTGGCTTAGAGACTTGAGCGGGAAGCCCCATGATGGCAGGGGAAAATGATGGCATAAGCAGAGGGTGGACATCACCCCCTGGCCAACATCAGGTGGACAACAGCAACAGGAGAGTATGCCAAACACTGGCAAGGGGAAACTGGCTATAACACCCATAAGCCCGCCCCAACAATACACTCCCTCCAGGAGGAATTCCCAAATCTCCATCAGCTGGGAACCTAGCATCCAGAACACCTGAGTTTACAGGGGATACCTGAATGAAACCACTACATTCTGCCCCTGGCCCCCATAAACTGATATCCATACATGATGTAAAATGCAATGCATTCATCCAACTTTAAAAGTCCCCATAGTTTTTTTTTTAATCAATTCCAATGGTGTTCATACATCCCTTTTATAGTCCAAGATCTTTTAATTGAGCCATAATACCAAAAAAAATCCTCCCCAAACCCTATAATCACACAGAATAAACGTTCACACTGCAAAGATCCAATGACCCTCTCTTTCCTGCATTTTGTATACTCCACAATACCAGGTAGGGTGCCAATTTGTTAATCCAGGGGGGAATAAAGCAGACTTTGAAGAACAGGACACTCCTTGAGCATTCAGGCCCCTTCAAAAGAGTCTACACTCTTCCTGTTGCCCCAACACAGGTCAGCTGGCCCAATCTCAGAGGTTGTAATCTCTTAATTGCAGCCAAATGGACTGTGCCATGTCCCTCTGCTCACACCAGTCCATTTCTACACAAAGCAGCCCTGCACAGCTTCTCAGGACACGGATATAACAGCAAGCCTCTCACACAAACTGCTTCTATCCCAGTCCAGACAAAACTCCTTTTCACCCTCATAAGCCAAACCTCACAGTCCATAGTTCTTATTGCATTCAGGTCTTTCAACTCTGACCAGAATAGTCCATCAAGCTGTACTTACAGCCCTGTAAGGTGTCTCTTAGGCCAAGGTTGCAAATTCTTCCACGTTCCTCTTGAAAATCAGCTCCAAAAGGCCAAAGCCACACAGTCAGGTGTCTAGCAGCAACCTCACTCTCAGTACCACATTAGCGTTGCAGTCAGGTTTACATCGCTGGCAGAAATCACTTTACCAAGAGAAGCTTGTGGGAAAAGGTTTATTTTGGCTTACAGGCTCAAGGGGCAGCTTCATGATGGCAGGGGAAAACGATGGCATGAGCAGAGGGTGAACATCACCTCCTGGCCAGCATCATGTGGACAACAGGAGAGTGTGCCAAATACAGGCAAGGGGAAACTGGCTATGACACCCGTAAGCCCGCCCCCAACAATACACTCCCTCCAGGAGGCGTTGGTTTCCCATTGCCACCAGCTGGGGAACGTAGCATCCAGAACACCTAAGTTGATGGGTGACACTTGACCCAAACCACCACATGTACCAACCGATCTTCACTCCTCCCATGATTCTTCCAGTAGGAAATGCTTCCTCTAGAGCCTTAGGAAATTCACAAACAAAATAGAGAGCGAAATCCCTAGGAATCTCATTACTGGAGATAATGGCCCACGTTAACTGGCGCACACCCTAAAAATTTCCCCACATTTAGAAATGATATTACATACCTTTTATTACATATTTATTTTCATTTTTAAAATATTTTGTTCATTTTTAGTTATTTATTTATTTGACAGCGACAGACAGAGAAAGAGAGAGAATGGGCACACCAGGGCCTCCAGCCACTGCAAAGGAACTCCAGACGCGTGCGCCCCCTTGTGCATCTGGCTAACGTGAGTCCTGGGGAATCGAGCCTTGAACTGGGGTCCTTAGGCTTCACAGGCAAACCCTTAACTGCTAAGCCATCTCTCCGGCCCTTATTATACATTTTTTTACTCCATAGTATATTGCATTCCCTAATGCCTATTAGTAACTTTTTCATTGCTACAAAAAAAAAAAGCCATGAATAACTAAAGAGGAGAAAGATATTTTTTGCTAAAGGTTTCAGTTGCTCATTATGGGAAAAGCTCGCTGGGAGAATTCACATCATAGCTGAGAAAAGCAGACAGGAATTGCGAGCATCTTGTTCACCATTTCCTCCCTCCCCCCTTCTAGTTCCTTCTGGGCCTCCAGCCCATGGGATGGCGATTACCACATTTAGCGTGAGTCCTTCTTCCTCAATTAATTCTCTCTGGAAACACCCTCATGCACACCTGGAGGTTGCCCTGAAGTGATTCTAAACCCAGTCAAGCTGGCAGGGAAGATAAATTATCACTCCATGCTATTGACTTTTTTTTTTTTTTTTTAGCCTTAATTACTATTTTTTATTATTGTTTTTCTGATCAGCAGAGGAACATATTCCTGTGGTAAAGCCTTTATATTGCGTTTAAGCCTTCTCCATAGCATGGAGAGAAAGCCTTGACAGGGTCAGCAGTATCATCAGAAGCCAGCTGACTGGACCCACGTCACTGGGCTCTTTGGTTGTTTCCAATCTTTCCTTCGTAAAGATAACATTTTGACGAATATCCTTGCTCATAGATTGCATTCACATTCGTGGTATTTCCTTTGTGCAGATTCCTAGAATTGGAGTTCCTGGACTAAAGGGAGTGAGCATTTCAACGCTCCTCAACTGCTGTGTGGAATGACTGACTGTACCATTTATCCCTTGACCAGCACTCGTGAGCGTACCTCACTTCACGTCACCAGGATTTCCAGTTCTCTTCCGGCCTTTTTTTTTTTTTTTTTTTTTTACAAGAAAGTGGTGCGACTTCACAGAAGTTACAAACCTGAAGCCCAGCTAGTTTTACTGGTAGTCAGAGGCCTGGCTTTAAGTCCTGGCTTCACCAGAACTTGTATGTGACCTAGGGCAGGTCACTTTACCGCTTGTACCCTGCAGGGGGCACGGCTGGTTACATGCTCAGTCATGATTGCCCCTCTGCCTCTCTCTAACAGAACCCTGGCTCATTCAGCTAGCGCCCCCAGCCTCAGAGGGTGGGCACTGATCAAGCAGTGTTCCTCGAACTGTGCGCTTTCAGAACCTTTGCAATCTTAGAGAGCACTGAAGAACTCAAAAACCACGTGGGTATCTGGGTTTGATCACATATTCTGTATTTGCTTTTAAAACTCAGAAATGTTAAAACTGATTTACTTATTTATTTATTTATTTAAGAGAGAGGAGGAAGGAGAGAGAGAGAGAGAGAGAGAGAGAGAGAGAGAGAATGGGCATTCCAGGGCCTCCAGCCACTGCAAACAAACTCCAGACACATGAGCCACCTTGTGCATCTGGCTTACATGGGTCCTGGGGAATCAAACCTGGGTCCTTAGGCTTCACAGGCAACTGCCTTAACCACTAAGCCATCTCTCCAGCCCAGAAATATTAAAACTATTTATTCAAGGTAAGTAAGCCTATTAACATTCCTTTATAGGGGCAGGAGAGATGGTTAAGTGGTTAAGGTATTTGCCTGCAGAGCCTAACAACCACAGTTTGACTCCCCATTACCCACATAAAGCCAGATGCACAAAGTGGCACATGCGTCTGTTGGCAGTGGCTAGAGACCCTCCACACCCACTCTCTCTGTCTGTCTCTCTTCTACCTCTTTCTCTCTCTCTCTGCTTGCAAATGAATAATAATAATCAAACATTCCTCTAACAATAACTTTTCTAAAATTAAAAAAAAATCAGAATGGCTTAACAATATTTTTTAACATGGACTAAGCTTGTCACACAAGTGTGAGACCCTGAGTTTGGGTCCCCATAAACCACGTAGATGCTGGGTGTGGTGGGGCACACCTGTAATCTTCGTGCCTAGGAGGATCCCTGGGACAAACTGCCTAGTCTAGCCAAGTCTATGACCTCTGGGTTCCCACCAAAACCCCATAATGGCACAGAATAAACATTCACATTGTAAAAGATATTCAACCAATACAAGATTTAAAACAATCAGGGCAAACATCAAACTCTGTAGCTTCAAGTCCAACAACTCTAGCCAGTGACAAGTCACAAAGTCCAATAATTCTAACCAGCAACAAGTCTGTGGAGTTCCAATTCTGCCCCTCCAGCTAGGCTACTCACAGTACTAGAAAACTTCATCCAGAGCTGGCAGCTCTCCTTGGCAGCCATCTTGTGGTCCCTGCATCTCCACTGGGTCTCCACTGCAATCCACGGTTCATCCTCATGACCCCATGGGGTCTCCATGCAGGCATCCAGCAAATCTGCTTCACACTGCCCATGGCCATTTCCAAAACACAAGACTGCATTGCAAACTCAATGACCCTCTCTTTCCCGCACTTCTCAAACTCCACAATAGCAGGTAGGGTGCCAATAGTTAATCCAAGGGGAATAAAGCAGACTTTGAAGAACAGGACACTCCTTGAGCACTGAGGCCCCTTCAAAAGAGTCTACATTCTTCCTGTTGCCCCAGTGCAGGTCAGCTGGCCCAATCTCAATGGTTGTAATCTCTCAAATAATTTGAAGGTAAATGGGCAGCAGTTTAGGCCCAAGGATTTCATTTTTTTTCTGTGCCATATCTGCCTGCTTGCACCAATCCATTTCTACGCAGTGCAACCCTGTACAACTTCTCAGGACACGGGTATAACAGCAAGCCTCTCACACAAACTGCTTCTTCTAGCCCAGTCCAGACAAAGCTCCTTTTCACTCTCACAAGCCAAACCTCACAGTCCATAGTTCTTACTGCATTCAGGTCTTTTAACTCTGACCAGAATAGTCCATCAAGCTGTACTTACAGCACTGCAAGGAATCTCTTAGGCCAAAGTTTCAAATTCTTCCACATTCCTCTTGAAAATCAGCTCCAAAAGGCCAAAGCCACACAGTCAGGTGTCTAGCAGCAACCCCACTCCTCAGTACCACTTTTCCGTTGCAGTCAGGTCCACATTGCTGGTAGAAATCAGCTGACCAAGAGCAGCTTGTGGGAAAAAAGAGGTTTATTTTGGCTTACAGGCTTGAGGGCGAAGCTCTGTGATGGCAGGGGAAAACAACAGCATGATCAGAGGGTGGACATCACTCCTTGGCCAGCACAAGGTGGACCATAGCAACAGGAGACTGTGCCAAACACTGGCATGGGGAAACTGGCTATAATACCCATAAGCCCACCCCCAACAATACACTCCCTGCAGGAGGCGTTAATTCCCAAATCTCCATCAGCTGGGAACCTAGCATTCAGAACACCTGAGTTGATGGGGGACACCTGAATCAAACCACCCCAGAGGGTAAAGCCCAGGACCGTGGGCAGAGCTGGTGCCTCAAGTGAGATAACAGCTGGGGTGGAGAGGCATGCCACTAATGTGACATGAGTAAATTCAGGCCCATGTCCTGAAGTGACAGGACCCGCTGTGCTTAGTGGCATGGTCACAGGCAGAGACAACCCAGACGCCTGTGGAGTTTCTGGGAAGCTGGTGATGTTGTTAGGTGGTTTTGATGCAGGGACAAGGCTCCTCTCAGTTGATCCTGGGAACAGCAAGGGTCTACCCAGACCATAGCCTCCAAGAGGGTTCAGGTTTGTCTGAGCTGTACTGGCTATTTTTGGATGGCCCTTAGTAAAGACCAAGAGAAACAAGCTTATTCCCAGCTAAAAACTTACCTCTAGGAGATCCTGAGGCTCAGAGGCCTTATGGTCCAGGCTTCTCGCAAACACCTTCCTTTGGTACCCTGGGGAGGCTTGCAGTCAAGTGCAGACCCTGCTACAGACCATCGGTGGATCGCCTCTGGGAAGAGAGCTTTAAACTGGGCCACAGTGCAAAAGCCATCTGCTAATCCAAGCCGGGCTGGGGAGATGGCTCAGTGGCTAAAGGTGCTCGCTTACAAAGCCTGCTGGCCTGGGTTCCACTCCTCCAGTCCCCTCACAAAGCCAGCTGCACAGAGTGGCACATGCATTTGCAGTTCGTTTGCAGCAGCAGGAAGCCCTGGCATGCCCATTCTCTCCCTTTCTCCCCACCCCCACTGCCCTGTCTTTCTCTTGCAAACGAATAAATTGAATTTCTTTCTTTCCCTCTTTCTTTCTTTCTTTCTTTCTTTCTTTCTTTCTTTCTTTCTTTCTTTCTTTCTTTCTTTCTTTCTTTCTTTCTTTCTCTCTCTGTCTCTCTCTCTCTCTCTTTCTTTCTCCATTTTTTTTTTTTTTTTGTTGTTGTTTCGAGGTAGGGTCTCACTCTAGTTCAGGCTGACCTGGAATTCACTCTGTAGTCTCAGGGTAGCCTCAAACTCACAGCGACCCTCCTCCCTCTGCCTCTTGAGTGCTGGGATTAAAGGCGTGCGCCACCACACCTGGCTCTTAAATTTATTTTTTTCTTGGGGGGGGGGAAGGGGGTTTGAGGTAGGTTCTCACTCTAGCCCAGACTGACCAGGAAATCACTATGTAGTCTCAAGATAGCCTTGAATTCATGGCTATTCTCCTTCCTCTGTCTCCCAAGTGCTGGGATTAAAGGCATGAGCCATCATGCCTGGCTGAAATATTTTGTGAAGACAGAGAGAGAGTTTTTATCCACTTTAATCTCATGACTCATGTGGAATACTGTTTGGAATCAAATTAATGATAGCCTATTATGTTTTCAGGGACTGGATCACCAGAGAAAAGCCCAAACTTGACCAAGGAAAGCTGTGACTTTCTGGATCCACACCCTGTCTAGCCCCACCCTGTGATCAGCTATTGCTCAAGCTGTGCTTCGCCAGTGGCTGTTCAATGCTCAGCCTCTTATTCCAAGCGCTTTAATCAGCTGCTGCCATTGTAATGCAAGGTGGTTTAAGCAACCAGCGCTTACTTCTCAGAGATCTGGAGACTGGGAAGTCTAAGATAATATGGCTTTGGAGAGGGCCGGGTTCCTAACTTGCAGATCACAGCCCTCTCTCTGTGTCGTCGAGTGCTCGGGAGCAGGGAGAGTGAGGGTAAGCAACCATGTGTCTGTTTCGAAGGGCACTAACCCCCCCGTGAGGGCTCCATCCTCCTAAAGGCTCCGCCTTCTACAATCATTACTCTGGAGGAGGGTTAGGATTGCAGCATTTGGATTGGGAGGGGAAAATACATTGACCCAATATTACCAGGGATTTATCTCCAGCAGACATCTGTGACAAGGTGAAAATATCCTAATATATAACCCCATCAATACCAACAATTTTCTGTGTATCCGGTATCTACAAATGCATCACATTTCATCCTCACAATCATATAAAAAACTGATGTTAGGACGGAGAGATGGCTTGGCAGTTAAGGCACTTGCCTGTGAAGCCTAAGGACCCATGTTCGACTCTCTAGATCCCACGTAAGCCAGGGGCACAAGGTGATGGAAGCATGCGTGAGGTCACTGGAGTTCGATTGTGGTGGCTGGAGGCCCTGGTATACCAAATTTCTCTATTTATCATAAAAAAATACAAAAATAGAAAGGTGGAAGGAGGGCTATTCAAAATCTAAGAGAATATAAATAAATGATATGGAATCCTCCAGTTTCAGACAATGGAACACTCAGGAGCCATAGATCATTGTTAGAAAATTTTCATTGCCAGGGATGGGATACCTCCACTGAGTTGTTGGCCAGGGAGGTCCCTGTTGGCCCCAAAACATTATAGGCCATTGCTGAGGCCCTTGGATTCCCACCAGGAATAGAGACCAGCGGTGATCCTCCTACCTCTGCCTCCCGAGTGCTGGGATTAAAGGCATGCACCACCATGCCCAGCTTACTGAAATTTCTTTCTCCACCCTAGTCATTTTGTCAATTAGTATCAACACTGGGCCATTGCGAATTCTATAACTTTATCACTTGTGTTAAATTTGTTAGCACTTTACTTTACTTTCAGCTCTCCTAGAACTTTTGTAAGTTTTGAGGGTGGAGTTTAAACTTTAATATTTTGATTTTTTTTTTTTTTGTTTATTTGAGGTAAGGTCTCACTGTAGCCCAGGCTAACCTGGAACCCATTATGGAGTCTCAGGGTGGCCTGGAACTCACAGCGATCCTCCTACCTCTGCCTCCCGAGTGCTGGGATTAAAGGCGTGTGCCACCAACGTCTGGCGATACTTTCTTTTTTACTTATTTGAAAGAGAGAGAGAGAATGGGCATGCCAGGACCTCCAGCCACTGCAAACAAACTCCAGATACATACACCACCTTGTGCATCTGCCTTATGTGGGTCCTGGGGAATTGAATCAACGTCTTTTGGCTTTGCAGGCAAACACCTTAACTGCTAAGCCATCTCTCCAGCTCTATTTTGATATTCTCTATTTCTGGTTTTTTTTTTTTTTTTTTTTTTTTGGTTTTCCAAGGTAGGGTCTCATTGTGGCCCAGGCTGACCTGGGATTCACTATGTAGTCTTGGGGTGGCCTGAAACTCACGGCAATCCTCTTACCTCTGCCTCCCAAGTGCTGGGATTAAAGGCATGTGCCACCATGCCTGGCTATTTTGATGTTTTCTATGTAAAGCCCAGATTTACCCTAATTATAATTAATTTGTAGACTTTGATCAGATCATATTCCTGCTTTTTTGTTGGTGTTATTTTATTCTTTTAAGTATTTTTAAGCATAGGACTTAGATCTGGGTTAATCCTGAAGAATCATGAAATTTAGAAACTCAAAAGGTCCACTGGGACTTGCTACATCTGTTCTGTAGTATTGAAGGGACTTTACTCATTAGGAGTAATTGCTTAGTATATTTATAATGCAATTTTTATGTGTTAAGATATTTATTTTTATTTTTTAAATTTTTATTAGCATTTTCCATGATTATAAAAAAAATCCCGTGTTAATTCTCTCCCTCCCCCCCACTTGTTAAGATATTTTTTGCCAGATCACTTTATTATTATTATTATTTTATTAACAACTTCCATGATTATAAACAATATCTCATGGTAATGCCCTCCCTCCCCCCACTTTCCCCTTTGAATTTCCATTCTCCATTAAAAGATTATTATTATTATTTTTAATATTTTAAAAAAATTTTTTATTTATTTATTTGAGAGCGACAGACACAGAGAGAAAGACAGATAGAGGGAGAGAGAGAGAATGGGCGCGCCAGGGCTTCCAGCCTCTGCAAACGAACTCCAGACGCGTGCGCCCCCTTGTGCATCTGGCTAACATGGGACCTGGGGAACTGAGCCTCGAACCGGGGTCCTTAGGCTTCACAGGCAAGCGCTTAACTGCTAAGCCATCTCTCCAGCCCAAAAGATTATTTTTAAATAAAGTTTTCATGAAGACAGTCAATCTATAAGATGGTGTTAGTCTGCACTAAGTTGTCTGCTGGAAGTGGTCCTCTTATTTCTCCACATATGTCTTGTGTTCCAAGGGGACCCTCCCTAGAGGATAGGGTTATATTTTTTTAGCTCTGTTGTAACTATCCCATTCCATGATCCTAACACAAGTCCAAGTACACAAAAGGAGCATAATCAATAATCAATGTTTACTGGGTGAATGGTAAAGAGGGAGCAAGGTATAAACAACATGGTTAATGCCAGAAAGAGCAGCAAAGATTATCTTTCCTGTAAAAAGCAGAAAACTTGTTTCCGGCCGGCATCTGCCAAAGATGGTCCAGGAAGGAGGAGAGCGATGAAGATCACTTCTCAGAAAATGTTTCTGCTCAGGCACGGATACGTTTGCCCCGGGAAACAGAGCATGCAGAGGATCAGAGAAAGGTCAGGGGTCTTGCTGACCACTCTCCCCTTCCCTTGCCTCAACTTCCTCCCTTCTCCCCACTGCCCTTGTCAGCTATGAACCTTAGAAATGGGACTCAGACTCCAAGAACCTCTGGGACTAAGAAAAAGCTGGATCATGAGGCCAGGAGAAAACAAGCATCAGCCTCTATATTTCCTTGCTATTAAAAAGAGGCATCAGAGGGCTGGAGGAATGACTTAGCGGTTAAGGTGCTTGCCTGCAAAGCCTAAGGTCCCAGGTTTGACTCCCCAGAACTCACGTAAGCCAGATGCACAAGGTGATACGTGCATATGAGATGACTCACATATCTGGCGTGCATTTTCAGTGGCTAGTGGCCCTGGTGCACCAATTCTCTCTCTCTCACTCTCATAAATTAAAAGAAAGAAAGGAAGAAAGGAAGGAAGGAAGGAAGAAATAAGCCTGGCATGGTGGTGCACACCTTTAATCCCAGCACTAGGGAGGCAGAGGTAGGAGGATCGCTGTGAGTTCGAGGCCGCCTTGAGACTACAGAGTGAATTCTAGGTCAGCCTGAGCTAGAGTGAGACCCTACCTTGAAACAGAATGGCTCATGCCAAGAGGATATCAGAAGGCAGATTTGCCACACTGGGAGCAGTCATACACCATTAGAAGCTACTCTTTGGAAGACACATGTGCTATAGGGTGAAGCTTTCAAGAGAAGTAAGTGTGAGGAGGAGGGCTCTGTAACAGAAGGGAACAGCTAAGTCAAGCTAGAGCGGTCTGATTAAAGCCACCTCACTAGTGACAGCTACCACAGACTGTTTGATTTCATCTTGACTGTTCAACAAGCTTGCTTGTCATGTGCATGAGTTCTCATGTGTATTTGACCATTTTCAAGAGATTTTTGTCACCTTGGTGATTTCCGGGAGCATAACCAGGCTTAGAGATGATGTAATGACCTGGCCTAATTGTTAGGAAAAGTTTAAAATACGTGATAAGATTATTGCAGACACATTGAGCCAACCCTTTGATAGTTGACATAAGATTTTTTTAAATAGTTTTTGAATTATATTTATTTATTTGAGAGCGACAGACAGAGAGAGAAAGAGGGCGACAGAAAGAGAGAATGGGTGCGCCAGGGCTTCCAGCCACTGCAAACGAACTCCAGATGTGTGTGCCCCCTTGTGCATCTGGCTAACGTGGGTCCTAGGGAGTTGAGCCTCGAACCGGGGTCCTCAGGCTTCACAGGCAAGCACTTAACCGTTAAGCCATCTCTCCAGTCCTGAGATAAGATTTTTATATCAAGTAAGATGGGAACTATCCAGTGTTTTTAGGGTTTTTTTCCCAAATTTTTATTAACAACTTCCATGATTATAAAAAATATCCCATGGTAATACCCTCCCTCCCCCACTTTCCCCTTTGAAACTCCACTCTCCACCATATCCCCTCCCCCTCTCAATCAGTCTCTCTTTTATTTTGATGTCATCATCTTTTCCTCCTGTTATCATGGTCTTGTGTAGGTAGTGCCAGGCACTGTGAGGTCATGGATATCCAGGCCATTTTGTGTCTGAAGGGAGCATGTTCCTTTGGCTCTTACATTCTTTCTGCCACCTCTTCCGCAATAGACCCTGAGCCTTGGAAGGTGTGATAGAGATATTGCAGTGCTGAGCACTCCTCTGTCACTTCTTTCCAGCACCATGATGCCTTCTGAGTCATCCCAAGGTCACTGACATTTGAAAAGAGAAGATTCTCTACCAAAAGTGAGAGTAGCATTAATATAAGGGTATGAACATTAAGAGAAGTGCTTACTGGCCAGTTTGATAAGCACAGTATATACATTTGGCCAGACAGCAGCAGACATTACACCCCTAGGGCTCATGACTACCCCTGTTTTAAGTTTTCAGTATCAGGGATGTATTCCCTCCCATGGAGCAAGCCTCCAGTCCAATTAGAGGGCAGTTGGTTTCCACCATGATACATGTGCCACTATTGTACCCGTTGGCTCATTTGGCCTGGCTGGCAAAATATAAGGCTTGCAGTGTCCACTGTTGAGTATCTTCACTGGCGATTTCTCTTTCTCCCATTGAATTGCATGCAGAATGGCTTCTTCCAGCTTTCTGTCAGCTGGTCTACATGGAGGAGGTTATCAGCTCAGTTCCAGCAGGATTTCTCAGTGGCCTTGCAACCCAAGTATGTGGAGTCTTCAGCAATGGGGTCTTACCATCTATTTCTGGTGGGAAACCAAGGGCCTCGGCAACCACCTGTAATGTTTTGGGGGCATCAGGGACCTCCCTGGCCAACAACTCACTGGAAGGTATCCCATCCCTGGCACCAAAAATTTTCTAGCAACAATCTACGGCTCCTGAGTGTTCCATTGTCCAAAAAAAGTAGGATTCCATATGATTTATTTATATCCTCTTAGATTTTGATTAGCCCTCCCTCCACCTTTCCTTTACTCAATCTCTTCCCCTCACCTGACTTTGGGCCTTTTCACCCCCATTAAGCTATTCTTCTACTTATATACAATACCATCCTATTAAGTACCCCCCTTCAGGTTTTTGTGTGTGTGTGTGTGTGTGTATTTGTTGACAAGTGTTAATTCTCTCAAAAATCAAGGGTAACATTTGGGTTTCAGGCTGCCTCGAGGGGAAAGGACTGGAAAGTGGGTGCAGTCCAGCACTCCCCTGAGCTCAAAGGGGGAGCTGAAGCTCATTATGCTGTACTTCATGAGGAATATTGGGGATAGCTCCAGCGCCACCCGGAGGCACATATGTGGGAAACAGATGTGCTTCGTAGGCATTTGGGAAGCACTGCTGTCCCACTAGTTAGAAGTCATGTCAGGTGGCTCAATCCCCCTTGCCCTGGGCCTCAGTTTCCTCACGTGCAGAATGGAACGACTGCCTGGGGTTGTTCTCTACCCAGGCTGTAAATTATTGCTACCCAGACAGTCTAACAAGGCTCTGGGGGAACCCAGGCACCAGCAAGCCTTCCTATATAGTTTGGGTTTTAAATGCTCCCCACAGGCATTATACGCGTGATCAGAAGGGAGCTAAGAGGAGGTGGTGGAACTTTGAAGATGTAGGGCTCTGTGGGCGCCACTAGCGGCTCGCCTTTGAAGAGGACTGGGGGACCCCAGCCCCTTCCTCTCCTTCTCTTTAGTGTTCCTACAATGAGGTGAGTGACTTAGTAACGCCATAATGCATAGCCAAGATATCCCTGCCTTACCACAGACCCCTCAGCAAAAAAGCTGGCCAGCCATGGTTTGAAACCCTAAAAAACATGGAGGCAAAATAAATCTTTTTATTTTATTTTATTTTTTTAATTTTTTTGTTTATTTTTATTTAAGAGTGACAGAGAGGCAGATAGAGAGAGAGAGAGAGAGAGAGAGCAAGAATGGGCATGCCAGGGCCTCCAGCCACTGCAAACGAACTCCAGATGTGTGCGCCCCCTTGTGCATCTGGCTAACGTGGGTCCTGGGGAATCAAGCCTCGAACCGGGGTCCTTAGGCTTCACAGGTAAGCACTTAACCGCTAAGCCATCTCTCCAGCCCCCAAATAAATCTTTTTAAATACCAGTTTATTTTATTTTATTTATTTGAGATTGAATGGGCCCACCAGGGCCTCCAGCCACTGCAAACAAACTGTAGATGCGTGCACCCCCTTGTGCATCTGGCTTACATGGATCTTGGGGAATCGAGCCCGGGGTTCTTTCACTTCACAAGCAAACACTGTAACCACTAAGCCGTCTCTCCAGCCCAAACCTTTTTTTTTCTTTTTTTTTTTTTAATATTTTTTATTTATTTATTTGAGAGCGTCAGACACAGAGAGACAGATAGAGGGAGAGAAAGAGAATGGGCGCGCCAGGGCTTCCAGCCTCTGCAAACGAACTCCAGACGCGTGCGCCCCCTTGTGCATCTGGCTAACGTGGGACCTGGGGAACCAAGCCTCGAACCGGGGTCCTTAGGCTTCACAGGCAAGCGCTTAACCTCTAAGCCATCTCTCCAGCCCACCTTTTCTTTTTTTAAAAAATTTATTTATAACTAATTGTCTCAGGTATTTGTTTATTCTATTACATAACCAGGGCTGACACCCGCAAACTCAGAGACCTTTATGGTCACAAATCACAGTGAGCGCTCCATCCTTGCGCCTCCAGCAGTGGGCGGCTGCATTGTGGAACGTGCACAGCAGGCATTCTCCCCTCGTGTACCAGGCCGCTGAAGAACTTAAAGAAATATACCTGTGTTCTGAGTGAGGATTGTCAATTGTATTTGTCAGTTTTATTATCACTGTGACAAAACACATGGCAGAAAAAGTCTAAAAGAGGAACGATTTATTTAGACTCATGGTTTTCCAGTCCTTAGTCCCCTGCAGATTCTCTACCCAGCTTGCTTCTGTCAGGAGCAAGTTCAAGCCTGATGTTTGCTGTGAAACCTCCCAGAAGCGCTTGAGGCAGCCCACCATTTCACCACCGCACCAGCCCTTGGCAGAGGTCTGATGCCGTCCTGAGCTCTGTCCTATTATTATTCTCTCGATTGCTTGTTGACTTTTCATGCCGTGGGCTTGTTTCCATCCATGTGTTATAAACTCCTCAAGGGTTTAGATTTGGCTTTCTTTTTTAAATTTTTTAAAAAATATTTTATTTTAATTTATTTATTTGAGAGAGAGAGAGAGAAAGAGCAAGCACACCAGGGCTTCCAGCCACTGCAAACAAACTCCAGATGCATGCGCCATCTTGCGCATCTGGCATACATGGGTACTGGGGAATTGAACGGAGGTCCTTTGGCTTTGCAGGCAAATGGCTTAACCACTAAGCCATCTCTCTAGCCCCCCTTTTTATATTTTATTTTAGAGAGAGAGAGAGAATTGGTGTGCCAGGGCCTCTGCCACTGAAATCAAACTCCAGATGCTTGTGCCACCTAGTGGGCATGTGCGACCTTGCACTTGCCTCACCTTTGTGCGTCTGGCTTACGTGGGATCTGGAGAGAAGAACATGGGTTCTTAGGCTTTGCAGGCAAGTAACTTAATTTCTTTCTACAGCCCACCAGACCTGTGGTGGGAAGATCCTGTCCCTGCTTTATGATTGATTTAATAAATGAGCATATTAATAAATATTCCAGGTCCTTGCTTCCAGAGGAGGAATCAAAGCCCAAATATAAGTAGATTGATTTGATGTGTTTATTAGAGCACTTTATGATGTGGCCAATAAGCCTTCTCCAGACAGTCTCTGTGAGCATATCTTCACCAATTGCTTTTCTTTAATATTTTATTTATTTGTTTGAGAGAGAAAGAGACAAGAGAGAAAGAGAGAGAGAGAGAGAGAAGGAGAGAGAGTGTGTATGGGCATGCCAAAGCCTCTAGCCACTGCAAATGAACTTCAGACACATGCTCCACCTTGTATACCTGACTTCATGTGGGTCCTGGGGAATCAACCCTGCGTCCTTTGGCTTTGCAGGCAAGTGCTTTAACCGCTAAGCAATCCCTCCAGCCCCCTCCCCACCATTTGTTTTTAAGTGACCAGCCCCCCAAAATGTACTTTCCCAACCCATAAAATCAAAGAAGCGGTAAAATGCAAACCTGGTTTCTGAAACTTGTAGCTTTTATCCTAAATGAGGTTTTGGTAAATCTGCATAGACACATGTGAAAAATTGGGATCCAGGAAAGGGAACCACATTGCCCAAAGTCACTCAGCTGGTACAAGTCATGGCCCAGATGCTTGGCTTTCCCCTTAGGCACAGGGACTATGTGTACCCAGCTCTCTGGAGCCTCCTTCCTCTGCCAGTGGGGAGTGTGTGTGTGTGTGTGGGGGGGGGGAAATCAAAGGGGATGGGGTTGAACTGAATAAGAATAGGGGCAGGCTGTGAGTGATTTCCTTTGCTTGAGAAGCTTCTAGAACAGGTATCCCAAGGCAACATCCTGAAGACCTCTCAGAATTTGAGCCCAGCCGGAAGGAGAGATTTAGGCTGATGGGCCCCCATAGGTTCTTTCCAGCCTACGGATTTGCTGTTCCCCAATTCCTAGAACTGTTTGTTGGTGGAAAGCGGAATGCTTCTGATAAACCACAGCGACTGGACCAAAGGTGACAGGAATCAGTGCCTTTGACACGATGTTTATCTTGTGGGCCAGCCAGCGAAAGGTACCCCGTTTCCTAGCATTTCAACAGCTTCCTTTCTTATTACTCACAGCTACTGTAAGGCAGTGGGTGGAGGAGGGGGTGCAGAGGGGGGTGGGGGACATCTGCCAGTCTCTGAAGTGACATCTTGGCAGAAAGCCAAAGGCATCTTCGGATCACAAGCTCTCCTGGAGTTACAGCCTGAACTAGAAAACCTGGTGGTCTTGGTTTCTAGCCCAGAACCCAGAGCTGACTTAGCAAAACAGTCATTCTCATGCATGTCCCTCATCCATGAGTGTTGAGCATTTAAAAAAAAAATTATTTATTTATTTGAGAGTGACAGATATGCAGAGAGAAAGAGACAGAGAGGGAGAATGGGAGCACCAGGGCCTCCAGCCACTGCAAACGTACTCTAGCTGCTTGGGCATCTTGTGCATCTGGCTTATGTGGGTCCTGGGGAATCGAACCTGGGTCCTTTGGCTTTGCAGGCAAATGCCTTAACTGCTAAGCCATCTATCCAGCTCGAGTGTTAGGCTTTTTAATGTACCCATTAAGATTAGACTTCCAATTACCTTTCCAGCTAATTCTGTATACTCCTTTTTGTCCATTCTTTTTTTTTTTCTTCAAAATTTTTATTTTTATTTTTTTATTTTTTTTAATTTTTATTTATTTTTTTTAATTTTTATTAACATTTTCCATGATTATAAAATATATCCCATGTTAATTCCCTCCCTCCCCACCCCCACACTTTCCCATTTGAAATTCCATTCTCCATCATATAAAATTTTTATTTTTATTTATTTACTTGAGAGAGACAGAGAGAATTGGCGCATGGGGCCTCTAGTCACTACAAACACACTCCAGCCCTCATCCACTCTTTCAATGAAGAAGTGCTAGAGCGTATCTATTGTGTGGTGGTTCGTGGATTTGAGACTGGAAATATAAAGCAAACTAGTACTGAAACCCCCTACCCTCAAGAGCAAATGGGAGCTGGAGAGATGGCTTAGTGGTTAAGGTGCCTGCTTGCAAAGCCAAAGGACTCAGGTTCGATTTCCCAGAGCCTGTGTAAGCACAAGGTGGCGCATGAATCTGGAGTTTGTTTGCAGCAGCTGGAGGCCCTGGTGGGCTCTTTCTCTCTCTCTTTCTCCCTCCATCCCTCCGTATACCTCTCTCTCAAACAATAATAATAATAATAATAATAATAATAATAATAATAACAATAAAAGCAAATGGGAGCAGGCTGGGACAAATTCTTGCCATGTACACTTCAGATTGCCAGCATCCACTTACAGCTGGGCATGATGGCATGTCCGTAACCCCCAGCACCGGGAAGGTGGACACAGGAGGATTTCCAGGACTGGCTGGCTGGCTAGTCTAGCCAAATCTGTGAGTTCTAGGTTCAGTGAGATCCTGTGTCAAAAAGAAGGTGGAGGACTGGAGAGATGGCTTAGTGGTTAAGCACTTGCCTGTGAAGCCTAAGGACCCCGGTTCGAGTCTCGATTCCCCAGGACCCACATAAGCCAGATGCGCAAGGGGGTGCATGCATCTGGAGTTCCTTTGCAGTGGCTGGAGGCCCTGGTGTGCCCATTCTCTCTCTATCTATCTGCCTCTTTCTCTCTGTGTCTGTCGCTCTCAAATAAATAAATTAAAATTAAAAAAAAATAAGGTGGAAAAAAATATGGAGAGCACTCGGGGAAAACATGTGACGTTGACCTCTGACCTGCACATACAAATGCACACGTGTCACTCACACACATATGAACACACACACACACACACACACACACACACACATGCATTCACAAAATAAAAGAGGGGAAAAAAGGCAAGTTGCAGGCAAAGCAGGCGAGGACAGGTAACGATGGCGCAGTATGAGAAATGTGAGCAGAGAAATGTTAGTAAGGACGTTTGACTTTGCTTAAACTTTAGCTATTTTTTTCATTATGCAATATTGTACATTCAGATTTTTATTTTATTTTAGTTTTGTAAACTTTTTTTATTGACAACTTTCATAATTATAGACAATAACCCATGGTAATTCCCTCCCTCCCCCACTTTCGCCTTTATAAATTCACTCTCCATCATATGGTTTCCCCTCTCAATTAGTCTCTCTTTTATTTTGAGATCATCATCTTTACCTCCTATTAGGATGACCTTGTGAAGGTAATGTTACACTCAGATTTTTAAAACACTTTTATTACCCACTTCCATAAATATAAATCATCATACCATGATCAAAATCCCCTCCAAGCCGGGCGTGGTGGCGCATGCCTTTAATCCCAGCACTCGGGAGGCAGAGGTAGGAGGATCACCGAGAGTTCAAGGCCACCCTGAGACTCCATGGCGAATTCCAGGTCAGCCTGAGCCAGAGTGAGACCCTACCTCGAAAAAGAAAAAAAAAAAAGAAAGAAAAAATCCCCTCCAAACCCGCCCCCCCCTGCACTGAATCCCTTCTTTCCAACTAATCTTTTTAATTTTGATGTCATCCTTTTCCCCTCTTTTAAAATATTTTAATTTTTATTTATTTATTTATTAGACCTCAAAAGAGGGAGAGAGAGAGAGACACAGGGAGAGAATGAGTGCACCAGGGCCTCCAGCCACTAAACTCCAGATGCCTATGCCCCCTTGTGCATCTGGCTAATGTGGGTCCTGGGGAATTGAACCAGGGTCCTTTGGCTTTGCAGGCAAACGCCTTCACTGCTAAGCCGTCTCTCCAGCCCATTTTGTCCTTTTGTATGAAGGTCTTGCGTAGGGAGTGTCAGCCACTGTGAGGTCATGAATTTCAAGGCCACTTTGTGTCTGGAAGACAGCACTGAAAACACTCCTCCCCTTCTTTTGGCTCTGACATTCTTTCTGTCACCCCTTCCTCAATGGTCCCTGAGTCTCGGAGGGTATCATAGAGATGTCTCCCTTAGTGCTGAGCATACCACGGTCACTGCTCAGCACTGTGGGGATTTTTGAGTCACCCCTTCGTCAATGGTTCTTGACCCTTGGAGGGTGTTTTAGAGGTGTCTCATACAGGGCAGAATATTCAGATATTTTTAAATTTATTTGACAGAGAAAGAAGGAGAGAGAGATAGAGAGACAAGGAGGAAGAGAATGGGCGTGCCAGAGCCTCCAGCCACTACAAACTCCAGACGTGTGTACCTCCTTGTGCATCTGGCTGACGTGGGTCTTGGGGAATTGAACCTGGGTCCTTTGGCTTTGCAGGCAAACGCCTTAACTGTGAAGCTATCCTTCCAAACTTTTTTGTTGTTGTTGTTTGTTTGTTTTTTTGAGGTAAGGTCTTACTCTAGCCTAGGCTGGCCTGGAATTCACTATGTAGTCTCAGATTGACCTTAAACTCCTGGTGATCCTCCTACCTTGCCTCCCAAGTACTGGGATTAAAGGTGTGTGCCATCATGCCTGGCTTCAGATTTTTTTAAATAGTGCACAATAATTTATTCATATTGATTTTTAAAAATTTTTTGTTCATTTTTGTTTATTTATTTAAGAGTGACAGAGAGAAAGAGGCAGATAGAGAGAAAGAGAGAGAGAGAGAGAGAATGGGCGTGTCAGGGCCTCCAGCCACTGCAGAGGAACTCCAGATGCGTGCGCCCCCTTGTGCATCTGGCTAACGTGGGTCCTGGAGAATCGAGCCTCGAACCGGGATCCTTAGGCTTCAAAGGTAAGCGTTTAACCGCTAAGCCATCTCTCCAGCCCCTTCATGTTGATTTTGAATGGCTTGGTACTCCCTTAAGGTTTTGCCATCCAGGATAGAAATTTTCTTTCTACTCATCCCCATTGTGGTCTTGACTCCATAGCACAGGCTGTATCGACCAGCACCACCCTGCAGCCTGGAGGGAATCCAAATGCCAGCTCACCAACAGAGGCATGCTCAGTTCTCTCCTCGCAAGACCCTGTACACGGTGTCTGCCACACAGGTCCTTTGCCCTCATGGTTTTGGAACTCTCGTGCCCACTGCCTTCCCAGAGCCCTGGCGCTTCCCACAGGGCGAGCCCTGCCTCAGAGGTGCTTCCAGCAAGTTCCATGGCATCCCGCTGATGAGGCAAGTCTCTGCCAGGAACCCAGAAGGCTTGTCAGGTAGGGGTTCAGACTGCCGAGGGAGTGTCCCCGTGATAGAAGGAAATGCTTCGGAGTCCCTTCTCACTCACAAGCAGAATGCCCTTGACTCAAAATTCTGGGTTCCAAGCTGGCCAGAGAGCTGAAAAGATCTCACGGGCCCCTCTAAGCTAGACAGCCATGGGAACCCACATAGAGGCTGCCCAGAGTGGGTGTGACCCTGGGACTCTGTGTGGTACAGTGGGAGGGGGTGAGACCAGGGCAGGCAGCGTCGACCACTCCCCAGCGAGAGTAAAGGGGCGTCAGCAATGTTCACCGCTCTCCTGTCAGTTGCTCCTTCCTGGGCAGGTCAGTGAGGCTCCACTGATAGCTGCTTCCATGGCCAGTGCAAACGACTTGATATGAGGCAAGCAGATTAGTGGGTGAGTGATTTCCAGTGGCATGAAGGAACCCTGGGTGAGGAAGGGGATGGGACACACAAGACACCCAGTTAGATGAGGGTTCTGGATAGTTTCTTTTCTTCATTTTTTTATTTATTTAGTTTTTGGGTCAGGGTCTCATTCATGTATCTCAGGCTGATCACGCACTTACTAGGTAGCCAAGACTGGATATGAATTCTAGTTGTTGTTTTTTTTTTTTTTTTTTCTCCAAGGTAGGGTCTCACTGCAGCACAGGCTGACCTGGAATTCACTTGGTCATACCAGGGTGACCTTGAACTCACAGCAAGCCTCCTACTTCTGCCTCCCGAGTGCTGGGATTAAAGGTGTGCACCACCACACCTGGCTTTGACTTGAATTCTTTTTTATTTTTAATTTTTTAAAATTTATTTATTTGAGAGCAACAGAGAGAGACCGAGAGAGAGAATGGGCGCGCCAGGGCCTCCAGCCACTGCAACGAACTCCAGATGCGTGTGTCCTCTTGTGCATCTGGCTAACGTGGGTCCTGGGGACTCGAGCCTCAAACCGGGGTCCTTAGGCTTCATAGGCAGGTGCTTAACCGCTAAGCCATCTCTCCAGCCCTTGTTTGTCTATTTCCAACAGCTGTAAATTGCATGCTAAGTATAGTTTATCACAGTCTGTAACTATAACGAGCCTCAGGGGGAGCTGCAGCCAGTTCAGAGTTGGGTCTCCTTGGCCATGAGAAATGTAGAATCATAGACTCAGCACAGCTCCCCCCCCCCATTTAGCACCGCATGCACGCCGCTCAGGGGGCTCAACGCCGGCCAGCATGGGAAGGGCTGATAAGACTTACTGGAAAGTCACTCTGGGGACAGAGGCTCCCAGAATCTCCAGCCTCCACGCCTGGCTCATTCTTCTGCCTTACAGGGAGAGGAACACGGGTCTTCAACCTGCTCGCTCTGCCTCCGCCAGGCTGCAATGAGCTAATCTCCTAAAAGGGCCTGCGGCGCTTCTCAGAAACATGGCCTATAAATACAGCATCTTCTTGCAAACTCGGACTCCAAGGGGATGGGCAGATCACCATAGAGAAGGAAGGGTCCCAGGACACTTAAATTTAGTCCAGGCTGCTCTGCTCAGGTCACTGGCTGCCATGAACCTACGGCCAGTCTCCAGAAAGGAGCAAAGGAACGGTCTATTCCTTGTAATTTGGGGATCTCCTGTGCCAGTCCCAACCTAAACTCGGGTCCTAATTCTTTTTTATTTATTTATTTATTTGAGAATGACAGACACAGAGAGGAAGACAGATAGAGGGAGAGAGAGAGAATGGGCGCGCCAGGGCTTCCAGCCTCTGCAAACGAACTCCAGACACGTGCGCCCCCTTGTGCACCTGGCTAACGTGGGACCTGGGGAACCGAGCCTCGAACCGGGGTCCTTAGGCTTCACAGGCAAGCGCTTAACCGCTAAGCCATCTCTCCAGCCCCACAGGAGGTTTTGAATATAGAGTTCAAATTTTTATCAGTACCGTTGGGTCACCCTCCCTGGTCCTTGCTTTGGGCACCCCGAGGCTCTGCTAAATTCAGACCAGACAGGTTGGCGCTGCTCAGACAGCAAACTTTGCAAGGAAGCAGCAAGGCCAGGCCAGGAGGGCGAGTCAGGTGAGATGGCTGTCCATCTTCTCCTGGGAAACTGTCTCACTGGGCCGTTCTCTCCTGTCACCTACGCCACACTCAATGGCGGTAATTTCACACCGTCTCCACTGTGTGCAGTGAGCTCATGGTTGAAGCAGCTTGCCTGTGTATATCACTTTAAAAAAAGTCAACATGAGGGCTGGAGAGATGGCTTAGCAGTTAAGGCACTTGCCTGCGAAGCCTAAGGACCGAGGTTCAATTCTCCAGGTCCCGCATTAGCCAGGTGCACGTTGTGGCGCACGTGTCTGGAGTTCGTTTGCAGTGGCTAGAGGCCCTGGCGTGCCCATTCTCTCTCTCTCCCTCTGTATCTAATGAATAAATAAATTAATTAAATGATTTTTTAAAAAAAGTCAAAATACCACAAAAACATATACTGCTTGAAAATGCTATAATGGAATCTAATACTTTTAATGTTGATTTTTAAAAAGGTAAAAAGGAGGGTATTACCATGAGATATTGTTGTCAATCATGGAAGTTGTTAATAAAATAAATAATAAAAATTAAAAAGGTAAAAAGTCTTTCTGTACATTTATATCTATATATACATATATATGACATTAGGAGAAAGAAAAATGAAATTAATTTAAAATCTACAATATCTCAATATCATAAGCAATTCAGTAACTACATTATGAGACAATGGACCCTAGGCGTGAAGGCGCACGCCTGAAATCAGGAGACTGAGATAGGAAGGTCTTGAGTTCCAGCCCAGCCTGGGCTACCTGTCTCAGAAAAGACAGTGGATTTTCTGGAAGCTCATAACTAGTTACAATGGGCCATATCTGGATTCAAGAGGAACAAGAAAAAAAATTCAGCAGAAAAATTATATATATGCTCTTACATTTAAAATAAGAGTTTAAGTGTTTTGTGTGTGTGTGTGTGTGTGTGTGTGTGTGTGTGTTTGTGTGTGTGTGTTATAGAGAGAGAGAGATAGAGAGACAGACAGAGAGAGATAGAGAGAGAGAAAACCACTACGAACGTGTGTTATTGTGACTCACTGATAATGTAATGCATCTGTGGCATTAACAGGATAGGACTATCTGAAATGGTGAATGATCGTTTAAGTGTTTCAAATAACTGGAATTATACTCTCATTAGAAAGTCCAGACCTAGGGAACAGATGGAGGAACACGATTTGCGCCTTGTGATGGTTTGATTCCGGAGTTATAGCCAGTTTCCCCTCTGCTCATGTCGTCGTTTTCCCCTGACATCACGGAGCTTCCCCCTTGAGCCTGTAAACCAAAATAATCCTCTTTCCCTCCCCCCCCCCCAAACTGCTCTTGGTCGGCGGGTTTCTACCAGCAATGAGAACCTGACTGCAACATGCCTTCTGTAGAACAGGCTGACTGCCTGGATGTGTAAGCATGTGTTTTACCTGGGTGACGTCCCGCCAGCTGAGCTGAGTCCCTCTCCCTCATGGAGACTGTCCTGTGTGCTGCAGATCTCTCTAATCTGTGGCTAATGTCACTTACTGCCCATGTCCCCAATCACCATGGCAAGTGCTGCAGTCAGGTCCGCATTGCTGGTAGAAATCACCCAACCAAGAGCAGCTTGTGGGAAAAAATAGGTTTATTTTGGCTTACAGGCTCGATGGGGAAGCTCCACAATGGCAGGGGAAAATGATGGCATGAGCAGAGGGTGGACATCAGTCCCTGGCCAACATCAGGGGGACAACAGGAACAGGAGAGTGTGCCAAACACTGGCATGGGGAAACTGGCTATAACACCCATAAGCCCGCCCCCAGCAATACACTGCCTCCAGGAGGTGTTAATTCCCAAATCTCCATCAGCTGGGAACCTAGCATTCAGGACAACTAAGTTGATGGGGAACACCTGAATCAAACCACCACATTCCAACCCTGGCCCCCATAAACTAATAACCATCCATGATGTAAAATGCAATGCATTCAGTCTAACTTTAAAAGTCCCCATAGTTTTTCATCAATTCCAATGATGTTCATACATCCTCACAGTCCAAGATCTTCTAACTGAGCCATAATACCAAAAAAAAAAAAAAAAAGCAACCTCAAAAAAACCCATCATGGAGCTGGGTGTGGTGGCGCATGCCTTCAATCCCCAGCCCCCAGGAGGCAGAAGTAGGAGGATCGCCGTGAGTTTGAGGCCCCCCTGAGACTACTTAGTGAATTCCAGGTCAGCCTGGGCTAGAGTGGGACCCTACCTTGAAAAACCAAAATAAATAAATAAATAAATAATGGCACAGAATAAGCATTCACAGTGCAGAAGGTGGCACTACAGACCCCTTTTTTGCCCAACATGGCTCAGGGAGCATCATGGAGAGTGGTAAGAATGAAGGAGCCTTGGGGTGGATTAGAAGAGCCTACAGCATTCCCCCCGCCCCCCGCCCCCTGCCCCAGACTGACTGAGGCCTCTTGATCCCCATGACCCCTCTGAAGAAGACCCTCAGAATTGTGGCGGGGGTGGGGTGGTCTAAGAGTACAACCTTTTATTGTTCATTTATGTATTTGAGAGTGATAGACAGGGAAAGAGGCAGAGAGAGAGAGGGAGAGAGAGAAAGAGAGAGAGATTGGGCGCGCCAGGGCCTCCAGCCGCCGCAAACGAACTCCAGACGCGTGCATCCCCTTGTGCATCTGGCTAACGTGGGTCCTGGGGAATTGAGCCTCGAACCAGGTTCCTTTTCTTAATTTTTTTTTTATTTTTTATTTATTTATTTGAGAGCGACAGACATAGAGAGAAAGACAGATAGAGGGAGAGAGAGAGAATGGGCGCGCCAGGGCTTCCAGCCTCTGCAAACGAACTCCAGACGCGTGCGCCCCCTTGTGCATCTGGCTAACGTGGGACCTGGGGAACCGAGCCTCGAACCGGGGTTCTTAGGCTTCACAGGCAAGCGCTTAACCGCTAAGCCATCTCTCCAGCCCTCAAACCGGGTTCCTTAGGCTTCACAGGCAAGTGCTTAACCACTAAGCCATCAAGGCAGGGTCTCACTCTAGCCCCAAGCTTAGCTGGAATTCACTAGGCAGTCTCAGCGTGGCTTCAAACTCATGGTGATCCATCTCCCTCTGCCTCCCGAGTGCTGGGATTAAGGGCATGTGCCGCCATGCCCAGCCAACATCATTATTTTTAAAAACTTTTTTTGTTTACTTTCATTTCTTTATTTGAGAAGGACATACAGACAGAGAGAGAACGAGGCAGAGAGAGAGAGAGAGAGAGAATGGGCACACCAGGGCCTCCAGCCACTGCAGACGAACTCCAGATGCGTGCATCCCCTTGTGGATCTGGCTAATGTGGGTCCTGGGGAATCGAACCTGGGACCTTTGGCTTTGTAGGCAATCACCTTAACTGCTGAGCCATCCCTCCAGCCCCCAATGAATTGTCTTAAAGTAATTTTATTTATGATTTATTATCAGCAAGTGTTTGATTAAAATACCTATTTTTCGGGAGGCAGAGGTAGGAGGCTCACTGTGAGTTCGAGGCCACCCTGAGAATACAGAGTGAATTCCAGGTCAGCCTGGGCTAGAGTGAGACCCTACCTAGAAAAACCAGAAATAAAAAAAAAAAATACCTATTTTATGTACCTGTATACCCAGAGTTGCCTAAAAATTTCTTGGTCAAAGTGTCAGGCTACCACCCAGTGGGTTGTGATCATGGAGGCCTATGTGGCCCCCAAAATAATACAGGCTATTGTCAATGCTCTTGGTGAGACCCTATTGCTGAAGACACTACATGTTTCAGTTGCAGGACACTGAGGAAATCAAGCTAGAAGTCCTTCTCTGTGGACTGTCAAAGTATTGGAAATTGTTATCCAGGGTGCTGAGGGAAGAAGAGTCAATGGTCTTAACCAGTGGTGGATTCAGCAAGCTACGTATCTAACTAGCCAGGTAAAACATCCTCTGGTGTAATAGTGGCATGCAGGCTGGGGCGGGTAACCAACTGCTCTTTGATTGGATTCGAGGCCTGTTCTACAGTGGGGAATTTATGACTGATACTGAAAGCCCATGAGTTGCAATGTAGGAGAACCTAGGGGAGACGCTATTACTGTTGTTTTACTGACACAGGTGCATTGTGCCCATAAAATTTAACCTCTAAGAATATTTATACGTATGCCCCTAAATTAGCACTGCACTCAATTTTGGTCAGAAAGGCTTCTTTATTTATTTATTTATTTTTTTTTTTTTCAGATGGTGGTGACTACTGGGGAGACCCAAAATTCATTAGGGTGCTAGGGAGATATTGAGTGCTACACAGTAACTGACACATCTCTATCACACTGGCGAGGCTCAGGGAAGCTTGCAGAGGAGGTGGCAGAAAGAACGTAACAGCCGGAAAAAAAATGGGGAAGGGTGCATTTCTTCTGGACTTGAGGTGGCCACCACATTCCTGGCTTTAGAGAGATCGTCATTACTCACTCGCACAATATTGGGGCCCAGCAACAAGTCCTCATGGATGATGGAAGAGGAGAGAAAAGAATCAAAACAGAAGGGCCGGAGAGACGGCTTAGCGGTTAAGCGCTTGCCTGTGAAGTCCAAGGACCCCGGTTCGAGGCTCGATTCCCCAGGACCCACGTTAGCCAGATGCACAAGGGGGGTGCACGCGTCTGGAGTTCGTTTGCAGTGGCTGGAGGCCCTGGTGCTCCCATTCTCTCTCTCTGCCTCTTTCTCTCTCTGTCTCAAATAAATAAATAAAAAATAAAACATTTTAAAAAACCAAACCAAAGTGAAAAAATATTCCTTAAAAAAACAAAACAGAAGACTAATTGGAAAAAAAAAAAAGGGTGCCGTGGAAGGATGGCAAAAGCAGGTAATGGGAAGAGATTTCAATCAAAATACATTATGTACATGTATGAAAGTTGTCAATAAAAATGTTACAAAAAAAAACATCTTGGGCAAAACAGGGCTTGCAAGGTTAAGAGGCCCTGCTCTGCAATGCCCTGTGCCATTTGCCACTGGCAGCTACAGCCTTGCAGAGCACAGGATACACACTACATATTATTCCATGTAGTCTGCACGGGGATGTAGGGAGGCCGGCGTCATTATTCTGCTCGTCCTGTACGGAGGAGGAAACTCAAGCTTACATAACTGACCAGGGCCAGGGAAGTCTTGACGGGCCCACCAAGACCGCTCCCGCCTGCTGGCCTCTCCAAGCCCACACTCTGCCTTTCCGCCGAGCTGAAAGCTCTCTGTTCTTCGACACCTTGCTGGGGGCCTGCGTCTGGGTTTGGGGTCTTCAGCCTGGAGCACCCCTTCCTTCTCCCCGACGTACCTTTCGTCCTTGGTTCTTGTAGTCTCAGATCCAGTGCCCTCTCTGAAAGTCTCGCCACCCTGTTCCCCCAGCGAGTCACCTTTCTCCTCTGCAAGTTCAAGGGCATGCCAATGTCAAGCATGCGTGGCTGGCCGAGCTCTTACAGGCAAAGTCTATGATTTGCGCATCTCTAAACCCAGCGTCCCAAGTCTCGACTCAACAACTGTCCTTCCGTGGTCTTGCTGGATTCTGAGGATCGAAGCATTATTAGTAGCAAGGGGAAATAACCACAAGAGGGCAGTGCCAACAATTCTTACAATGAAGCCCTCCCCAGAGAAATCTTAGGAAGAGATTTTTTGACTGGCACAAATGCCCCCCACCTCCACCCCAGGTGCAAAGGAACCAAATTTTCAAATAACGGAGATGCTTTTTATTAGAAAATAATAAGCAGTGAGAAATATGGGAGAAACAAAAATCAAAAGAAAATTAGAAAAGACAACGTTTGGAAGTATTTTTAGCTTTAAAAATATGGGGAATAGGGCTGGAGAGATGGCTTAGTGGTTAAGTGCTTGCTTGTGAAGTCTAAGGACCCCAGTTCGAGGCTTGATTCCCCAGGACCCATGTAGGCCAGATGCACAAGGGGGCGCACGTGTCTGGAGTTCGTTTGCAGTGGCTGGAGGCCCTGGTGCGCCCATTCTCTCTCTCTCTCTCTCTCTCTCTCTCTCTATCTGCCTATTTCCCTGTCTGTCGCTCTCAAATAAATAAATAACCAAAAAATATGGGGAATATATCATTTTCTGCTGTTTGTTTACTTTATAAGATTTTTAGGGCCTGGAGAGTTGGTTCAGTAGTTAAGGCACTTTTCTGCAAAGCCTAATGACTAGGGTTCGATTCCCCAGTACCCACATAAAGTCAGATGCACAAAGTGGGGCATGCATCTGGAGTTTGTTTGCAGTGGCTCAAGGCCCTGGGGTGCCCATTCTCTCTCTCTCTCTCTATGTTTCTTGCAAATAAATGAATAATTTTAAAAGTGGATTAGGTAATCCATGTTGGTCCATACATGCAGGCTACCGAGTAGCTATTTTTTAAATTTTTTGTAAGAGAAAGAGAGAGAGAGCTGGAATCAAATTCCAGAGGTACACGCCACCATGTGTGCATATGTGACCTTGTGTGCTTATGTCAGCACGTGTGTCTGGCTTATGTGGGACCTGGTGAGTTGAACATGGGTCCTTAGGCTTCTAAGGCAACTGCCTGGGGACTGGAGAGATGGCTTAGCAGTTAAGACATTTGCCTGCAAAGCCTAAGGACCTGAATTCGATTCCCCAGTGCCCATGTAATGCCAAATGTAAAAGGTGGTGCATGTATCTGGAGTTTGTTTGCAGTGGCTAGAGGCGCTGGTGTTCCCATTCTTTCTCTTTCTATCTACCTCTTTCTCTCTTTCTCTATCTCTTGCTTAAATAAATAAAATGTTTTTAAAAATTTAGAAATTTTGGTTCCAGAAATACAAGTTTATTAGTCAACCATCCTGTTGTGTATATATGTATGTCTATAAAGAGTCCACTTGTCTCTTTCCTTTCTCTTCCTAGTTGCTGTCTATAGATTTAAAATGCATTTAATCTAGAATTATAAATTACTCATTTTTGTTGTTCTGTTGGTTTTATTCTATCTATAAAATAAAATGAACAGATGAGCTGGAAAGATGGCTTATTGGCTAAGGCACTTTCCCTGTGAAGCATAAGGACCCATGTTTGATTCTCCAGATCCTATGTGAGCCAGACGCACAAAGGTGAGGCCAATGCAAGGTTGCACGTGCCCACTAGATGGTGCAAGTGTCTGGAGTTCAATTTCAGTGGCTGAGGCCTTGGTGTGGCAATTCTCTCTCTCTCTCTCTCTCTCTCTCTCTCTCAAAAAGTGGATAGAATCCTGCAAAAAATCTCAAGCTATGGTATTTTCCCAAGAGTCTAGAGGGACTCCACGGCTCTCCAAAGAGAAGGGCAGGGTGTGGCTGCATGGAGAAGGAGGCAGAAGGCCACTGTTTCTGGGGAGCTTGATGGAGTCCCCCACATACGAGGGAGACCGTGATGGAGAACCTGCCTGATACCGTTGCCTGACGTGGGTCATGCCTGGGACATGACTTTTAGTGCAGAGGACAGGTGCAGGTGGACAGTTAGCTTTTTTTTTTTTAATTTATTTATTTATTTATTTGAGAGCGACAGACACAGAGAGAAAGACAGATAGAGGGAGAGAGAGAGAGAATGGGCGCGCCAGGGCCTCCAGCCTCTGCAAACGAACTCCAGACGCGTGCGCCCCCTTGTGCATCTGGCTAACGTGGGACCTGGTGAACCAAGCCTCGAACTGGGGTCCTTAGGCTTCACAGGCAAGCGCTTAACCGCTAAGCCATCTCTCCAGCCCGACAGTTAGCTTTCTAAGGAGCTGTGAAGGGAGGGACACAAGGACCCCAAAGAATGAACTCACTCGGTTTCTAGACATGGCAGGCAAGGCATTTCCAGAGAAGGATGATCTCTGAGCTATCTGCAACAGCTCCCAATGACAGAGCTCCAATCTTAGGCATGTTCAAGGCCCAGAAAGCACAAAAGGATGTTACAACAGATCTCTCAGGTGATAGTTCCCCTTGTCCCCTTCCCTTTCCTCCTGGCCAATATCAGTGGTTCAGGGTCTGGTGGTCAGGGGAAAAGAGAAGGAGGCAGCTATGACACTCCCCTCACCCCACGCCCGCTTCCTCCTTGTAGCAGGTCCCCCTTGGAACGGGAAAAGGCGTCTCACTTTCAGATGAAGATCCAGGCTCAGGTTCCTCTGGTACCTGAGTTCATCCTTTCTAAATTGTCACTTTGCTTTACGACTTGAAGTGACGCTCTGGCTTTGCAACTAGCTACGAGAGGCCCGCAAATTCTTGAGATTGACTGAGTCTTCATCCGGGGACACTTGGACTTCACTGACCAGGTTGAAAAGGAGCCATGAGACACAAACATAAAATTGCTCCTCAGTGGCACCCCTCGGCTGGGCTTGGTCCATGCACCAAGTGTGTCTTGCGCTTGAAAGGCTAAAGGAAAACCAAGGAGCACCCACCTCAGCAGTAATGGCCTTTGGGTGGTACGCTTAAAGTGAAGAGATTATTTCTTATTTATTTATTTATTTGGGTTTTCGAGGTAGGGTCTCCCAGGCTGACCTGGAATTCACTGTGGAGTCTCAGGGTGGCCTCGAACTCACGGCGATCCTCCCACCTCTGCCTCCCGAGTGCTGGGATTAGAGGCGTGCGCCACCACTCCAGGCAAGGGATTATTTCTTAATTTCTCAACGTTTCAGTCAGCTTTCTGTGACAAAACACGTGAGGTAAATTAAAGGAGGAAAGGTGTATTTTTGGCAGAGGTTTCAGTCTGTGGTCGGTTGTCTTGTTGCTCTGGCGCGTGGGACAAGGAACGCAGTATGGTAGAAACGTGGGGCAGAGGGCGTCGGCTCTCCTTTTGGTGGTTATGAAGCAAATAAAGGGTTGGGGGGGGGCACTGAGGTCCCAATATCTGACGGGAGGCCCAGGAAGGAGCTGCGTGAATCTATGTGTCTGAGGGGCGAGGTTTGTACCCTGAATCACGTGACGAGAGAAATTGTGCTCTTTTGTAAAACATAGACTGCTCTGACCCAGGGCTTGGGGTGTGCATGAGGGGAGGTGTGTCTGGGGGCGTTGTTGTGGGATGTCGCCGGCTTCCACCTTTAGCCTGTACAAGACTGTACAATTGGTAGAGACTCGCCTTATTCAGATGGTTTGCAGTTCAGGTCCTACCATTTCATGCTGTCCTGGGACATGTTATAAATGTAGACTCGTGGTTTTAAATTTTATTCATTTATTGGTTTTTTTGAGGTAGGGTCTCACTCTACCCCAGGCTGACCTGGAATTCAGGGTGGCCTCAAATTCACAGTGATCCTCCTACCTTTGCCTCCCAAGTGCTGGGATTAAAGGCACAAGCCACCAAGCCTGGGCTTATTTTTTATTTTTTAGAGAGTGAGAGAGACAGAGAGAGAATTGGCCCCCAGGGCCTCAGCCACTGCACTTGAATTCCAGATGCTTGCACCACCTGGTGGGCATGTGCGAACTTGCACTGGTCTCACCTTTGTGTGTCTGGCTTATGTGGGATCTGAAGAGCCAAACATGGGTCCTCAGGCTTCCCAGACAAGCGCTTTAACTGCTAAGCCATCTCTCCAGCCCTTGGGTGATTTTTTTTTTTTTAAAGACAGAGAGAGAGAATGGGCACACCAGGGCCTCAGCCACTGAAATCAAACTCCAGACGCTTGCGCCACCTAGTGGGCATGAGCAACCTTGCGCTTGCCTCACCTTTATGCATCTGGCTTACATGGGATCTGGAGAGTCGAACATGGGTCCTTAGGCTTTGCAGACAAGTGCCTTAACCACTAAGCCATCTCTCCAGCCTTTGGTTTTTTTTTTTTAATAAGGCACATTTGTAAGAGGATGGTTTACCATATTTCCCTCGTTTCCTATATATATATCCCTCAAACCTAGCCCATTGGAGGGATTAGGTGCTCTATAGATATTCTTTGTTTTATTTATGTATTTGTAGGCGTGTGTGGGTGTGTGCACATGTGCACACACTCATGTGTGCACCAGGGTCTCACAGCTGTTGGGGAATCAAACCCAGGCTAGCAGGCTGTACAGCCAAGCATCTTTAACCACTGGGCCACCTCTGCAACCCTCAATAGGCATTTCTTTACTTATGAATGAATGGATGGGTGAATGAATTCTATAGGCACAGGAATGCCCATGTGTGCCTTAGACTGAGACACAGAGAAAGAGGGTTGTGGCCTCCCTATAGCGTTTGGTCACACCTGCCCCCTCCCCTGCCAACTGTCCCGTTTGTAAGGTAGGTTCCGTGAACTACATACGCCATCCAAGTTCTTCCTGCCTTCACAACCCGGTCACCAGGGTTCTGGGCATTCTGTTTCCCCCTCTGTCTAGCTCCCGAGAGGGGGAAGAGAGTTGAGATGAAAACCAACCACAACTGGGAGAGAAGTCAGTTTTAATAGGAGGGGGTGGAGACAAACGGTTTAGAGAAACGTATAAAAAGACCTTTTCCTGTTTGCTGGAACATGACATACGGTTTGTGCATAGCACATACATATTAAAAAACAGAAGCGTCGCAGTCCACAAGCACATGACTGAGGAGCTTCTGTGGCTACCTGCCGCCCCCACGCAGGGGTGCGGCTCTGCACCGGGACCCAGCCCGAGGCCTTAGCGATGAGCACAAGAGAGAACCGAGTTAGGACCCAGCTTGTCTGATGCTGCCGTTTCAGCAGTCCATGAGGTATACGGACGTGGGTCTGGGTTGGCCATCTTCACACTGATCTTCATTCAGGATCCAGCTGGGGCACAGCCATCCGTCCTCCTCCTCCAGGAAGGGGCGGCGTCCACTCCCTGCTCGAGAGAGTAGACTGCAGACGCTGTTGGTTCCTGTAGCCTTGTCCTCAGCATTCCTACCTTTGGAACGTTCTGGGGCAGGGGGAAGAGACAGAGGTGGCTGGTTCCTTGTGGAGAGGACAGGAAGAAGACACTAAGACCAGACCCACTGCGCTGACAAGGAGTTATCTCCTTGGTGACAACTGGCTCAGAGTGTTGGGAGAAAAGCACAGGGTTAGAAAGGCATTTGATGTTTCGAGGTCATCCTCACATGAACAGAACGGAAGGGAATAGAAGGCACAGAGGCCATACCAGATGGAGTCCAGCAGCCACATTCAGGTGGCTGTGACCGAGGTGCGGCGTGCTAAAGCCACGGACGGTAGATACTTGGAGGAAGGAAAACCACAGCTCATGCGACTTCCCAATGCCTTTTCTGCTCAGAACCTGACAGAGCGAGAAGCCAGAGGAGCAGAGGTCTTGGGACAGAAAGAGCCCACGGGAAAGGCAGCGTTCCTAGCTGGGGACAGCAGAGAATTTCGGACCCAGGGTATTGGCCTAAGGAGAGACCCGTATGTCTGAATAGGAGAGGGGTTTCTACTCTGAATTGGATGCCAGGAGAAATTGTGCTCTGCCCGAAGCTCTGACCAAAGGCCGTTTTCTGCTGTTGGCTCCATGCAATGGGGCAGAAGCGGCTAGATGGGGTGTGAATACGGGCTATTATAAAATGACATACTGCTTCCAAACTACCATTGAAACTGCGTGGGAAGGGCTGGAGAGACGGCTTAGCGGTTAAGGCACTTGCCTGTAAAGCCAAAAGACCCAGGTTTGATTCTCCAGGACCCATGTATGCCAGATGCACAAGGTGGCATGTGTGCCCAAAGTGAATTTGTAGTGGCTGGAAACCTTGGCATACTCTCGTTCTCTCTCTCTCTCTCTCTCTCTTATCTGCCTTTCTTTCTCTAATAATTTTTTTAAAATAATTAAAAAAAACTGGGCTGAAGAGATGGCTTAGCGGTTAAGCGCTTGCCTGTGAAGCCTAAGAACCCTGGTTTGAGGCTCGGTTCCCCAGGACCCACGTAAGCCACATGCACAAGGGGGCGCATGCATCTGGAGTTCATTTGCAGTGGCTGGAGGCCCCAGCACGCTCATTCTCTCTCTCTCTCTGCCTGTCTGTTGCTTTCAAATAAATAAATAAATAAATAAATAAATAAATAAAAATGAACAAAAATTAAAAAGAAAAAACTGTGTGGGAAGCCAGAAGGAAAAAGGTGTGATGAGGCAGCGAAATGAGAAAAGCAGTTGTAAGTGCTAGCATTTAGAATTTTCTGGTTTCCTGTGAGGGCCATCCTTCGTCCCAGAGGGGATGGAGATTTCACAGGATCCTGGGACTCCCTCCTGACTTCGGAACTGACTTCCCACCAACAAGAAGTTCATGTTCATGGGCATTCACAATACCCTTCTCTTCTTTATCATTTGCTATTAAAGAGGAAGTCTTTCTTAAGAGGTTCTTAAACCTCCCGCCCCCCACATTTACACTGAGCCACCAGAGCAGGTTCAGGGTAGGAGAGGTCAATTATCAATAAAACTCCTCAAACTGGGATTCTTACTGCCATTCCCAGTGAGGAGGTGTGGGTTCTCCTGCCCAAGGCAACCTCTAGGGCCTTTGGGACTCAGTGAGTGGGTGACCAGGTAGAAACCATGCTTCACCCACGTGAAAAAAGCAGGAGAGAAACATCAGCGATGCCCCCACTGGTCTGGTTGGACTCAGCTCTTGTCCCTTAGCCCTTCCTGTGGGAGGGAGGGAAGAAGGAAGGAAGGAAGGAAGAAAGGAAGGAAGGGAGGGAGGGAGGTAGGAAAAGCTTTTGCAGCTGAAATGATCTCTCCTCTCCAGACCACACCCTAACTATTCCCCCAGGCAACTTGCGGTAGCATTCCCTCAGGACCGGTATACACCTGAGGATCTGAGTGCCTCGGGTGCTGACCTGTTTTGTTAAAGAGATTGATTACACTGGGAAGACCATAATTAGCTTTGTTATCTGCCTCCCTGAAGGCTTGCAGCTCAGTTCAGCATCTCAACAGTTAAAAAAAAAAAGGAAGCGATTTTCTCTTTATACTTGATCCAAGTCCAGCTCTTTCTAGTCTCTGTCTAAGGCTCGATGTAGTCCACACAGACCTGAGCTCCCACTGTCCAATCTTATGTCACCTTGCTTTTCTTTCTTTCTTTCTTTTTTGCCTTTTTGCTCCTTGCCTAGCATATGCCCACCCTTGACCCTTGCAGGGCAAAGGGGGCAGCCCGCATAACGTCTTTCTTTTGCGCTGCCAACCTTCGCCTTCAGCTCAGCCTCCGTCAGCCCAGATCTATCTATAGATGGATGTATCTACGAATAGAGAGGTATGTCAAAGATGAAGGCATTTGCAACAGATGAGGGATTGTCATGCAGGCCGTCCCCCCCCCAGCACCGCCCCCCCCCTCCAAGAGTAGCTGAGGGTATCAGGTCATTTTGTAACTCGATGGTTCACATATGCTGAAAATATTTGCACTCTGCTATGCCTCTCTCTGTGGTGTCAGATTTAGGAACATTCCAACAGTTCAGGAATCTGCAGGCTCCGGGCAGGACACATTTATAGTCACTTGGGGAACCTCTGCTTTAAATACTTTCAAAGGACAGGAGGCAAGAAGGCATTGTAAAGCGAGGACGCCTCGCTTGGCCACCCGAGTCACAGGATTAGCATGCCTCTCCTGCTGTCGGGAGGAAAGGGGACACACGCTAGAGGTCACGGTGCCCATTGTGCCGCATCCAGGCCACGGGGTGCGTGCGGGATGAGGATGAGCGAGAAGGAAGTGAGGGTATCGGGTGTGAACTTGGGTGACTTTCCTGGATATAGTTGGAGAGGAATCGCCACATGCAGTCCAAAGCCTTCATGCCCTATTTTGCACACCCTCTTTCCTTGCCAAAGAGGTTGCCATTATTAGGATCCTTGTCATCCGAGGTTAAAATAAGCCCCGGTTCAAAGTGAGAAAATGTATGGGCAAGCGGCCTGGCCCTCGCCTGTTCTTGGATACACACAGCTCTGAGAACCTCCAGGCAGAATGGCTCTTCCCAGGACATTCAGGCCCTCCGCCGCTTCTGCAGGCCTTCCCCCAACTGCCCTGGACCAAGAAGTGGGGACGCCCTTCTCCCCCAGCTTCCTCAATCATGCATCCTCAAGTCCCCAGAACCCCCAACAGGCATGAAGTTCAGATGCTTGATCACACTTTTTTTTTTCTGGTTTGTGATTACATCTCACCCCCTCCCCTCTGCCCCCCCCCCCCCCCGCCAGCCCTACTTGCACCTAGAGGACCACAGCTCACTGCCACCCAAGCAGCCCACTGCCGCTTGGTGGCCTCTGAAGGAGAAAGTGTCTGGAAAGAGGTAGAATGGGCGGCGGGGGCGGGGGGGGGCACATCAAACCTGCTGACTGCACAAGTGACATTCTTGAAAGCAGATTCCTGCAATGATGACACCAGGAGAAAGAAACTCGAGGCTTTCAAAGATCTTTGCTCCGAGGATGTGCACCAAGATGCTTGGATTGTGCACGGGACACACGTCTTCCTTGGCCATTTCCTGCTCACAGGGTCACATGCCGCAAGCGTCGTGTATACCTTCTCTTTCAGTCTGAAATGCCAGCTGCAGCCCCCTCACCTGGGTGGGTTACAGGCCACGTGGTCCAGTGGCCAAGGATTTCAACTCAGGTTGATGAGATAAGCCTGAATTAGAAGTCACAGGGCGCAAGAGGACTGCTCTCTTGTGCAAAAGTCTAGCTGTCACCCTGTGATCCTTCATTCATGGGTCCTTATATCCTAGGAAGGAAGTGGGTAACAGTCATGATCGGGGACACCTTGCTGCCCCGCTTTACCCGTCCATATTTGCTCAGGGCGATGTAGGTCCCTCGGTACAGGTCGGACTCATAGGCGTTGTAATTGTTGGGCAATAGAGTCTCCCTGAACTTGCATTCCTCTTGGAAGCTGGGCTGTGAAAGAAACGGACAGACTTAGCGGTCAGCGAACGTGCGGCAGACACCCGCTGGCCACGCAGAGCCGGCCCCTGTGGCGTCCCTTCCCTCCCCTTTGGACTACCACGGGCTGCACATTGTCCTGGGATGACAGAAACATCCAAGCGTGTAGAAAGAGAGAGAGGTTTCAGAGCCCTCTCTCTCTCTCCATGCAGAGGAAGCCCAGGCCAGGGATGTGGTAGGATGGGTGGAGGTCTGTATCCTGTCTGATGGTGGGAGCTGAAGCTACATATTATGCATCCTCTTAGATTCCAGGTGAGGAGCCTCCTAGCAAATCCTCAGGTGAGGGCACTTTCCGTCCAGAGGAAGAGGGGCAGTCACACAAAGCTGTTTCCTCAGGATCGAGGCTCAGGGTTTTAGCCAGTGACCTTTCTACATCTTAGTTGCGTGGGCTTGGACAAGTTCCTCCCCTCTGAGCCTCAGTTCCTTCTCCTGAAGACCCATTTTGTGTGTGTGTCTGTGTGTGTGTGTGTGTGTGTGTGTGTGTGTAGATAGGGGAGAGCATAGAACGTTCCTGTCTTTTTCTTTCCTCTTGTGCTTCTCAGTTCTAAGTTCATTTTCCCTCAATAAAAGCACGTTATGAGCTGGAGAGATGGCTTAGTGGTTAGGACGTTTGCCTGCGAAGCCTAAGGACCCATGTCTGACTCTCCAGATCCCATGTTAGCCAGATGCACAAAGGTGAGGCGCGCACAAGGTCGCACATGCCCACTAAGTGGCGAAAGCATCTGGAGTTCCACTGCAGTGGCTGAGGCCCTGATGCAGCCATTCTCTATCGCTCACTTAAAAAAAAAAAACAAAAAAACAAAGCACATCCTGTTTTGACTTTGAACCCAGAAAGTAGGTAGGTCCTCCTAAAACTGCATCATTCCCTAGGATCACATGGGAGCTGAGATAGTAAGGAGTTGCCATTGGCACAGAAAAAAGAACCTGGTTTCCAGTGAGACAAGTGGTGCCAAGGTACCTGGGGACCATAGTAAATGTCCCTCTTCACCCCCTAGTTTGGAAGAGAACCACGTGAGGACCACCAGCTCATGAGATGAGTGTTGGAACTCTTGCCACACATCAACAAGCTCACCTCCGACAAATCACTCCATTGCCTTTTCCTTTTACACAACAAGAGGACCCCAGGGGTTGCTGCCCTGGGGCTGTCCGCAAGATTGCTCTTGAGCATCTACGGGAAGACAGATCAAAGCAGCAGCTAAAAGACCCCAGGTCTAGGGATGGAGGGATGGCTCAGCGGTTAAGGCCTTTGCCTGCAAAGCCAAAGGACCCAGGTTCAATTCCTCAGGACCCACGTTTAGCCAGATGCACAAGGGGGCGCACGGGTCTGGAGTTCATTTGCAGTGGCTGGAGGCCCTGGTGCACCCATTCTCATTCTCTCTCTCCCTCTCTCCCTCTCTCTCTGTCCAATAAATAAATAAAAATAAAATATTTTTTAAAAGAATGACCTCAGGCCTAAACTTTGATTTAAATGGAGAATTAATAATTAACAAACAAAAGAAATGGAGAATGAAACTGAGAGAAATAGAGTATAATTTCTGTTTCCAGTGGAAGATGAGACCATCTTCCACTGGAAATAACCCAACAAAACACTCGGTGTTGCCTCCCCCTCCCCATGCCAAAGGTGTCCTCTGCTCTCTTCTGAAGGCACCCTACCATGGGCTTCCTGGCCTGGCCAGCAGTGGGGACAGGTGGGCACCCCTTCCTGTTATCGTGAGAGAATGAATGGTAGAAGACAGGACATTAAGATCGCCAGACTCTAGAGCCCTCAGGGCACACCTGACAGCCTTTCAAACAGCACTGGGACCTTGTAGAAATGAGCTTCTTTCCCAGTAGCCTTCAAGATCCCTGAGAAAACTATGTCTGAACAACACTGAAATGGAAGCCTAGAATGAGAGTGGGGGACAGTGAGCCAGGGGTCGTTTGGCCAATGGGAACCTACTTTTATTTGTTTGAGAGAAAGAAAGAGAGAGAATGGGCACTGCAAACGAACTCCAGATGCATGTGCTGCCTTGCGCATCTGGCTAACGTGGGACCTGGGGAATCGAGCCTCGAACCAGGGTCCTTAGGCTTCACAAGCAAGTGCTTAACCACTAAGCCATCTCTCCAGCCCCAGTGGGAACACTTTAATTGCCCCTCTTCATCTCCGTACACACCGTTGAGCGCATTTCCCCTTTCCTCTTTCTCCTGTTTGTCATTTAGAAAGCACATTCACATATAAGGATTTACTTGAGATAAATGTGAAAATTTGTCATTGGCTCATTCATTCCAAACTATGGATATAACTTTCCCTTGTCATGGCTGCTTGGTAAATACTTGTGGAAGGCATGAAAAAAAGTAAGCCCACAAGTAGTGACAAAAACCTAACCAAATCCCAGCACTCGGGAGGCAGAGGTAGGAGGATCACCATGAGTTCGAGGCCACCCTGAGACGACATAGTGAATTCCAGGTCAGCCTGAGCTAGTGTGAGACCCTACCTCAGAAAACCAAAACCAACCAACCAAACAACAAAGAAAAAAGCTAATCAAAGTGGATTATTACTATTTAAATGGTTTATTTGTGCCATAGCTTTGAGACTTTTTTTTGGTGTTCTGGAGAAAAAGTCTTGTTATAGTTCAGGCTGGTCTTGAACTCACAGAAATTCTCCTCAACCTTCCAAGTGCTGGACATTGTGCTACCACAATGTTGGGTTGAGCTCAAGACTAATTATCAACATGAACCTGGGCCTCAGTTCACGCACTGGCACATTGAGAAGGGTGTCACGGGAGCGAGGGTCCACAGAAACAGTGCACGAAAAGTCCTGGGTCCGGAAAATAAAGCAGAAATCTTAGTAACAATTCTTTTTAATTATTTTGTTTTTATTTATATTTATTTATTTGAGAGTGACAGACAGAGAAAGAGGCAGTAGAGAGAGAGAGAGAGAGAGAATGGGCGTGCCAGGGCTTCCAGCCTCTGCAAACGAACTCCAGACGCGTGCGCCCCCTTGTGCATCTGGCTAACATGGGACCTGGGGAATCGAGCCTTGAGCTGAGGTCTTTAGGCTTCACAGGCAAGCGCTTAATCACCAAGCCATCTCCCCAGGCCCTTAGTAACAATTTTATTGCTCTTTTATGATCTTCTAGCTGAATTATGTATTCGCTTACCGTTAAATCCCTAGAGGACCTTTTCTTGCCCCCAAAAACCAATCCCACCTGATTTGCTTCCTGGACAACTGAGCGTTGAAGCTCTGCAGCTTTTGAGCGACTGACAGGGAGGGGAGACTGTGACCTTGCCTCAGCAGGACGAGGGACGACAGGATGGCCAGTGTCACGCCGCTGGCCAGCAGACGGCATGGACTGTGGGCTTTTTACCTGTGTACCCTGGGCAGCGTTGGCCACAGGACTTAAGGCTGCGGGTGTGCAAAACTTGGAGTCATGAGCCTAGGAGGAACTGAACTCGAGGTCAGTTGTCAAAGTGAAATTCGAACTGAAGAGACTCTAGTTAAAGGTCTGCCTCAGACCAGCAAGCAAAGCCAAGAGCCCAGCCGGTGATCCAAGATGAACTCGTGTCCATGGGTCCACCAGGCTGCAGAGAGATGGCTGTAAGCCCAGCCCTGTGGACAACAGAGACTGGACTGGTTGGTCGGCCAGTCTGACCCAAACCGGCAGTTCCAGGCTCAGTGAGAGACTCCACCTTAAAGTCACATATGAAGGAGCAATGTCAGAGGGCACCAAGCTTCTCCTTTTGCCTCTGCCAGTGTGTGCATTGTACAAAGGCATATGCACACCCTACACCACTCACACCGTATCATACACACACACACCACACCCAGGGCATCCATATGGAGCAACAAAAATTAAAAATTAATCTCAAAGGAATATAAATTACCAGGGAAAATCATGTTGGTAAGAGTAAATCATATCATAATTAATACGTTTAGCTGGGGATGCCTGCCCGCTGTACTCAGGGAGCGGACACTGGAAGATCTCAAGTTTGAGGTTGGCTCGGGCTACGTAAGTGAATCTCTGTCTCAAAACAAACCTAAGGGCTGGAGAGATGGCTGAGCGGTTAAGGCGCTCATGCCTGCGAAGCCTAAAGACCTAGGTTCGATTCTCCAGGTCCACGTGAGCCAGATGCATGGGGTGGCCCATGCATCTGGAGTTTGTTTGCAGTGGCTGGAGGCCCTGGCGTGCCCATTCTCTCTCTCTCCCTCTCTCTGTCTCTAGTAAATAAATAAATAAATAAAAATAAAATCTTTAAAATAATAATAATAATGCTCAAGTTTGATATATGTATGGCTTCTTATTTCATTTCATTTCATTTATTTATTTATTTTTAGGTGAGTTCTCGTTCTAGTTCAGGCTGACCTGGAATTCACTATGAACTCACAGCGATTCTTCTACCTCTGCCTCCCGAGTGCTGGGATTAAAGGCGTGTACCACTACGCCCAGCCAAGGCTTCTTATTTCAAACTACCCCCCCAAAAAAAATTAAAAATGAAAAAGGTAATAATTGAAGTCTAGGGAAAAAAATAAATAATTTCAGAGTCAGAAAGCTATTTCTAAGCAAGATACACACACACATACACACACACACAGAATCACAGGACATGAAAAAGAACTAGTAAATCTTACTTCTGTCTGAAAAACGTTATCTCAAACAAAATATAAATGGCAAACTGGATTAAAATACAAGCTCACATAGGTCAAGGAGAACATTTCATAACTACAGTCAGAATTCTCCACTTACTGGAACATGAATATTTATAAACAGAAAAGTCTTAGAATGGAGCTATAAATAGCATTCACGCATAAGAAAACATGGCTAATTAAAGAAATGCAAATCATGGGGCAGGGATCAAGTGTGGGGTTGTGAATTCTCACTTAGTGCTCTTTGCTGTATATTGCTAAAACCTCTATTAAAAAAAATCGGACAATATCTACCAGAATTAAAAATGGCAAGCCAGGCATGGTGGCGCACGCTTTTAATCCCAGCACTCGGGAGGCAGAGGTAGGAGGATCACCGTGAGTTCAAGGCCACCCTGGGACTTCATAGTGAATTCCAGGTCAGCCTGCGCCAGAGTAAGACCCTACCTCGAAAAACAAACAAAGAAACAAACAAACAAATAAAGAGATAAAATATCCAGCAGCTCTACTTCTAGAAAATTGCCTTTCTCTTGTCCTTCTACTTGCACAAAAGTTGTCAACGTTCCTTGTAACAGTAACGGGCCAAAACCAACCAGAGCATCTAAAAAGGAGGGAGCAACTGACTCAGTTATGATGGGTCCATGCAATGGGCTACTAGAAGCTACAAGAATGGGGCTGGAAGGATGGCCTAGCAGATAAGGCTCTTGCCTGCAAAGCTAAAGGACCTCGGTTCAATTCCCCAGGACCCACGTTGGCCAGATGCACAAGGGGGCGCATGCGTCTGGAGTTCGTTTGCAGTGGCTGGAGGCCCTGGAGCACCTATTCTCTCTCTCTCTCCCTCCCTCTGTCTCTTTTCCTCTCTCAAATAAATGCATAATAATAAAAGAATATAAGAAACCGGGGATGGGGAGCTGGCTTGCAGGGTACAAGCACTTGCTCTGCAAGGATTAGGGTCTGAGCTCAATCCCCCAGAACCCACTATGTTTACAGCCACCCACGGAGAAAAAAAAGTGTAAGTGGGACGTTCTGGTTTTCTAAGAGTCTCTGTCTCGGGGAGGTAAGGCAGGCCAGGTATTGAGCAGCACACCCGATGTTTTCCTTTGGCTTTCTTTCACATGGATGTGCACAGGGAAGGTGTGTGCATCTACACACACATGCACATACCATGCATAAACACACACTCTCTCACGCACACACACACAAAAGCCTTTGTGCATTGACATGCAATTATCTCGAAGACATATTGCCAAGTGAAGATGCACGGTTTGTGTAGTGTGCTCCTGTTAGCATGATTTAAAAAAGAAAAATAAGTGTGTCAGGCTGGAGAGATAGCTTAGTGGTTAAGCGGTTGCCTGTGAAGCCTAAGGACCCCGGTTCGAGACCCGATTCCCCAGGACCCACGTTAGCCAGATGCACAAGGGGGCGCACGCGTCTGGAGTTCATTTGCAGTGGCTGGAGGCCCTGGTGCACCCATTCTCTCTCTCTCTCTATCTGCCTCTTTCCCTCTCTGTCTGTCACTTTCAAATAACTAAATAAAAATAAACAAAAAATTGAAAAAAAATAAGTGTGTCGGCACACATGCGCATACCTAGTCATTCCTGGAATAGTTCACAAAGGAGTTTCTGAGGAGGACTTCATAGGTACCAAGACAACGCACGCCAGTTCTCTGGAAAATTCTTCTGTGATTAATTATGTTCATAGTTTTCTACCTGAGTATTTCTTTTAATATTTCATTTTCATTTTTTAGGGTTTTTTAAATTTATTAGAGAGAGAAGGAGAGAGAAAGAGGCAGATAGAGAGATAGAGAGATAGATAGAGAGAGAGAGAGAGAGAGAGAGAGAGGGAGGGAGAGAATGGGCACACCAGAGCCTTCAGTCACTGCAGATGAACTCCAGATGCATGAGCCCCCTTGTGCATCTAGCTTACATGGGTCCTGGGGAATCGAACCTGGGTCTTTGGGCTTCATGGGCAAGTGCCTTAACCACTAAGCCATCTCTCCAGCCCCCAGATAAGTAATTTATTTAAAGTGGGGAAGGAATTCAGGGTGGAAGAAGGGCTGAGAAGTGGAGTGAGAAAGCTCATTTATTTATTTTTCCAGCAGCAGTGGTCTCCCTGGGTGTTGCTTCAACCCCTCGACCCACTGCTTTTCCTTTTGTCCTAACTTGGTGTCTCTGGAGAGGGACCTGCCCTGCCGGTTTGCAGGAGAATTTATTTATTTATTTGTTTATTTTGGTTTTTTGAGGTAGGGTCTCACTCTAGCCCACGCTGACCCGGAATTCACTGTGTAGTCTCAGGGTGGCCTCGAACTCATGGCGATCCTCCTACCTCTGCCTCGCAAGTGCTGGGATGAAAGGCGTGCGCCACCACGCCCGGCAGAATTTATTTCTGATCCGGATGGTGGTTAAGGAGGAAGGTTTGTGTGCTGCTTGCAGACGTCAGGATCTTAGAGTGGTAGGAGACAGGGCGGAGGAGGAGAAAGGGTGCGTGAGGAGCTGAACGTTTGGTTGGAGAAATGTAACAAGCGCTGCCCACAGCTGTGGTCTAAGTGAGTCCACCTGAGAACCAGCCTGCCCACACTTGGGTCCCTTGAAACATCACTGAACTGGGCATCACTGCTATATGCAGGTGGCCTTGCATACTGCAGGGCTTGTGCCTCCACATCCAATCAACCACGGACTGAAAACGTTTGGAAAAAGCTTCTATCGAGCGTGGTCAGAATGTTTAAACCATCCCTTAAAGAAATCATCTGACACCCGTGTACAGAGTATTTACCGTGTATTAATCATTAAAAATCATTTAGGGGTCTGGGCGTGGTGGAGCACACCTTTAATCCCATCACTTAGGAGGCAGGGCTAGGAGCATCACTATGAGTTTGAGGCCAACGTGAGACTCCATAGCGAATTCCAGGTCAGCCGGGGCTAAAGCGAGAGGTAGGGACTTAGAAGAAGAAAAAAAAAAAAAATTTAAAGCTGAGCGTGCTGGTGCACACCTTTAATCCAAGCACTTGGGGGAGGCAGAGGTAGGAGGGTCACAGTGAGTTTAAGGCTACCCAGGATTACATAGTGAATTCCAGGCCAGCCTGTGCTAGAGTGAAACCTTACCTCGAAAAACCAAAATAAATAAATAAATAAATAATAATAATAATAACTTAGAGGGCTGGAGAGATTGCTCAGTGGTTAAAAGCATTTTAGCCTGAAAGCCAGATGCATTAAGCGGCACAGGTGTCTGGAGTTTGCTTACAGTGGTGAGAAGTCTTGGAATATCCTTTTGTTTCTCTCTCTCTCTCTCTCTGCTTGAAAATAAAAATAAAAATGAGTAAAAGCGTCTAAAAGAACTTTGCTCACTGATCATCATACTTTGCGGGTGGGGGTTGTTGAGGCTGGAACCCAGTGTCTTGCACACCCTAGACCAGCATTCTCTCTAGCTAAGACCCCAGACTCGCTCGGCACGTTTGTGAGGATTAAGTCCGTCACCCGCTTTTAAAGGATTTTCTACTTTTGTGGGTCTCCTGTCTCTTCTCTGTAGCCTGTTGTGTCCCTGGCCTTCCTATAGCTCTGTGTGAACCTGACGGGGAAAACTGACCAAGAAGTTCTGGTTCTGTCAGTGGCCTGCCCTGTTGTGCCCCCAAACCTCTCTGATGCACTTTGGGACCACCATAATGCTCAAAGTGAATGTCATTTTAATAAAAACAACTACCACCTATCATTACTTGAACAAACGAACATGATTCTGCCAGGTCACATGTCCCAGGCCTTCCAGTCTCAAACACAAGTGTGACAATGTTTTATATTGCACGGAAGTCTAAAAAGACACGTGTGGAACAAAATCTACTTGAAAAATAGCCTTCAGGGCTGGAGAGATGGCTTAGCGGCTAAGGTGCATGCCTGCGAAGCCTAAGGACCCAGGTTCGATTCTCCAGGTCCCACGTAAGCCAGATGCACATGGCGGCGCATGCATCTGGAGTTCATCTGCAGGGGCTGGAGGCCCTGGCATGCCCATTCTCTCTCTCTCTCTCCTTCTCTCTGTCTCTAATAAATAAATATAATGAATGAAAACTAGCCTTCAGCTTTTCCTGTGGAGAAGGGCACTTTCAAAGGAGCACATTTCTGTGTGTTTGAAGTGAGATGCCTCTGGCATAAATACACCTAAATCACCTATCCTCTTTTCTTTATTCAGAGTCAAGCCACACCTGTCCTCAAAGATCTTTGTCCTGTGACTACTGGTCACATGCAGGGAAGGGCACCAGGGAGAGGCAGGGCGTAGGGAGGTATGAAATGAGGGGCAAATATCAGAAAACTGTTTTGTAGCCTCTGACTGCTTCTTTTCCCATCTTAGGTAAAACGGGGGAAGCTTTTCTAGCTCTGCAGATGTAAACTCTTTCTTTCTTTTCACATGTGAACGTGTGTGTGTATGTGTGTGTGTGTGGTATGCATGCACGCAGATTCCCGTGTGTGGGCACGTGTGTGTGTGCAGATGTGGGTGCTCTTGTGTGCATGTCTGTGGAGAGGCCAGGAGTCTATGTCCAGTATTTCCTCTCTCCATTTCATTTTATAAAATATTTTATTTATTTATTTGCAAGGAGAGAGAGAAATGGTCACCGCAGAGCCTCCAGCTGCTGCAAAGGGAATCCAGATGCATGAGCCACTTTGTGCGTCATCCGGCATTATGTAAGTACCGGGGGAATCGAACCAGGGTCATTAAGCTTTGCAGGCAAGCTTCACTGTACTTCGTTGAGACAGGGCCTCTCGCCGAGCCAGGAGCAAGTCCCAGGGTTCTGTCGGGTCTCCACTTGTCCAGTGCCTGGCATGCCAGGCGTCTGCTGCTATGCCCAGCTTCTACGTGGGTGCTGGGGATCCGAACTCACGTCCTGGTGCCTGCATTTCACCCACCGAGCCATCTCCCCAGCTCGCGGGAGATTCTCCAGCCCTCACCCTAACACACGATTGGCCGGAAACTTGTGTTGTTTAAACTGCACTGGCGACGCCAGTGGCGAAGTCCTATCATCAGCTGTACTGCACAGCCCCCCTTTTGGCTGCGTGTCTCCCTTCCTGTAACCCAGGCCCACATTGCTGTGCTCCCCCACAGAGGGAGGCACCCCCTTCTCTGCTAGGTGACAGTGGCAGCTGAGTGGAGGAGGGAAAACCCGGTCCTCTGGGCCCCAAACCCATGTCCCAGATAGTCACCAGGAATGAATTCTGCGTCTTGCGTGTTGTCATCCCACTGCTGGTTGAGAGTGCAAACACAGGGCTGGAGAGATGGCTTAGCGGTTAGGGCACTTGCCTTCAAAGCCTCAGGACCCTGGTTCGATTCCCCAGGACCCATGTAAGCCAGATGCACAAGGTGGCACGTGCGTCTGGAGTTTATTTACAGTAGCTGGAGGCCCTGGTACACCTATTCTCTCTCTCTCTCTATCTGCTTCTTTTTGTTGTTGTTGTTCACTTTATATTTATTTATTTGAGAGCGACAGACACAGAGAGAAAGACAGATAGAGGGAGAGAGAGAGAATGGGCGCGCCAGGGCTTCCAGCCTCTGCAAACAAACTCCAGACGCATGCACCCCCTTGTGCATCTGGCTAACGTGGGACCTGGGGAACCGAGCCTCGAACCGGGGTCCTTAGGCATCACAGGCAAGCGCTTAACCGCTGAGCCATCTCTCCAGCCCTCTATCTGCTTCTTTTCCTCCCTCTCTCCCTCCCTCGCCCCCCTCTCTCAAATAAATAAATAATTATTATCATTATTATTATTTTTGGTTTTGGGGGTAGGGTTTCGCTCTAGCCCAGGCTGACCTGGGATTCACTATTTAATCTCAGGGTGGCCTTGAACTCACAGCGATCCTCCTACCTCTGCCTCCTGAGTGCTGGGATTAAAAGCGTGCACTGCTACGCCTTGCTGAACTTTTGTTGTTGTTTATTTTTATTTATTTGAGAGTGACACACAGACACAGAGAAGGAGACAGATAGATAGAATGGGTGCGCCAGGGCCTCCAGCCACTGCAAACGAACTCCAAACGCGTGCGCCCCCTTGTGCATCTGGCTTACGTGGGTAATGGGGAAATCGAGCCTTGAACAGGGGTCCTTAGGCTTCGCAGGCAAGTGCTTAACCACTAAGCCATCTCTCCAGCTCCTCCTTTTTATTTTATTTTTTGTTTTGTTTTAAACTTTTTTTTATTGACAACTTCCATAATTATAGACAATAAACCATAATAATTCCTTTCTCTCCCCCATTTTCCCCTTCACAAATCCACCATCCATCATCCCCTCCCTTTCTCAATTAGTCTCTTATTTATTTACTTTTTTTTTGAGGTAGGGTCTCACTGTCAGCTCCCCCTTTTTAAAAGAGTGTAAACACAGTTATCATCAGTAAAACTGAAATCACATCAAAGCACAACAGAATTCCTAGTAACACGTCAGTGTGTATTTTTCTCTATCAGTGAGGCCAACACAGCCTCCTTCAGATTCTTATAATTTTAACGGGAATGAACAGGTTGGACTTATCTTATGTCTCCCCTCCAGTCTGGGGACAGTGACTATGCCCAGACTCAGGCAAGTAGCTAGAGGTAGGGCCACAAGTTAGAACTTGGGTACCAGTCTGTCCTGCCCAGTGAATGCATGTGAAGATCTTCCGCAGGACGCGGGGTAGGAGCCCATGGACTCCCCAACGTCCCCATCTGAAAAGAGGGGAGAAAGAACGCACGCTTTTCCCCGGGGGTGCTGTGGAATCATGCTGGTGACAATCTGTGGGATCCCAGAGAAAGAGTAGGAATCAGGTAGATTTAGAGGGGACTATTCATGTCATTCGAGGAGAGAGCGGGGTGATCTGCGCTTAAGCTCTGTACCCCGTTGTCTGAGAAAGGGGATGTTGGGGAGCCTTTCCTAGGTGATCTTTCTCATTCCCTGACCGCACGCACGTAGCTGATTTGTCCCTTCTCGTCACCCCCTATACGCTGCCCCGCCCGCCCTCCCCCCTCCCCCCTCCCCCCAGCCATGAGGACTGTCATTTAGAGGCGGTAGCAGCTGAGCCAGAGGGGGCTTAGAGAGAAATAGTGTGAATGAAATCACCGCCCCGCAGGAGTCTTCCTGGCTCCCTGGATCAGTTGGCAATTGTTTTTTTAGACTGTGATAACTGCCTCTGAGGGGTAGGGTGGGGGAGGCCTTGTTCAGGACCATCTGGTCCCCAGTCACACAAAGCATCAGGTGCCCTGCTTTGGGGCACTGCAGTCCAACTGCACTTTCCAAGGAGGCCCCTCCTCCGCCTTAGAGATGTACGGGCAGGAAAGGCGTTGTCTCAGAGATGCCCTGCCCGCCCCCCTGGCCACCCTTGGGCTCTACTGCTTAGTGAGCCTCTGGAGTTGCCTGATGGGTCTAGGTGCCCCACATTCCCGTTTCTCTCTCTAGGTCAGCGGATTCTAAGGACTGCGGGGCCTGGTGGGAAGGGACTCTTTGGAAAAGACTCACCCCACGGAATGGGGGTGTCTGTTTCACCAAAGCCTCAGCTGGCCACAGGCTGTTCTTGTCACTTTTCCAGAGATTGGCACGACAGGCCCTGGAGAATCCCAACTCCAGCATTTTCCCTATCTGGCCCTGTAGCCCCTCCCCCCCAACCACACACACCCCAGGACTGGCCTGACATTGAAGCAACATGATGCCCCTCACCTGACCGCCTACCCATGCCTCAAATGCACCCAAGGACTTTAAAACGCAAAAGTGGACAGACAGGCGGCCCAAATCCGCCACTCTGTCGAGGCAGGTCTCTTAAGCCGGTCTCTGGAAATCCATGCTTCCAGGCAAGGTTGACACAGACGCACAAGTGCCCCCAAAACTGTGCTGGAGAACCCCTGGCTAGGCCGTAGACCTACCCAGACTTGAGATGTCCACAGTACAGGTTGGAAAGCAGAGGGCGTGTGGTCAGCTCACCCCAGATGTCAATGGGTCAGCTTTGCTTAGATGGTCCCTGAAACCAAGCACCTGTCCTAGGTCTGTGGTTCGCGTCCTGATCCTCACGTCTGTCCTGCCAGGAAAAACCACTTGTTCCACCCCGGGAACAACTCCTGCGTATCTTCACGAACATCTTTCTTGTTTAAATATTTTTAATTTTTCTGGTTTTTTTTTAATTTATTTATTAGACAGAGAGGGAGAGAGAGAATGGGCGTGCCAGGGTCTCCAGCCATTGCAAATGAGCTCCAGACGCATGTGCCATCATGGGCATCGGGCTTACGTGGGGCCTGGGTCCTTAGGCTTTGCAGGCGAGTGCCTTCGCCTCTAGGCCACCTCTCCAGCCCTCTTTTTTTGCTTTCTTATTCCTCCTCTTTCTCTTTCTTTTCGGTGCTGGGGATGGAACCTGGAGCCTTCTGTAAGTGCTCTACCACTGAGCGACACTCCCAGCTCCTTAGCCTCCTTATTTCTGTGAAAAGAACTCTCCAGTCCGTGAACTTTGCAGGATGTTTTCCTAACCTGCATTTGGATTAGGCCAAGTCATGAGCTGAGAGCCCTTGGCAGTGACTAGGTCAGAGAAAACAGGCATTTGGAAAACGTGTTTGCCACTGCACGAGAGCGTGGCATTGCCTCTCCCAAGTGGGCCATGGCAGCAGACAGGTGGGTTGAGACATAGTTCCTGCCGAGGACACTTCTCCAGCCTGTGGGGACTGGGGTACAGGACATAAGACCTCTAAGGATATAGATTTCAACCCACTAATGAAGATGAAAGATGCAGCTCCAACAGGGTGTCTCTAGAAAGGGGGCCATGGGGCAGTGCACCTCTGAACCCAGATGAGAGCTCATACTCTGGTATGGGCTTCTCCCCGCCCTGGAGCTCTCCGAATCACAGTTCTCTTTCATTGCAAAGGTCCCGGCGGTGGAGAACGAGACCACCACGGCCCAGTGCAGAAGTTTTCACTGTGACTCTAGGAGGCGCGAGCTCCAAGCCTTTCACTGGCAACTGTTCCTGTCCCGGCCTTTCTTTTCTCTTCCTAGGCAAAGATTCACCTCTCCAGATTGTACCTGTATTGGCTCCTTCAACTATATACGGCCAGACTTCATGCAGCCTGGAGCGTCCCCCAGCCCGAAGAACTTACCGTGGTGTACAGTCTTCCTTTACTGTTCATGGCAACGAAGAGGGCACTTTTCACTCCAAAGAGGCTCACCACACCTCGCTCCACTGTAGAAATTTCCAGCAGACCTGACAAGGAGATGGGGCCGACATTACCATAGGCTCATGCAAATCGGGAGTGGGGACTTGAGTCCCAAGGGGTATCTAGTTAACCCTCTCTTTTCTAGGTCAGGCCCTCCGTAACCTCTGCCCTTGACCTCTCGAACTTTAGGGTTGCTATGCCCGTTGAACATCCAGTTCCGCAAAGAGGAGTTCTGCATTGGTATTGGAGGCCACTGAGCATCTACTTAAGATTAGCTTTCAGGGCTGGAGAGATGGCTTAGCGGTTAAGGCGCTTGCCTGCAAAGCCAAAGGACCCAGGTTCGACTATCCAGGACCCATGTTAGCCAGATGCACAAGGGGGTACGTGTATCTGGAGTTCATTTGCAGTGGCTAGATGCCCTGGCACACCCATTCTCTCTCTCCCCCACCTCTGTGCTAGCAAATAAATAAATAAAATAAAGATTTTTTTTTTAAAAAAGATCTAGCTTTCAATCTGGCCTTTCACTGACTTGTCTCCCAAAGTCCTTGACTTGGGTAAAAAAAAAAAAAAAAAAAAGGGAGGGAGGGGAGCTGGTAAAACAAAATGTACCTCAACAGTGTGGCACATGCCTGGCACCCTCTGGGTTTAATCCCTAGTGTCATAAAAACACCCCACCTTTTTTTTTTGTTTGTTTTTCGAGTTAGGGTCTCACTCTCATCCAGGCTGACCAGGAACTCACTCTGTAGTCTTAGGGTGGCCTTGACCTCGTAGTGATTCTCCTGCCTCTGCCTCCTGAGTGCTGGGATTAAAGGTGTGCACCACCACGCCCGGCACCCCACCTTTTTTGTTGTTCGTTTAAGATAGGGTCTCATGTAGCCCACGTTGGTCTTGAACTCGCTATGTCATCAACGATGATCTTGATCTCCTGATCCTCCTGCCTCCACCTACAAAGTGCTGGTATTACAGGTACACACCATCACCACCATGCCCAGCTTAAAACATCAGTGTTTAAAGAAAAAGATAGAAAAAGCCAGGCATGGTAGTGCACACCTTTAATCCCAGCACTTGGGAGGCAGAGGTAGGAGGATCGCTGTGAGTTCAAGGCCAGCGTGAGATTACATAGTGAATTCCAGGTCAGCCTGGGCTAGAGTGAGACCCTACCTCAAAAGGGGTGGAAAAAAAAAAACAGTGTTGATCATTATTATTTTAAAAATATTTTATTTATTTATTTATTTGAGAGATAAGGAGAGAGAGAGAATGGGTGCGCCAGGGCCTCCAGCCACTGCAAACGAACTCCAGACGCATGTGCCACCTTGTACAGCTGGCTTACGTGGGCCCTGGGTGATCGAACCTGGGTCCTTCGGCTTTGCAGGCAAGCGCCTTAACGGCTACGCCATCTCTCTAGCCCTTGATCATTATTATTCAACGTGTGTTTCCCACGTTCCGATCTCGTAGACAGTGTGGCTGCCCAAGGCATCCGATGCCTTGTCTGGGCCCAGCAGCTTGCACTCAGCCTGCACCGAGAGGTATGGCCCATGCAGCCGCGGGTCAACACGCAAGACCGGGTCCCGGCGGGGAGAAAAGCGCAGTGAGATAAAGGAGGCGTGCTCTGCCTGGCAACCTCACATCCTTTGCATTTCCTTCTCAAAGAGGGGCGTGTCATACAAGTAGGCGCGTGTCTAATTTGGTCCAGGTATCCTAATTTATCTTGCCGGGCACTGCCTCGTGGTGTGATGGCTCCCAGTGGCCACTGTGGTAAGAACCGGTAATGCTGTGGAAAGTGCTAGCCCAGGAATGGAGGAGCCCCTGGCATCACAGCCTCAGCCTACTGAACCTGCACCTGCGTGGGCAGGGTCAAAAGCAAGATGCCTAGGCGGGCATAGCGTTCCTCCCTTTCTTACTGTGCGGCCCCACCCACCAACCCCAGCCCCTCCATCTCTCTGCCTTGCTTGCAACCCCCCCCCCCCACCAGGCCCATGAGGCACCCAACTGGCCGCTTCCAACACTCACTGTAAGGGCTCTCCTCGTGTGTTCCACGGATCCGGCCGTCGGGGGGCACCTGGAGGTGGAAGCCGATGCCCACGTTGCAGTAGAGTCTCCGCTGCCGTTTGATCCCCACCAAATAGCCACTTTCCCAATTCACCCCTGCGATCTCTCCGGCTAGCCCAGCACGAGACCTGGACAGCAGGGTGCCCCAGCCTCTGGAGTCCAGCGGTGTGCTGTTGGTACGGGACCCCGCGGGCGAGGGCACCGCCGTGCCCACGAGGGCGCCCAGGAAGACAAGAGCCTGCAGCGTGCCCTGGAGATGTGCTCCTCTCCGGAACATAGTGATGAGCAGCCTCTGTCCCCGGGCCATCCACCTTGCCTCTCAGGCACGTGGTCAGAATTAATGGCCCTAAAAATACCGCCCTTCTGGTTTTCCTCCCCTCGGCATGGTGGCAGGGGCTTATTTTTGGAAGGCAAATGAAGGCTGCTGACATGAAACCGAAGCTTGCTTCAGGCACTTGGGTTGAGGCTGAACCCGGGCCGGTGGGGACCATGGCTTTGGGGCTGCCCACTGGTGCCTACCCAAGTTTATTCGATGTGATTTGACCTGTCTTTATAGTTCAGCAGCCCAGCCCTCCCCTCCACCCTGACGTCAGCCAGCCCAGCTCACTTATCCAGAGCTGTAACATTAACCTGCTCCTGGGCCTGGCTGCCTCCCCAGAACCCCCCCCCCCATCACCCTCCCCACTCCCCAGGGATTCTGGGAGTCTACTGTCATTCCAACTATGAGGTAGGAATGAAGTTAGCAGGGAGCATCTCTGGGGGAGGAGGGAGCTGGCTGGGGGCCCAGGGGAAGAGAGAAGCTGAGGCCACCAGGACCCAAATTGGGCAGCACTTCTTGGCCTGGCCACTCTAGCTTCCTTATTTAGAGGGCAAAGGGTAAAGCCGGGGATGGGAGAAGGCGTGCTGGTGACAGGTGATGACAGTGACCTACGAGCCATTCTCAATACCTTTTTCATGGAAAGAGCTCAGGGCTGAGGAGGAGGGCCCTTCTAGCGGGAGAGACCAGAGATTTGAGGCTCTGCATGCAATTGTCTCTCCAGGGAGTCTAAGGGTTGCAGAGGCGGAGAGTTGGGACCACCTTCTCCTGCCCACCATCCTTCTCCTGGCTTTCCTCCAGGCTGGAAGTGCCCTTCCCACAGCCCGCTGGCCATCCTCCTACTTCAGCTCTCCCCTGGCTTCTGATGGATATTATTTTCATTTTATAGATGAGCAAGCTGAGCTTTAGCGAGGTCATGTGGCTTGCTTGAGTTACTGTGACCAATAAGCGACAAGGCCAGAGTTGAAAGACGCTGTGTAGGCCCAAACTCTGTGTGACATTCCTTGGAAATAGAATTCAGAAACCAGGCGCGGTGGCGCATGACTTTAATCCCAGCGTTCGGGAGGCAGAGGTAGGAGGACTGCTGTGAGTTCAAGGCCACTCTGAGACTACATAATGAATTCCAGGTCAGCCTGGGCTAGATTGAGAAAAAAAGAGAGAGAATTCAGATTTCCAGACTGGCCTACACTCAATTTTGTTCTTTTTTTTTTAAATTTTTTTTTTCGTTCATTATATATTTATTTATTTGAGAGTGACAGAGAGAGAGAAAGAGGCAGATGGAGAGAGAGAGAATGGGTGCGCCAGGGCCTCCAGCCACTGCAAACGAACTCCAGACGCGTGCGCCCCCTTGTGCATCTGGATAACGTGGGTCCTGGGGAATTGAGCCTCGAACCGGGGTCCTTGGCTTCACAGGCAAGTACTTAACCACTAAGCCATCTCTCCAGCCCTCAATTTTGTTCTTTCTATGCCAAGTGGCTATCACAGAATTGTTTCAGTAGCTCAAAAAGTGACTGTTATTTATTTGTGCAGGCATGCATGTGTTCATGTGAGTGTGCATGTGCCCTGTGTGCACATGCATGTGGAAACCAGAGAAAAACTTTAGGGGTCAATCCTCAAGAACGCCTCAGGGTCTCTCGCTGGACTGGAACGTGCCCGGTTAGGCTCAAATGAATGGACAGAGAGCTCCAGGAATCTTTCTGTTTCTGCCACCCCACTGCTGGGATTAACATGCCACGACTCTGTGTGTGTGTGTGTGTGTGCGCGTGCGTGCGTGTTTGTGTGTGTGCATGCGTGTCCAATATATCGTAATCCCACTTACACCTAATTATCTTCTCACTTACCTCTTCCTCCTGGAAAAATCTTTCTTCTCTCCATTTAATCCCCTTCCCATTTTTCTGCCTTTTGTTTTTTACCTACTCAGTTAAAATAGGGTCACTTGGCATAATGATGAGTGGGGTTATTTACTGGAGAATGGGCTATAACTGGAGGCCATAACCCCCTCCCCAACTCCCAGCAATTGTCAGATGCCACCTAGCTATTCTGAGAGGTATGGGGGTCTCATGGACCCTTCCCCAATCCATGATGAAATATAGGCAGGCTCAGTCTTGTTCAGAACGCATTTGCTGTGAGTTCATGTGTGCAACCATAATGTTATACCCAGAAGTCAGCATTCCTCCATTCCCATTTTTTTTTTTTTCCGCTCTCAGCCACATCCTCTGCCTTGGAGGGTGTGGCTTAGATGTTCAGGGTTGAGCATGCGCCATTGCTTATTCTTGGTTACTTTGCCAGCTATGCGTCTCTGCCCGTTGCATAAAAATCTTCTGTGGCCAAGGCTAGAGCCGTTCCACTCTGCGGAACAAACACAGATGTTTAGAAGGCAGTTGAACACGATGTCTGTTTAGCATAACCACAGTCATAGTTTCCTTGCTAAGGCTTATTTCCCTAGCCACAGGCTTTTGGCATCATTTACAGAACCAGACATGTGATTTACCTTCTGTGAAGCCGGCCTCATATCCACGCGGAGAGCAGTTAGTTACTTCCATAACTTTCATGCCATTCTTGCTCCAGTGGGCACATCTTGCCTGGCAGTCAGTTACGAAGTACACTGGATCCACAGCTTGTTGATGAGTTTTCTCCCCCAGATGCTTGCATGTCACAGAAAGAAAGCTGGCTGGCAGGGCTGGATAGATGGCTTAGTGGTTAAGGCGCTTGCCTGCAAAGCCAAAGGACGCAGGTTCAGTTCCCCAGGACCCATGCAAGCCAGATGCTCAAGGTGGAGCATGCATCTGGAGTTTATTTGCAGTGGCTAGAGGCCCTGGCATGTTCATTCTCTCTCTCTCAAATAAATACATTAAAACAAAAAAAAAGCTAGCTGGCCAAGAGAAAGCTTCTGGCTCCGTTGCAGCATGGGCTGTGGGCACAAGCTCAGGCCTTCATGCTTGCAAGGCAAGAAGCTTACTGACGGAGCCATCTCACTCTTCCCACAAAATGATCCTTATGTTTTAAAACTATTTATCTGAGCTGGGCGTGGTGATGCACGCCTTTCATCCCAGCATTCGGAAGGCAGAAGTAGGAGGATCACTGTGAGTTTGAGGCCACCCTGAGATTACATAGTAAATTCCAGGTGAGACCCTACCTCAAGAAACAAATCTATTCTACTTATCTATCTATCTATCTATCTATCTATCTATCTATCTATCTATCTATCTCAAACATTTCTCAAGTACACAGTAATTTCTGAATCTGTAACTAACTTTTTCAAAGTTGATGTTATGGTCAGAAACTAGTAAAAATATTTCTACAGTTATTCCTACATGGAATTTTCCTTCTATGTCACTTTTAAACAGATTGCATGACTATTAGATGAAGTTAAAAAAAAAATCTTTAAAAAATCTGGACCTGGTGGCGCACGCCTTTAATCCCAGCACTTGGGAGGTAGGAGGATAGCCGTGAATTCGAGGCCACCCTGAGACTATATAGTGAATTCCAGGTCAGCCAGAGCCGGAGTGAGACCCTACCTTGAAAAACCAAATATATATATGAAGGAGCTACACTTTGAGAATGAAATAAATCAACAAGGATCACATGGGGAAAGAAGTTGAGTTTAACATTTCGCTTCCTTGCCCTTCAATCCAAGTCTTTAATGGTTAATGGACTGTTAGTGCCCAGTACGCCCAGCATAGCGGATTGGAAGGGTGAACAGTGGGGGAGGGAGTGGGGGTGGTCTTCCAGGCGGGCACAGCTTCTACAGGGCAGGATGCACTGGCTTGGGGAATTAGGAGAGGGTTTGGATACCCCATGCGGGTAGGATCTGCTCTCAGGTCTTATTCTATGCAGACAGCATCTGGTAGTTCACCCACGTACGTCCCACACTCCAGCTTCTGGAAACCTGGAAGAGCTCCCACGGCAAGTTCCACTGCTCAGGAATGATTTCTCTCATTCTAAACGTCCTGCTGTGGCCTGCGGTCCAGCCTCTAGTCTTGGATGCTTTCTACCCCTCTGCCTGTTCACATTGGATCAGTGCTTTCTCTCTCTCTCTCTTCTTTTCTTTTCTTTTCTTTTCTTTTCTTTTCTTTTCTTTTCTTTTCTTTTCTTTTCTTTTCTTTTCTTTTCTTCTCAAGGCTGGGTCTCGCTCTAGCTCAGGCTGGCCTGGAATACACTATGTAGTCTCAGGGTGGCCTCGAACTCTCCATGAGCCTCCTACCTCTGCCTCCCGAGTGCTGGGATTAAAGGCATGCGCCACTACTGCTCGGCGTGGATCGATGCTTTGGTTACCATTTCTTTGAATTGTATGTATTGATTTTGCCCTAGACATGTTCTCTTAGATCCCCGGGAGCCAAGGCATCTCTTGTTGTTACCCTTGATTGGTAAATTAAGGGAGTTTTTATATCTCCTGTTGCTTACTATGTCCTCACAGTTGGGCCCCTGGCTTCCTGACCATCTGTCACCAGTACCTGTCACCTCTCTTGCACAACCTCACCCTCACCAGCAGCCTCATTTGCCACAGCAAATAAAGACTTACGCCTTGTGGGCACAGATGGAATTTAGTGCAGAAGGTTTTGCTGGGAAATTGCTTAAAAAGTCAAAGAAACAAAAGGAGTTTTGTGGGGGGCACATGCCTTTAATCTCAGCACTCAGGAGGCAGAGGTAGGAGGATCGCTGTGAGTTCAAGGCCACCCTGAGACAACATAGTGAATTCCAGGTCAGCCTGAGCTAGAGCACTACCTCAAAAAAAAAAAAAGAAAGAAAGAAAAGAAAAGAAAAGAAAAGGAAAGGGAAAGGGAAAGGAAGGGAAGGGAAAGGAAAGGAAAGGGGCTGAGGACATGGCTCAGCGGTATTTGCTGCACAAGTTGGAGAACTTGGGCTAGGATCCCCAGCACCCATGGAGAAGCCAACACGGCACTCTGCACCAGGGAGGCAGAAACAGGAGTCCTGGGGTTGGCTGGCAGGTAGTCTAGCCAAATAGATGAACTCCAGGCACAGCAAGAGACCCTCTCTCAAAAACATAAGGTGGGAAGCCGGGCGTGGTGGCGCACGCCTTTAATCCCAGCACTCGGGAGGCAGAGGTAGGAGGATTGCCGTGAGTTCAAGGCCACCCTGAGACTACATAGTGAATTCCAGGTCAGCCTGAGCCAGAGTGAGACCCTGCCTCAAAAAACCAAAAAAAAAAAGAAACCAAAAAAACATAAGGTGGGGCTGGAGAGATGGCTTAGTGGTTAAGGCGCTTGCCTGAGAAGCCTAAGGACCCATGTTCGACTCTCCAGATCCCACGTAACCCAGATGCACAAAGGTGAGACAAGAGCAAGGTCGCACATGGCCACTAGGTGGCGCAAGCATCTGTAGTTCGATTGCAGTGGCTGAGGCCCTGGCCATGCCAATTCTCACTATGTGCCTCTCTCTTTCTAAAATAATAATAATAAAATAAAGTGAAGAGTGATTGAGAAAACCAGTTGACCTCTGGTTGCCATGTTCCCCCACACACGTATGCACCAATTTACATATGAAGTTACATACATATGCCACATACAAGTGCAAAAAAAAATATAAAAGTATATAGCAAAGACCATAGTGTCTATGAATAAATACAAAGGGTTAATCTTGGGACTTGAGATGCTCAGCGGTTACAGGTGCTTGCTTGGAAAGCCTGCTGGGCCCGGGGTTCAATTCCCTGTTACCCACGTAAAGTCAGATTCACAAAGTGGTACATGCATCTGGAGTTCGTTTGCAGTATTAAGAGGCCCGGAAGTGTCCATTCTCTCTGTCTACCTCTCTCTCTCTCTCTGTTTCTCTCTCTCTTTCAGATAAATAAATAAGATATTTTAAAAAGGGTAAATCTCCTTGGATTTACTTCCCCCATGTTCCTGTAAGTGCAGAGGCTGAGGTTTGGGGTTTTTGTTTTGTTTTTGGTTTTCTGAGGTAGGGTCTCACTCTAGCTCAGGCCGACCTGGAATTCACTGTGCAGTCTCAGGGTGGCCTTGAACCTCAGAGCACTCCTCCTACCCCTGCTTCCCAAGTGCTGGGATTAAAAGTTTGTGCCCACCACACCAGGCCCTGTTTTTTTTTTTGTTTTTTTTTTTAATGAAGCAATGAACTTTGGAATGGACACATCTGGATTTAAATTCCAGTGGTATGTCTTGCTGGTTGTGTGAATTTGAGAAAGTTTTGGGCCTTCCTGAGCCTCATTCCTTCTCATCTGCGAAGTGAGATCATCTCCTCATGCCACGGTCCTAGCAAGGAGCATGAATCCAAGAGGCCCCTGCACAGCCCTCAGCCGGGGCTCTTAGCAGAAGGTTCTCCGAACACACCCCAAACCTCTCACCCAATCAGGGAGGCAGAAGCTCTAATTGAGAAGCCTGTGGGGGTGGGAGAGGCTGGGTGGGCTTCCCTCTACAAAAGCTATCCCGGGGGCATAGGCAGGGATGGCTGTTAGCATAAGCAGAGGCCAGCGGCCCAGATTCCTAAAACATTCCGAAAACCAGTAATAGCCTCGGTGTCGTCCCTTGTTAAATATAAAACTTAAGTAATTTGTTCTATTAAAAAGCCCGGGGTGGTATTTTTACCGGGTGATGTGATGAGGCGCTGTTCTAAGCGCCCTCCTGTGCCCGTCTCTATGGCGACTCCACCGTGCTCAGAGATCCAGATAATTTTCCCGAAGGCTAATTAAGCTGACAACTGCTCGGGCTTCTTGGCTTACCACACTTGTAGTTGACCCTTGCCTTGGGGCTTAGGGACCCCCTGTGGATGAGCAGTGATAAAGAAGAGAGGAACAGATGAGGGAGGCCTCCCGCGGACCCCCTCTTTCAAAGGGTTGCTCAGCAGCCTTTGGGGTTTGTCAATCACTCCTGCTGGATGAGCCAGGATTTAGTGGACAGGAGTTCCATCGCCTTCTATGAGCAGCAAGTGGACGTGGCTCTGATCACTGGTGGACTCCACCTACCTTTCCTCGTAGCTGCTCAGGGTGACTGGCTTGTGCTGTAGCAAAGCCGGTTTATTATGTCATACCATAGGCTCAGACGGCACAGGGCAGTGAGTGAGCTCTGCAGAGCCTTGGATATGCCTGCTGATTGTCAAGACTGCTGATTTCTACTTCCTTTTTAAAATATTCTTTTGTTGTTTATTTTTATTTATTTATTTGAGAGCAACAAACAGACAGAAAGAGAAAGAGGCAGAGAGAGAGAGAGAGAGAGGGAGAGAATGGGCACGCCAGGGCCTCCAGCTGCTGCAAACAAACTCCAGACGCATGTGCCCCCTTGTGCATCTGGCTAACGTGGCTCCTGGGGAATCGAGCCTCAAACCCGGGTCCTTAGGCTTCACAGGCAAGCGCTTAACTGCTGAGCCATCTCTCCAGCCCATGATTTCTACTTTTTGTATTTGGCTTTGATTTTCTTTTTCTTTTAAACTTTTTTTGTTCTTTATTTGTGTGTGTGTGAGAGAGAAAGAGGCAGATATATATAGAGAGAGACAATGGGCGTGCCAGGGCCTCTAGCTACCGCAAATGAACCACAGATGCATGCGCCACCTTGTGCATGTGGCTTACATGGATCCTGGGGAATCGAACCTGAGTCCTTTGGCTTTGCAGGCAAGTGCCTTAACCGCTAAGCCATCCCTCCAGCCCTGTATTTGGCTCTGAAACAATACCATTTGCCTTTTTCCTTTCTGTTGGTCATTTTCAGAGGCCTCCCCTCTACTCCTGTCTCATGCTCAGACTGGCATCTTTGTGCCTGCTGAAGTTGCTCACCCATCTTAATCAGCATGAGGTGAGCATGCAGTGAGGTGAGAGTGAAGGAATGACCCCACAATAGATCTGAGCCAAGATGAACACTTAGACCTCAGGAAACTTGCAACCAGAGAGAGAGAAATCACGGAGAAAAGTTTAAGCTAGACCCAAGGCCTCCCAGTGTAGCTTCTGCAGGGTAGAATCTACTGCCCCAAGGGGCTGGGGAGATGGCTGTGTGGGTGAGCATATTGGCTGATTTAAGCACGAGGGCAGGAGAATGCCCACGTTTGATTCCCCAGCACATACAGAAAAAGCTGGGCATGGCCACGCTTGCCTGTAGCCCTGATCCTGTGGGGGTGGGGAGTCAGGGGGTAGGGTCCGGAGGAAGGAACCAGAGAATCAGTGGCAGCTTTTGGTTGAGGGACATTTCAAGCTGGGTGATAGAGGAGGGCACTGGATACTCTCCTCTGGCCTCTGATCACACTCAGTACACGCACAACTGTCCACACGTGTGCATACACCACACATCACATCATATTACATAACACACACACACACACACACACACACACACACACACACACACACACACAATATCTACTGTTGGGTCAGAGATACAGCTCAGCCAATAAAGGCACTTGCTTGCAAAGCCTGATGACCTGGTTTTGATTCCTCAGTACCCACGTAAAGCCAAATGCATGTGTACCTGGAATTCGTCTGTGGTGCCAAGAGGCCCTGGAGTACCCATTCTCAGTTGCTCTAGCATGTTCTCTCTCTCTCCTTGCAAGTACATAAATAAAATATATTTTTTTAAGGGCTGGAGGGATGGCTTAGTTGTTAAGGCATTTTCTTGCAAAGCCAAAGGAGCCAGGTTCGATTCCCCAGGACCCACGTTAGCCAGATGCACAAGGGGACACACGCGTCTGGAGTTCGTTTGTAGTGGCTGGAAGCCCTGGCGCGCCCATTCTCTCTCTTTCTCCCCCTCCCTTCCTCCCCCCTCCCTCTTTCTCTGTCAAATAAATAAATTAAGTTAAAAAAAATTTTCTTTTTAAAAGAATTCACTGTCTTACTGGCTGCTTAGTGGGAAAACCAGTGTCTCATGCTTCCCAAACAGAGCTCAGCGTTGTCCAGGCCAGTCAGTGGAGGTGGAGCTGACTCAGTCTTCATCCAACTTTCGGTTACCGTGAACCCTTCTCCAGGGATTTCTGGAGGTGCTGAGCATACCTCACACGTGGACCTCAGCATGTGACTGCTCCTGCCTGGGGCCACACTGGGGCATCTGCCTCTACCGCCTTCCTCCTCTGACTGGCACCTCATGCACATATAACTTTATCCCAGCAGCCAGTGGCCGATGCCCTGACAGAGCCAGAGCAAGCGTGCCGACCTTACGCCTTTCCTCCTGCTGCGCCTGTGCAAGCTCGGATCTCATTTACTTACTTCTTGCCCAGCTCAGAATGACGATGGGCTGAGCTCATCAGGGTGGGCTCCGTTTCCTTTCCCTTCTGGATAATTCTTTGCCAGGAGGTCCGTTAGCTTTTGAACACATTGTCCTGGCATGTCGGAATGTCTGGGGGCTTTCAGACTGGAGACCCTGCCCCACTGTACTTGGGAGGAACCCAGATGCCCAGCGTTGTAGTTAGCCCACCTGCGCGGTTTCCTCTCTCTCATCCATCCTGGAAATCAGCTGCCTGGCTTCACTTGCTGGAAGGACCCGCCGTTTCATCTACCTGACTCTCAGTGTGATGCCTTATCTCCTGTGCCTCACACATTCTCTTTCTGCTGCCTCGGCCCTTCGCCTCCTTGCTGGCCCCCAGCCGTGCATTCCAGCCTAGGAGGCTAGCCAGGGGCAGCCCACGGTCTGACCACCACAGCTGCATTTCTCGGCTGAATCTCAAAAGGTTGCCCAGGAGTCAGATCACCTCCCGGGGCCTCGGAACCTTGGCTCCGCTCACAGCTTGCAGTTTCTCCGGTCTGCCTTCCACACTCACATCGTCTAATACCTGGAGCATGCTGAGCAGGGCATGGCCCCCTGCCCGCACCCTGCACCGTTATGTAAGAGTCTCAGGACCTGAATGGCAGGCTTCCCAATGAGGCACAGAAACTCTCATGTCCTGACCTCTTCTTGCCTCTTCAGCTCCATCCTCTGCTCTCCCTCACTGGGAATTTATGTTTTAGCCATCTCAAACGGTTCTTCCAGCTCTCAGAGACACGTTTACTGTTCCTGCCTCTTGTATCTGACCAAACTGTCCTCTTTTATTTTATTTTATTTTTCTTCTGGTGGATGGATTCTCATTTTAAAGACAGCGTAAATGCCATCGACAGAAGCGATTCCTAAAATTCCCCCACCCGTCCCCATTTGGCCCGGGGTGCTCTCTCTGCACTCACCTCTCCCTCCGTCCTGTTTCACGAGTCATTTTCACATATTATATCCACTGTCTCGCCCTTACCTGACTCACAGTAGTTGAATGAGGTGCTCACTTTGAGAGTGAGACCCTTCAGGTGGTGGGATCGCCTGTTTTACAGTTAACCCTCTGATTGCTGGGACAAACATCTGACCACGTGGGAAGACAGAGTCTCTTTCAGGCTTACAGATCCCGGGAAAAGACTCATGATGGTGGAGAAAGCTGGCTCCGCAGCACAGAGGCGGAACCAGCAGTCTGAGCTGAAACTGGCTCTCTACACCCCTAGGGGAGCTGCCCCTAGAGACACACCTCCTCCAGCAGGGCTCCACCTGCTGAAGACTAAGTAGAAAGCTTAATCTTAATCAAAAATACTCTAGACTATGGGGAAGGGCACGTGCAGCTGCATTCAAACCATCACGTTCAGCCTTTGGCCCCCATAGACTCATGATCATCTCACAATGGGAGATAGACTATCCAACTTACCACCTTAAAAAGTCCCCATAGCCTTTGCCAACTTTTGTTAAAAATATTTTTTGTTCATTTTTATTTATTTATTTGGGAGTGACAGAGAGAGAAAGAGGCAGACAGAGAGAGGGAGAGAGAATGGGCACGCCAGGGCCTCCAGCCACTGCAAACGAACTCCATACCCGTGCGCCCCCTTGTGCATCTGGCTAACATGGGTCCTGGGGAATCGAGCCGCAAACCGGGGTCCTTAGGCTTCACAGGCAAGTGCTTAACCGCTAAGCCATCTCTCCAGCCATACCAACTTTTTAACATTGTTCAAAAGTCCAGTCTCATCCCAAGATTCAAGTCTGTCCCTACAATGTGAGCACGATCAAATCAAAACACAAGTTACACACTTCCAGCACATAATGGTGCACAGTGAGCACTCTCATTTCAAGATGAAGGCATAACAAGGAGAGACTGGACCAATAAAGAAATCCATCACCAGCAGGCAAACGTGAAACACTTGGAGTCCCAACTCCAGCTATTACCAGAGATGAAGTCTCTGGGTTTCCAATTCTGTCCCTGCAGATGGGTTATTCACAGGAAAACTCCATCTGCAGCTGGTATTTCTGCTTGGCAGCTATTCCAGAGACCTGACATCCAAACTCTGGGGTAGGGGGAGGGATGTTCTCACTGCAAACCGCGATCCATCTTCATAGCTCTACACATGCCCTTGCTTGGTCTCCACACAGAGATGTTAACACTGCATCACACTGCCACATCTCACTGGCTCCTGGAGCTGACTCCATACAATGGCCTCGCTGGGTCTCCACACAGGGATTTCTACGTCCCAGTGCCAAACAACCAAACAAAAATGTTGGCTCACCTTTAATAGTGGTAATCTCCCTTACAATTGCAGCTTATGTAACCTAAAATCAGTTTCCATGCCTACGACTTGAAACTTGCTTATATTTTTCCTGTGAAAAACTACATACCGTTCATATCTTTCTGTTCTATACCGTCTGCCAAACACACCATCCCATTACTTTTTAAATTCAACCTTGCTCAAATTCTCAGATACGGGCAGAACACAGCTAGCCTGTCTGCCAGCCGCACAGTTCCCACAAAGTTCTCTCCTTTCCCTTCAGAAGCCAGGCCTTCACAGTCCACAATTCCCTCTGCATTTAGCTTTTTTTTTTTTTTTTCCAAAATCAAACCAGAATAGCCCATAAAACTCTGCTTACAGCAATTGCAAGGCTTCTCCAGCCCAAAGTATCAAATCTTTCCATATCCTCTTGCAAACACATTCCAAAAGACCAAAAACCTCACTGTCCGATTCTTCACAGCAACAACCCCTGCCACCTCCACCCCACCTCCGCGCCTCGGTACCGATTTTTTTTTTCCTGTCACAGTTACCTTCTCATTGCTGGGACAAACACCTGACCGGAAGCAGTTTATGGGAGGAAAAATGTTTATTTTAGGCTTGCCCATTCCAGGGGAAGCTTCATCATGGAGGAGGGGGCCTGGCTCACTTCATACATCCACAGTGCAGAAGCAGAACCATCACCAGAGCTCACACGGGTTCTCTACACGCTAACTAGAGCTGGACTTGAGATCTCATGACATACTCCCAGCAGGGTTCTGCCTGCTTGAAGACTAAACAGGAAGCTTAATCATAATCAAAAATACCCAAGGCAGGCTGGAGAGATGGCTTAGCGGTTAAGCGCTTGCCTGTGAAGCCTAAGGACCCCGGTTCGAGGCTCGGTTCCCCAGGTCCCACGTTAGCCAGATGCACAAGGGGGTGCACACATCTGGAGTTCGTTTGCAGAGGCTGGAAGCCCTGGCACACCCATTCTCTCTCTTCCTCTATCTGTTTTTCTCTCTGTGTCTGTCCCTCTCAAATAAATAAATAAATAAATAAATAAATAAATAAATAAATAAATAAATACCCAAGGCTACGGACGACATGTATTTACATTAAAACTACTGAGGTTTGAATCAGATGGTTCCATGTACACTCACGTGTTTTGAATATTTGGTTTCCCACTGGTGGCGATTTGGGGTGTTAGAGCCTTGCTGGAGGAGCTGCGTTGCTGGGGGCAGGATCTAGGGTGCCGTAGCACATCTCCCCTCTTGCCACAGCATAGCCTACTCTCTTGCTGCTTTCTGCCAGCTGCTGGGGCAAGAGGAAACGTCCAGCTTCTACGCTACTGTTCCTTCCCCACCGTGCTGAAATTCCCCACCTCCGTAGGCCAAAATAAACCCCTTCCTCCCATCAGCTGCCTGTGGTCAGGTGCTTTGTCCCAGCAGCACAGGGATCTCTACAGCTGGGAGCAAGGGTGCACTCCTGGTGTTTGTACACTGAGGACCACGTGACGTCTGCTACATAGCGTCGCTTAAGGGACGTGTGAACGAGTGTTGGATGAAAGGCTTGAGTCCTTGGATTTCGGTGATTGAGTGATTGTCAAATAAAGGGAAAGTCCTTTGTGGAGGGTTACTTGGATAATTGGCATGGGTGGGGCACATTAATTTGAAAAAGAAGCACTTTCTTTTTAAATTTTTATTTATTTATTTGGGAGTGACAGAGAGAGAGGCAGAGAGAGAGAGAGAGAGAGAGAGAGAATGGGCGTACCAGGGCCTCTGGCAACTGTGAACGAACTCCAGACGACTGTGCCCCTTGTGCATCTGGCTTACGTGGGTCCTGGGGAATCGAGCCATCTCTCCAGCCTTTTTTTAAAAAAATATTTTTATTTATTTATTTGAGAGTGACAGAGAGAGAAAGTGGCAGAGAGAGAGAGAGAGAGAGAGAGAGAGAGAGACAGCACTTTCAATAGTAGGAATCACATTTTGTCATTAAAAAGTTACATTGGGGGGCTGGAGAGATGGCTTAGAGGTTAAGCGCTTGCCTGTGAAGCCTAAGGACCCGAGTTCGAGGCTTGATTTCCCAGGACACATGTTAGCCAGATGCACAAGGGCGCACTCGCAACTGGAGTTTGTTTGCAGTGCCTGGAGGCCCCAGCGCACCCAGTCTCTCTCTCTCTCTCTCTCTCTCTCTCTCTCTCTCTCTCTCTGCCTCTTTCTCTGTTCGTCGCTCTTAAATAAATAAATAAATAAAATTTTTAACCAGTTACACTGGGAATGAGAATAATAAAGGACAAACTATTCCAAAGAGAGAAAGAGCATCCGAAATCACAAAAGAAGTAGCAGGACAGCTTAAAAAAAAATCCAGAGAAAATAAAAAGGGTCACTGAATGAAGAAAGCTGCACAAGACTCCAGCCTTTCGGTTCCCTAGGAAAGGGGGGGTAGAAAGTGCCCATGGTGGAGTGATTGGTAGTGTTATCACAGGATGGCCAGTTCTCACAAGCCTCACATCTTGTGCAGGTCTTGAGTCCTGTGGTAAGAAAAGTGGGGAGTCCCGTGGTGGGAAGAGGGGCACACGTTGTCACTGAGTCCCACAGTGGTGAGACAGGGGAATGCTGTCACTGAGTTCTGTCGTGGGAAGAGAGATGCGTGCGGTCATCCTTGTGGCCTCTGCCTGCAGGGTTCTGGCTGAGCGTCATGTTAAGAGGGGGGAAAAGATAGAGCTTAACTGGGAGCCTGGAAAACAAGAAACAATCACGAGTCAGGTGGTTTGACATCAGCCTGCCCAGCCCCAGCATGATGGACTGACCAGAACCGGTCCTATGGCGAGGGAGGACCAGAAGCTGACAGGTCAAAGTGCACAGGTGGCGGGAAGATCTGCCCAGGACGGGAGGTGCAGAGAGGGAGGCACAGTCACAGTTGGGTGCTCAGGGTTGACATCATTTGATAATAACTTTAGAGTCTGACCCTGAACCTTTGGTCAACAAAGTGACCAAGCTCTGGCTCCACCTATTCCCCACAAAGCCCATTGCTGTGGACGGCAAACCCTCAAGCCCCTACTTGATGCCCTCCAGCTGGGTGCTTAAGGCTTGGTGGGCGATGGAAGAGCCGAGACGCGTCCGCCGGCTCTGACCTCAGTGCTGGGCTCATTCCCCTCGCTTCCAAACCTCCCCCCCCAACACGGTAGCCACCCTTCCACAGCTTAGGACGTTAGCCACCCCATGACGTGCACACCGAGGAATCAAGGAGACAGAGAGAAGCTGCCCAGGCTGCAGACTATAACACTGAGGGTGACCAGAGTTCCTTTTACACACACAAAAAGGGAAGGTACCACAGTGGGGACAGCTAGCTGGACACCAGGTACTTGTGATGTATACGAGCAGCCATAGCAACATTGCAGGAGAGATAAAAGTCTCCAAGTCACCATCCACCAATACCTCAGTCACCTGGTGGGCTCTGAGTTTTAGGAGACCCAGAAAAAAAAAAATAATCCCAACATTTCATCTCTCTCATTTTTGCCTCTTTTATTCCTCACTCACTCCTCCTTTTTTATTTTTTAATTTTTGAGGTAGGTTCTCACTCTAGCTCAGGCTGACCTGGAATTCACTTTGTAGTCTCAGGGTGGCTTCGAACTCACAATGATCTTCCAACCTCTGCCTCCCTACTGCTGGGGTTAAAGGCGTGCACCACCATGCCTGGCTTCCCTCCTTTTATTAGTATACTTTTACTGGCATTTTGACTTCCATCTTTTTTTTTAAACTAACTTTAAGTTTTTTGGTTTTTTTTTTAGAGAGAGAGAGAGAGAGAAAGAGAGAGGGAAAGAGAGAATTGGTGCACCAGGGCCTCAGACACTGCAATCAAACTCCAGGAACTTGTGCCCCCTAGTGGGCATGTGCCACCTTGCTCTTGCCTCACCTTTGTGCTGCTGGCTTATGTGGGATCTGGAGAGTTGAACATGGGTCCGTAGGCTTTGCAGGCAAGTGCCTTAACCACTGAGCTATCTCTTCAGCCCAACTTCATCTTTGTATGATTTTTTTTTTGAAAGCATTTAGAGACATGTGTAGGCCACCTGCCCAGAGCAAGGAGGACCTGGCTGGTTGGCACAGGCCCCTGCCTCTGACTTACATAGACCACCTGGAGTAGTTCAGGCCCAGGTGTGACAAACTTGCAGTCCAGATGCATGTCTGTTACTGGAGCAGTCCCAGGCCACCCAGCGACTCCCAGGAGAGCAGCTGCTGTCACATTCCTGGAACGACAAAGTGATTATCTCCAGATGGGCAAAACCAAATGCAAACCCAAGTAACACAAGAAACCAAGACAAGATATCCCCACCAAAAATACCATAGTTGAAGTCTCCAATGAGAACTGCTTAGAGGAAACTCCAAATAATTCTAAAACATGACCATGATAAGGACATACAAGGAACTTAAGGAGGATATGAACAGGTGGCTGAATGAAATGAATCAACTAGAAGAACTCAATAGAACGAATTTTAAAAAGGGCACGGGGGCTGGAGAGATGTCTCAGAGGTTCAAGCGCTTGCCTGTAAAGCCTATCAACCTGAGTTCGATTCCCCAGTACCCATGTAAAGCCAGTTGTACAATGGTATGTGGGTCCGGTATTTATTTGCACTGGCTGGAGGCCCTGTAATACCGATTCTCTTTCTTCTTTCTCTCTGTCTGTGCTTGCAAATAAAAATAACTAAGTAGACTTAAAATTCAATAAACACCCTTAACAAAATGGTGGTATCACCATACCTGATTTTAAGATATACTACAAAGTCATAGCATTAAAAACAGCATGGCACAAAATCAAACATATAGCTCAATGGGATGGGATGGAATGAAATAGAAAAGAAGAGAAGAGAAAGAATATAAGATAAGACCCAGGTCTAAGTTCAAGTAATTATGGCACCTGATGTTTGACAAAGATACCAAAAACACTCCCTGGAGAAAAGTTGGCATTTTCAACAAATGGTTCTGGGGAAGTTGGATAACCACATGTAGAAAAACAAATCTAGACTCTCTTCTCTCACCCTGGACAAAACTCAAAGCCAAGTGGATCGACTTCAACATAACACCTGAAACTGGGAGGTGACCAGAAGAGAAAAAGGGAGAACGCTAAAGACTAGGCACAGGGGAAGATTTTCTGAACAAGACTCCAGTAGCCCAAGGAATAAGACAGACACTCAACCAACGGGATCTCACGAAACTGAAAGATTATTGTAGAACTAAGCAAACCATCAACCAAGTTAATAGACACCTTACAGAATGGCAGAAAATCTTTGGTAGCCATATATGTGACAGAGGTTTCATATCTACCATATGCAAAGAACTCCTCAAAGCACTAAGTCATTAAAAAAATCAATCATGGCATGGTGGTGCATGCCTTTCATTCCAGCATTTGGGAGACAGAGATGGGAAGATTGCTGGGAGTTTGAAGCCATTCTGGGATTGCAGAGTGAGTTCCAGGTCAGCTTGGGCTAGAGTGAGACTCTACCTTGAAAACAAACAAACAAGGCTGGAGGGATGGCTTAGCAGTTCCATCACTTGACTGCAAAGCCCAAGGACCAGCTCTCCAGGTCTCACATAAGGCAGAGGCACAAGGTCACGCACGCAGGCAAGGTTGCCCAGGAGCACAAGATGGACCACGGCATCTGGAGTCACTACAGCGGCTAGAGGTCCTGGCATGCCAATTCTCCCCTCTCTTCCCCCCGCACAAAACAAATGAAAAAAAAAAAAGAAAGAAAGAAACCTGTTTGTTGGGCTTGCCTCAAAAACAAAAACTCATCAGTCAAAAAATGCATCCATCAACCCAGTCAAAAAATAGGGCAGGGAACTTAACAGAGAGTTCTCAAAGGAAGAAATGCAAATGGACCATAGACATTTAAAAAATGTTCCATACCTGTAGCCATTAGGAAAAGGCAAATTTAAACTCCTTTGAGATCCCGTCTCATCCCAGGCAGAATGGCTTTCATGAAAACATCACAAATGAGGACACATGCTGGCCAGAGTGTGGGGAAAGAGGAACCCTTTATTTACTGTTGGTGAGGTGTAAACTGCAATAGCCACTATGGAAATCAGTATGCAAGGTTCACAAAACCTAAACAGTTATCTACCATATCGTCCAGCTGTACCGTTCCCGGCCATACACCCTGAAAATTCTCTGTTTTGCTGTAGATAGTGCTCCGGGGTTTCGTAGCCGCTCTGTTCCTTCACAATAGTGGGAAATGGCATCAGCCCTGACGCACATCGACCAAAGAGTGGAGAGAGAGGCAGTACCTGTGCGTAATGGAGTCTTATAAGCTGTGAAGAAAAAGGAAATTCACGGGGAAATGGATGGATCTGGAAAGAGCTATAATAAGTGAGGTAACACAGGCTCAGAAAGACAAATGTTGACTGCTCTCTTCCCATGCTAGCTCAGACTACTGAGATGTGCTTGTAAGTTATAGCGAGCTTCGGTCATACTTCTCCCGGAAGCTGCTTTGAGGCCTGGAGAAGGGACTCATGGAGGGGATAGTAGAGAGTCCAGGGGAGGCACCGACTACGGGGAGTGGGGACTGGGGAAAGGGAGGGCCGTGAGAGGGATACACAAAACTAGCCATGAATAAGCACTATAGCCGGGCGTGGTGGCGCACGCCTTTAATCCCAGCACTCGGGAGGCAGAGGTAGGAGGATCGCCGCGAGTTCGAGGCCACCCTGAGACTGCATAGTGAATTCCAGGTCAGCCTGGGCTAGAGTGAGACCCTACCTTAAAAAACTAAAAGACTAAAAAAAAAAAAAAAAGTACTATAGAGACCTGTTTCTTTTCTTCTTCTTCTTTTTATGATTTTTCGAGGTAGGGTCTCACTCAAGCCCAGGCTGACCTGGAAGTCACTATGGAGTCTCAGGGTAGCCTCGAACTGTCGATGATCCTCCTACCTCTGCCTCCTGAGTGCTGGGATTAAAGGCATGTGCCACCACACCTGGCTAGAAACCTATTTCTTTCTCAGCTAATTAAAAGATATAACTTCGGGGGGGGGGGAGAGTTAGCTTGGGAGGCAGTACCCTGAGTGGAGAAACCTTTACTCTAAAGCAACAGGCAGTTGCAGGTAAATTCCAGTGCTGAGATGGATCACCTACCCCAAAGAGTTGACCTGTTGGTCCGGGAGGCCCATGAGACACTCAATACATTGCAGGCCACTGCCAAGAACCTTCTTTTCTTTTCTTTTTTAATTTTTTTGTTTATTTTTATTTATTTACTTGAGAGCAACAGAGAGAGAAAGAGGCAGGGAGAGAGAGAATGGTCGCACCAGGGCCTCCAGCCACTGCAAATGAACTCCAGACTCATGTGCCCCCTTGTGCATCTGACTAACGTGGGTCTTGGGGAATCGAGCCTTGAACTGGGGTCCTTAGACTTCACAGGCAAGTGCTTAACCACTAAGCTGTCTTTCCATCCCTTTAAAATATTTTTTTAAATTTTCTTTTTGCCAAGCACTTTCTTTTTTAAAAAATATGTATTTATTTTCTTTTTTCTCAATTTTTATTAACATTTTCCATGATTATAAAAAATATCCCATGGTAATACCCTCCCTCCCCCCACTTTCCCCTTTGAAATTCCATTCTCCATCATACCCCCCCCACCATCTCACTCAGTCTCTCTATTATTTTGATGTCATCATCTTTTCCTCCTCTTATGAGGGTCTTGTGTAGGTAGTGTCAGGAACTGTGAGGTCATGGATATCCAGGCCATTTTATGTCTGGAGGGAGCACGTTGTAAGGAGTCCTACCCTTCCTTTGGCTGTTACATTCTTCCCACCACCTCTTCCACAATGGACCCTGAGCCTTGGAAGGTGTGATCGAGATGTTACTCGGTACTCCAGTCACTTCTTTCCAGGACTATGATACTTTCTGAGTTGTCCCAAGGTCACTGCCCATCTAAAAAGAGAAGATTCTCTACCCAAAGTGAGAGCAGCGTTACTATAAGGGTATAAATATTAAGGGAAGTGGCCAAGCACTTTCTTACTCACCGGAAGTAGACGGTCGGACCCTATTGCTTGGGGACACCGCAGACCGCAGTTGTACAATGTTGACCCCTCAAGCTGGAACCGAGATGAAGGTCAGCCCCATGCTGACCAGCTTTCATTGCGCAGCAAGTGCTACAGGAGCTGCTGGGCATGAAAGTCCTGCACAGGGTGAGCAGCAGTGGATCCTACAAGCTACAAAAATCAACCAGCTCGGCAAGATGTACCCACCAGGGCAGTAGTGGCACATAAGTTATAGGGGTAATCAACTGATCGCTGAGTGTACATGAGGTCCTCTCCGTGGGAGGGAATTTATGCTTGGAACTCAGAACCAAGTCAAGAATCCTATGGCTTAGAAGGTCATTGACCTCTAAAGGAAAGCTTCCACTGTTCTTTGGCTAAATGGAGGCATTGTGCATTACCCAAAAGCCTTCTAAGTATATATATATATTTTTTTTTGGTTTTTCGAGGTAGGGTCTTACTCTGGTCCAGGCTGACCTGGAATTAACTCTGTAGTCTCAGGGTGGCCTTGAACTCACGGCAATCCTCCTACCTCTGCCTCCTGAGTGCTGGGATTAAAGTTGCCCGCCACCACGCCCGGCTAAGCCTTCTAAATGTATATGCTTATCTCCTTTGATTAATGCTGCTCTCACCTTAACCAATGGCAGTGAATACTGGGGAGACTTAAGACTCACCAAATGACAAGAAGAAGAAGAAAAAAAACAAGTGCCTCTCCCTGGAGGGGTCATCTCTCTTATACCCTTCAAGGCAGGGATAATAGTGTGGAGGGAGTGACAGACGGAACTTGAGGGCTGCTCTCACTTCTAGCCAGAGAACCTTCTCTATAGAGATCGTGGACACACTGAAGAGATTCAAAACTTGCCAAAGCAGAAACCCAGAAGCTATGAAGAGCCCAAACACTAAAGGATATGACTGCCGTGCTCTGCGATGTTCAGGGAACACTGTAGAAGAGGGGGCAGCAAGAATGTAAGAGCCACAGGATAAAAAGGCAGAGCCACAGGGTAGAAAGGCATTTCGCGGGACACTGTCCTCACTGTCCATCAACACAAACTGACCGGCGCTGTCAACACCTACCGTGGTTACCAACACCCTCACAAGACCTGCCCTGTTCTGAGCCCATACACGTTGTGACAGAGAGGAGGATGGAGAGAACAACATCAAAGCAGAGGAAGGGGATGAAGGGATGGCTTAGCAGTTAGAGCACTTGCCTGCAAAGCCCAGGGACCCAGGTTCGATTCCCCAGGACCCACGTAAGCCAGATGCACAAGGTGGCGCATGCATCTGGAGTTCATTTGCAGTGGCCTAAGGCTCTGATGTGCCCATTCTTCCCCTCCCCTCAAATAAATAAAATTAATTAATTAAAGAAAACAGAGGAAAGGCTTCCTTGAAAGAAGAAGGGCTTCAGTGGAATGGGGTGGGAGAAAGGAGACAGACGTTAACATGATGGGACTACAAAGTATGGTCATATATTAAAGTGCACAGTAAAGTTGTTTTTTTTAACTTTACCTCTCTGGAGCTAATTTTTAAAATTTTATTTATGCATTTGAGAGAGAGAGAGAGAGAATGGGCATGGGCATGACAGGGCTTCCAGCCACTGAAAACCAACTCCAGACACATGTACCACCTTGTGCCTCTGGCTTACATGGGTACTGGGGAACTTCACTTGGGTCCTTAGTTTTTTGTAGGCAAGTGCCTTAACTGCTAAGCCATCTCTCCAGCCCTAAATTTTTTTTAAATAATTTATGTTTTTATTTCTAGCCTCTTCTTATAATCACCTAATTTTGTTTATGAATTTTTTATTTTTTTTCTGTTTTATTTATTTATTTGAGAGGGACAGACAGAGAGAGAATGAGGCCGATAGAGAGAGAGAGAGAGAATGGGCGCGCCAGGGCTTCCAGCCTCTGCAAACGAATTCCAGATGCGTGCGCCCCCTTGTGCATCTGGCTAACGTGGGTCCTGGGGAACCGAACCTCGAACCGGGGTCCTTAGGCTTCACAGGCAAGTGCTTAACCACTAAGCCATCTCTCCAGCCCTATGAGACTTTTTAATATTTTGTTTATTTTTTGTGTATTTTTATTTATTTATTTGAGAGTAGAAAAGACTTAAGAAGAACAATGCTAGAGGTACCTCAGTACCCGATCACAAATTATATTACAAAGTCAGAGAAACAAAAATGCTTGCACAAAACAGCCATTTAGACCAATGGAACACAAGGAAGGATCCACAGATGAACTCCCGCAGTTAAAGACCATATTTCAAAACTTTTCTTGTTTATTTTTTATTTTTATTTATTTATTTGAGAGCAATAGACAGAGAAAGAGGAAGAGGGAGAGAGAGAGAGAGAGAAGCGTGCACCCCATTGTGCATCTGGCTAACGTGGGTCCTGGGGAATTGAGCATATATATATATATATATATATATATATATATATATATATGTATGTATATATATATGTATATATATATGTGTGTGTGTGTGTGTGTGTATATATATATATATATATATATATATATATATAGTTGAAAAGAGCAGACAGATGGTTTCTGGTATAACATATAAGAACTTTTGAAGTTCCCACTCTAAAAGCTTAGACTGAAAATTCACATTTTCTCATATTTGTCATAGAAATTAAGCCACAGAATAAACAACTGTTACCAAAGCCAAGAGACCAGATCGGTCAAAACAGGAAATTCAGTTGCTGATACAAAAACTGGCATCTCTTTGGGTCACAGTAGTGGATAGGGAACCCTGAGCTAGACAGAAACGAAAACTCCAGGGGGACCCACTTTTGGACCAATTATTCTAGCTGGAGTATTCATCATCCCTCTATCAAAAATGGATATATCCAGGGCTAGAGAGATTGCCTAGTGGTTAAGGCGCTTGCCTGCAAATCCAAAGGACCCAGGTTCGATTCCCCAGGATCCCCATAAACCAGATGCACAAGATGGCATATGTGTCTGGAATTCGTTTGCAGTGGCAGGAGACCCTGGCGTACCCTTTCTCTGTCTCTCCCATTCACTCACTTTCTCTCTGTCTGCGTGCAAACAAATAATCAAAGGAAATGAAATCAAACCTGGCTTTTTATTATTTATTTTATTTTTAAATTTTTAAAATAAACTTTATTTATTAGTTGTAAGCAGGGAGAGAAGGGGGGAGAGAATGGATGCACCAGGGTCTCTTAATATGCAAATGAGCTCACCACATGTGCTCCCTTGTGCATCTGGCTTCATGTGGGCACTGGGGATTCAAACCTGGGTCATCCGGCTTGCAGGCAAACGCCTTAACCACTAGGCCATCTCTCCAACCCAAACCTGATTTTTTTGAAAATCATGCTAAAACATTAACTTATTGTCAGGATAACTAAGAAATCGAAAGTTGGGGATGTAAGTTTCTAGCATTAAAAATGAGAGGAGGGCTGGAGAGATGGCTTAGTGATTAAGTGCTTGCCTGTGAAGCCTAAGGACCTTGGTTTGAGGCTCAATTCCCCAGGACCCACATTAGTCAGATGCAAAAGGGGGTACAAGCGTCTGGAGTTCGTGTGCAGTGGCTGGAGGCCCTGATGCACCCATTCTCACTCTATCTATCTGCCTCTTTCTCTCTCTGTCTGTCTGTGTCAAATAAACACATAAATAAAAATGTTTTTTAAAAAATGAGAGAGGACACATCATTAGTTTCCAAAGATACTAAAATGCTCATGGCATACTATGGACAATTCTGTGCACAGATTTGACAATTCTAGGTGAAATGAATTGTCACAGTCAGGTCCGCATTGCTGGTAGGAATCACCCAACCAAGAGCAGCATGTGGGGGGAAAAAATAAGTTTATTTTGGCTTATAAGCCCGAGGGGGAAGCTCCACGAAGGCAAGGGGAAACGATGGCATGAGCAGAGAGTGGACATCACCCCCTGGCCAACATAAGGTGGACCACAGCAACAGGAGAGTGTGCCAAACACTGGTAAGGGGGAATCTGGCTATAACACCCATAAGCCCACCCCCAACACTACACTGCCTCCAGGAGGCGTTCATTTCCAATGACCATCAGCTGGGAACCTTCAGATCACCTAAGTTTATGGGGGACACCTGGATCAAACCACCACATGGACCAAGCCCTTGAAAGACACAATCTGCCCGAATGCACGCCACGAGAATGGCACCTACTTGCTAACAGAAGGTAATCTGTACTTAATAACTGCTAGGATTTGAGTCTGGAGTTCTCCCTCCCACATTTATACTTTCTAACTATGCATGTGTGTGTATAAATGTGTGCATGTTCGTGTGTGTGTGTGTGTGTGTGTGTGTGTGTGTGCTTGGAGACGTAGAGGACGACTTCATTCCTCAGGAAAGCCATTGTGGTGGTTTGGTTCAGGTGTTCCCCATAAACTCAGGTGTTCTGAATGCTAGATTCCCAGCTGAGGGAGATTTGGGAATTAACGCCTCCTGCAGGGAGTGTATTGTTGGAGGCAGGTTTATGGGTGTTATAGCCAGTTTCCCCATGCCAGAGTTTGGCACACTCTGCTGTTGCTATGGTCCACCTGATACTGGCCAGGGAGTGACGTCCACCCTCTGCTCATGCCATTATTTCCCCTGACATTGTGGAGCTTCCCTCTCAAGACTGTAAGCTAAAATAAACCTCTTTTTCCCACAAGCTGCTCTGAGTTGGGCGACTTCTACCAGCAACGTGAACCTGACTGCAACAGCCGTCCACCTTTTTCTAAGACAAAGTTTCTTGTTGGCTCAGAACTCATCAATTTAGGCTAGAACTTAACCAGAGAACCCCTAGTGCTGGCCGCACAAGACTGTGCCACCAGCCTGGCACTGTGCATGGGTTCAAACTCAGGTCTCCGTGCTTGCCAGCTGTGGTGGTTTGGTTCAGGTGTCCCCCATAAACTTAGGTGTTCTGAATGTCAGGTTCCCAGCTGATGGAGATTTGGGGATTAATGCCTTCTGGAGGTAGTGTGTTTTGGGGGCAGGCTTATGGGTGTTAGAGCCAGTTTCCCCTTGCCAGTGTTTGGCACACTCTCCTGTTGCTGTGGTCCATCTTATGTTGGCCAGGGGGTGATGCCCACCCTCTGCTCATGCCATCACTTTCCCCTGCCATCATGGAGCTTCCCCTTGAGCCTGTAAGCCAAGATAAACCTCTTTTTCCCAGAAGCTGCTCTTGGTTGGGTGATTTCTACCAGCAATGCGAACCGGACTGCGACACCAGCCAAGCGCTTTACCAGCTAAGCTATCTGTGAGCCTCAAGGCTCATGTGTTGAGTGTTTTGTCCCCAGATTGTGGACCCTTTTGAAGGCTGTGCGACCTTCAGAAGACGGGGCCTCGCTGGTGGGCGTAGGAGCAGGCGCAGGGCTTTGAGGGTCCTAGCCATTCCCGGTTCCTGATCCCTGGCTGTGGTTCACTTTACCGTCCGCCTTCTCTGGGCCGGTGGACTGCCGTCCCGTGAAGCTATGAGCCAAAGCGAGCCTTTCCTGTAATACTATCAAGTTGTCACAGCAGCGTCAAAGCAGGCTGGCACAGAAAGCTGGTGTCAAGAGTGGGGGTGCTCTTGCCGTGCCTCATTCCACTTCTGGCCGCAGATGTCCCTTTGCAGGTCTCACTCACGTTTGGCCCCAAGGTACACGTGCTTGTGGATATTACATGTCAAGACCCCCGCACCACAGAGAACACGCCGTTTTGGTCTTTCTGAGTTTGGAATTGATTTGCTTAGTGTGATTCTTTCCAACTCCATCCATTTTTCCTGCAAATTTCACATATATATATTTTTTCTGTCCTGCTGTATAGAATTCCACCGTGCATATGGAGGGCATCTTTATTACACACTCATCCATTGATGGGGCATTTTGGCTGATTCCAATTCTTAGCTATTATATTATATTTATTTATTTTTTTTTTGGCAGAGAAAGAGGGAGAAAGGGAGAGAATGGGAGCTCCAGACCACTGCAAACGAACTCCAGATGTGTGCGCCCCCTTGTGCATCTGGCTAATGTGGGTCCTGGGGAATCGAACCTGGGTCCTTTGGCTTTGCAGGCAAATGCCTTAACCGCTAAACCATCCTTCCAGCCCAATTCTTAGCTATTATAAATAGAGCAGAAATAAACATGGCTGTGCACGGATCTCCTTAGGATATGTGCTCAGGAGTGATATTACAGGGCCACATGGGAAATCTATTTCTAACTTAAAAAATTTTTTGGGGGGGGCTGGAGAGATGGCTTAGTGGTTAAGTGCTTGCCTGTGAAGCCTAAGGACCCCAGTTCGAGGCTCAGTTCCCCAGGTCCCACGTTAGCCAGATGCACAAGGGGGCGCACGCGTCTGGAGTTCGTTTGCAGAGGCTGGAAGCCCTGGCGCGCCCATTCTCTCTCTCTCTCCCTCTATCTGTCTTTCTCTCTGTGTCTGTCGCTCTCAAATAAAAAATTTTAAAAAATTTTTATTTATTAATTTATAAGAGAGAGAGAGAGAGAGAGAGAGGGTGGGGGAGTATGGGTGCACCAGGGCCTCCTGCCCTTGCAAACAAACTCCAGATGCAGGTGCCACTTTGTGGGTACTGCGGTATCCAGCCCAGGCTCTCAGACCTTGCAAGCAAGCACCTTATCTGCTAAGCTGTCTCTCTCCCCAGCCTTCTTTCTAACCTGTTGAGATGCCTCTGTAGTAATTTCCGCAATGGCTGCGGGGAAACAGGAGCCCTCGTCCACGGTTGGCGGGAGTGCAAACTCGATTTCCGCCGTGGCTGCACTAGCTAGCTCTTCCGTCAACCGTGGGCGAGGGTCCCTCATGCCCTGCAGCCTGTCTGTTTTCTGGGGTTTAGCCGAGATAAGATGCTACCTGAAAGTTGTTTTGATCTTCATCTCCCTGAGGGCAGGGGATGTTAAACATTTTCTAAGTACTTATTGGCCATTTTGTTTTCTTCATTAGCCCACTTGGTGATGTGTAGATTTATTTATTGGTGTTTAATTTTTGCAATTCTTTGTAAACTCTGGCAGTTAGTCCCCCACCCCCCCTCTGAAGGATAGGTGGCAAAGATTTTTCTCCCATTCTCTAGGTTACTTATTTTGTTTGGTTGATGTTTTCTTTCGCTGTGCAGAGACCTTGTAAATGTCATGGGGTCCCATTTGTTGATTCTTGGGACTGTTTCCTATATTATTGGGAATCCGGCTCAGAAATTATTGACTATGTCTACATCCTGGACTGTGTTCCTTACTTTTTCCTCTAGCATTTTCCATACTTCTATTTGTACTTTGAGGTCTTTGACCTACTTTGAATTGATACTTGTACAGGAGACACATATGAATCTAATTCCATTCTCCTGCAGACAGCTATCCAGTTCTGCCAGTGCCATTTGTAGAAGCTGTCTTTTTTGTTTGTTTGTTTGTTTATTCAAGGTAGGGTCTCGCTCTAGCCCCACCTGACCTGGAATTCACTATGTAGTTTCCGGGTGGCCTCGAACTCAGTGATCCTCCTACCTCTGCCTTTTGAGTGCTGGGATTAAAGGCATGCACCACCATGCCAGGCTGTGTTTTTTTTTTAAATTATTATTTGTTTTATTTTTCAAGGTAGGGTCTCACTCTAGCCCAGGCAGACCTATAATTCACTATGTAGTCTCAGAGTGGCCTCAAACTCATGGCGATCCTCCTACCTCTGCCTCCCGAGTGCTGGGACGATAGGCTTGCACCACCACATGAAGCTTATTTTATTTATTTGTTTGAGAGAGAGGAGAGAGAGATAGGGCATGCCTGGGTCTCTAGCCACTGCAAACTCCTGGCACTGGTGCCACCACATGCAGCTGGTGTTACATCGGTACTGAACATTTCTGCTGACAGCTATCCTTTTGCCTATTTTTTCTGAAGTTTCTTCCCAACTGCAGGTTAATGATCACATGAGGGCTGCCCCTTTACTGATTACACAGCTCTGAATGAAACAAAGAGAGACTCTCAAAAGCAATACCAACTGCTCAAGCCTGCACATTCATTTCCCTCTACCCCTCAGGTTACCCTGTTTATCAAGGGAGAGGGGAATAGAATGTACCCCTGTTTGAATGTAGCCCACATGCTGTATACCAGACTACATGCTGTGAGGCCACCTTCAGTGTCAGTGTCCCTCCTTTATGACCACAGAGATAAGTGTCAAGGATCCGATGGGAAAGGGAATAGGAGGGTCATGGCCCACTTTTTAACTGGGTTGATTCCTTATGTTGTGTTTCTTTAGTTCTTTGTATAGCCTGGATATTAATCCTCCATCAGATGTGTAGCTGGCAAAGCTTTTCTCCCATTCTGTAGGTTGTCTCTTGGCTTTGCTGTACAAAATCTTTGTAATTTCATGAGGTCCCAGTGGCTGATTAGTGGTTTTACTTCCTGAGCCAACTGGGGTTATATTCAGAAAGTCATTACCTATGCCAACATGTTGAAGGGTTTCCCCCACCTTTTCCTCTAGCAATTTCAGTTTCAGGCCTGATGTTAAGGTCCCTGGTGCATCTGGACTTGATTCTTGTGCATGGAGAAAGACAAGGATCTATTTCTCTCTGTCTCCTTCTCTCCCTCTTTCTTTTCATTGTCTCAAATAAATAAAATAAAATAATTTTAAAAATCCAAGCAGGCTTATGTAGACAGGCAACTCTAAGGAAGTCCGAAGTCGTCCAGACAATTTTGAAAGAGAGAAAAATTGAGGACTTACGGTGTCTGTCTGATTTCAAGCACCCATGTTTTCAACCCTAGGACCAGGGAATGTTACCTTACACTGTTAAACTTGAAGATCGCGTGTATTGCAAACAAAAGCCTTTGCAATAGAAGGAATACTTCTGAATTACTCAGACGGGCTCAATCACAAGGATCCTTAAACAAGGACGAGAGAGGTAGAAAGGAATCAGAGGAAAATGAAGATAGCAAGAAAGTGGGCGCAGAGCAGTATGTTCTTGGCTTTTATAATTAAGAGGCGAGGCCTCCTTGCAAATAGATAAATAAAACTGTAGAAAAAAGTTTTAAAAATCCTTCAAAAGAAAACATGAAGAAACTTTTGATGGCTTTAGTTAGATGGTAACATCAAAATAAAACCTATGCCAGGCATGGTGGCACATGCCTTTAATCCCAGCATTCAGGAGGCAGAGGTGGGAGGATTGCCTTGAGTTCGAGGCCACCCTGAGACTCCATAGTGAATTCCGGGTCAGCCTGAGCTAGAGTGAGACCCCACCTCGAAAAACAATAATAATAATAATAATAATAATAATAATAATAATAATAATAATAAGACTCACAAAACCTTTAAAATTGAACTACTGTTATATGCAGTAAAATGATGAATCTCAAAAGCAGTCTACAAAGCCCCTAAAAGAGTTCATACTTTATGATTACATTTTTTTAAAAAATAAAATGCTAGAATTGGCAAAACATGATCTGCACAGACAAAAGACAGCTGGATGGCCACTGAGCCTGGAATAGTGCGCCCAGAATACCAAGGGGCGTGAAGACACATTCCAAAGTGACGAAAATTACCTGTATCTCATTTATCTCCTCTGCATTTTTGCCAAAGTATATTTGAACAATGTATTTATATATTAATATAAAATGCATATTAATATGTTATTAAATGACATTTCAAATGATTACATTTTCTCCTGTGTAAATTATATTTCAAGAAATGTAACTGGCATAGGAATTTGAAGCTTCAAAACCAAAAAGGAAAGTTGTAAAACGCCGAATCTGATCTACAGAAGCCCTGGCTCAAGCGTACCCAGTCTCTAAGATTATACCTGCTCTGGTACTCTGTAACGTCATGAAATCGGTTAAAAGATTAACTAAAGAGGCATAGATTTGATAGAAAGAGGTAATGCCTGGAACTGCATATAGAAGATTAATTGATTTCGGATGGAACTTAGTGGTCACATTGTGCAATTTGTCACCTTATACAGAAATGAGCAATGGAAAAAAAAAGAAAGACCAAAAACAAGAAAAAATAATAAAAAACAAAAAAATTTAAAAATTTATAAAAAAGAAAAAGAAAAACAAGCCATGAAGAATCTTCTACGTGTCACTCCAGACCCACTGAGGCAGACACCATCCTACAAAGCAAATCCATTGCTGAGTCATTCTACTTGTGTCGAAACCGTTGCCAGCATTGCCCTGGCAGCCTCTGTCCTGGTAACTTTGACTCGTCGGGGTTCGTTCTCCAATGCTGGGCTGCGCCGTCAAAGAGAAAATGTCATCGCCTCCCTGGAGCTCACCGGGGACAAGACGAGACCCTTCTCGCAGTGGCAGTCAGAGTGACTGAGCAGTTTTTTTTTCACACAAAAGTCGTGCTCACGTGATTTCTAATACCAGTCCAGGCCTTGGGGGTTGATCCCCAAGAACCTGGGGCTCAACGTTTCGTATTTACTACAGTTCCTCCCTTGGTTGAAAGGCTCTGTCCCATTTCTGTGGTCATTCTCATTCACTACCGTGGAGGCCACCAGCAGACATGTGGAGCAGACCGCCCCCCACAAAACCCTGTCAAGCTGTGGGTCGGCTAATGCAGTCTGGCTGACTGGGGGACTGTACCTTACGAGAATCCATGAGCCAGACCACGTGGCCATTCTCGGATTCCACAGAAAGGATTAGAAATAATAAATATGTACTTTTAGAAATCACCAAGTCTGTTGCATAGAAACAGACAGCTAACACAAGTAGCAATTCCATTCATATTAGACTCCAATTTTACTCCTTAGTTTATGCTATCTTCCTTGGAACCTACTTGAGGTCCCCCCCCCCAAATTATACACAAATTATGATGCTTATTCCCTGTGTAGCAAGGTCATGAGCCCAGATATTCCAATTATACCTCTTATTTGTTTTTCTTTTTGTGTGTGTTTGATGCAGGGTGCATGGTGTTTACTCCTCACATGCACGTGAAAACCAAGGGAGAAGGCCGGGTGGTCCTCCTCCGTCACCCATCTTCATAGTTCCTTGAGATGGTCTCTCACTGGTTTCTGACCTTGCTGTTTTTGTGACCCTCAGCAGTTCTCTCGTCTTTGTCCTGCACAAAATTGGGATGGCAGACCTGCATCGCCAGGGCGATTATGGAGGCGCTGGGGAATCACACTCAGGTGTTCTCAAGAACCCCCTGGCTTCACGCTTACACAGGAAGTGCTCTTGCCTGCCGAGCCATCTCTCTGGCCGTTTTCTAAAGACAACCATAGTCTTCATCTCTTTCTACTCTACTTTGCTTCGCCAGCCTTTCTGATTCTTCACTTATTCTGAATGTTTCAAAGGCTGGAGAGACTGCTTAAGCAGTTAAGGTACTTGCATGCAAAGCCTGAGGACCCAGGTTCGATTCCCCAGTACCCACATAAACCAGATGCACAAGGCAGCACAAATGTCTGGAGTTCACTCGCAGGGGCTGCAGGCCCTGGAGGGCTCATTCCCTCTCTATCTGCAGCCCCCTCTCTCAAAATATGTAAATAAATAAAAATATTTAAAAGTTTCAAAGCTAGGCCCTTTATACTCTTACGTACCTCAGGACCAGGCGCAGTAAATTATAGCCTACCAGTCAAATCCAACTGTCTGCCTGTTTTTTTTTTTTTTTTTTTTTTAATTTTTTTTTAATTTATTTATTTGAGAGTGACAGACACAGAGAGAAAGACAGATAGAGGGAGAGAGAGGGAATGGGCCCGCCAGGGCTTCCAGCCTCTGCAAACGAACTCCAGACGCGTGCGCCCCCTTGTGCATCTGGCTAACGTGGGTCCTGGAGAACCGAGCCTCGAACAGGGGTCCTTAGGCTTCACAGGCAAGCGCTTAACCGCTAAGCCATCTCTCCAGCCCTGTCTGCCTGTTTTTAATAAATAAAGTTTCACTTTCACATAGTCATGCTTATTACTTTACATATTAGCTTATGTTGGGATACAACGGCAGGGTAGAGTGGCCATGATAGAAGCCACGTCCTTCACAAAACCTAAAATATTGACTACTTGGCCTGTTATGGAAAGTTTGTCACCCCAGGGTAGGGTTTCTGGTATCTTATATTGAGCGTCACCCCACCCAGGACTCCTATGGCAAAACACCTGGGAGAGCCGGGAGCAATGGATCTTCACGTTCACCTTCATAATTTAGGGAGGCGAGCACTTCCCAGTTTGATCTCTTGCCTCCGATAACCATCAGCACACCACAGGCCAGCCTACTGCAGTGTTTCTGTCTCGCCCATAGAAGACTTTTCATCCATAATCTCCCCACCTTCCTTCTCTCCTCTCCTCTCCTCTCCTCTCCTCTCCTCTCCTCTCCTCTCCTCTCCTCTCCTCTCCTCTCCTCTCCTCTCCTCTCCTCTCCTCTCCTCTCCTCTCCTCTCCTCTCCTCTCCTCTCCCCTCCCCTCCCCTCCCCTCCCCTCCCCTCCCCTCCCCTCCCCTCCCCTCCCCTCCCCTCCCTTCCCCTCCCCTCCCCTTTCCTTTTCCCTTCAATCCTTCTCCCTTCAAAAGAAAGGGTGCCATGACAAAAATATTTAAATACAAGCCAGGTTGGTGGCACCCATCTTTAATCCCAGCACTCAGGAGGCAGAGGTAGGAGGATCGCCATGAGTTTGAGGCCACCCTGAGACCACATAGCAAATCCTAGGTCAGCCTGGGCTAGAGTGAGACCCTACCTTGAAAAAACATTTAAATATGTTATATATGAATTGAAACTCCATGCAATGAGATGAGAATATCTGATTCTGAAAGCAGACACACACACACACACACCCTAACAGCACAAACCCAGAGCCAGGCAAGTTTGGCTCGGAGAGAGAAGCCAGCCCCTGACACATAACCACAGCGCTCTCCTAAGCGCTGCCTGCAAAGAGGAAGAGGAACAAGGGTAATTCAAGTTATTACAGGCTCCTGGGAACCAAATGAAACACTCGGCTGTAAATTGTATATAATCAGTAAGGAAGACTTATTTCTCTGTGGTTATGAATGGGACTTTTCCTTCCTCTTGTCTAGGAGGAAAAGAACTTGTTTAGATCATTCCGGGGGAGTTTCCTTTGGCTGAAATGACCAGTACTCTCTCTGAGTCCTAACAGGGCGCTTGTCCTATAATCAGGGCCGGTGTCATGGAAATTCTGTGTCTCTTATACCAAAATTTCCCTTCTCCTGACCACATAGTTTCTGTCCTTAGGACCTGGCACATCCACCACAAGAGGGTAGAAGTTCTCAGATGGCTGGAAGTGATGCACTCCTCACACAAGCTGTTGTTTGCTCTGTAACATTCTACAACCCGACAGAGTCCCTTCCCTCTGAGAGCTCACCGTGTTGCAAGGGACATGAAGCATTTATAAGAAAACGCAGTTACAAGCATCTCAACCCTTAAGAAGCATGGGGTAGGGAAGGTACCAACCTGGTCCCACACACATTCTTCCTGTACTGAAGCGTGCTAACACGTTCCCTCTAGGTTACGCTGGGATGTCCTACAGGGTGGAGGCCAGAGTGTCCTCCGATTTCACCTATGCAGGAGTCTTGGACAGATCCCTTGACTCCACGGGGAGGGATGCTAGGAGCAGAGTGGAGCCCCTTTCACTGGGGGCCACCGTCTTTTGGAATGGAGAAAAGAAACCACATACATCAAATAGTTAGAAACCCGGACAGAAGAAAACAGACTTCTGAACTGTTATGAGACAGGAACAGAGGAGCTACAAAATACAGAAAGACAGAAATGTGGTCTGGGAGTCAGTGGCGATGGAACACAGATGCGTCAGAGCAGCGTGATGGGTCATGGTGCCGTGGGCACAGAGGAGGAGGGAGGGCTGGAACTAGGAAGCCCTTCACTTTTTATTTTTTGCATCTGTCATGGTTTTTAATATTTATATCTAATGGGCTTTTTCTGTTTCATTCTGAATTTATTACCTATCTATATTACTTGATCTCTGCCACATATTTGTCTTATTTATTTTTTGCTTGCGTGCGTTTGCATGTGCAAGTGGCCAATGCACATGCATGTGCCCATGCAGCAAGCGCACTGTGGACCTGTCTGTGGTGGGGTGCCCTCACCTAAGCTGGCTGGAACTAAAAGGCGACGGGCATTCCACATTGAAACCGTTAACACCGAGATGCACAGAGGTTAAGAGAGACAGCAGCGTCCTGACCTTTCACTCTTCCAGTCACGCTTAGTTGAGCCGGAGTCTCTTACTGATCCGGGAGCTTGTCAAGCCCCATCCCCACCCCACCGCGGTGGACTCTGGCAATTCTCTGGTCTCTGCTTCCCTGTATTATGGGAGTTAAAGACGTATTACTGGGTTCTGAGGATTGAACTGGAGGTGTCTCTAGAGCCTCCTCAGATCCTCATGCTTGCATAGGAAGTGTTCTTAACCCCTGACCAATCTCTCCAGCCTGGATCACTTACAGAATTTTATTAGTTAAATTTGGTCATCAGTTTCTACCTCTATAATGTTTTTATTATGGGAACTATTTATTTCTCAATCTCTGTTTACAATCTAACTTTTTACTACTTACTCTTTGTCAAGTCATTCTGGGTTTTTTTTTTTTGTTGTTGTTGTTGTTTTGTTTTTTGTTTTTTGAGGTAGGGTCTCACTGTAGCCCAGGCTGACCTGGAATTCACCATGTAGTCTCAGGGTGGCCTTGAACTCACGGTGATTCTCCTACCTCTGCCTCCCGAGTGCTGGGATTAGAGGCATGCACCACCCCACCTGGCAAAGTCATTCATTTTTATTTCTAGTTATTTATTATATGTGTTTTTATAACCTATTTAAAAATCTCTTTTAAAACTTTATTCTGAAAATTGTTATCTACACTAAACTGTATCTGCCTACAGATGACATAATCATATATAGAAAATCCCAAGGACTCCACCAAAAACTGACAGAATTAGTAAATGAATCTAATTAATTTTACAAGATCCACAAATAAAGTCAATGACATTTTTATGTAATAATAGTTAACTAATAAAGAAAGATAACAAGAAAAGTAATCCTTTACAATGGTATCAAAAATTAAATGCTTAAGAATAAATTTAACCAAAATATTAAAAGACTTGCATGTTAGAAAGTATAAGACATTGATGAGGCCAGGCTTAATGGTGCACACATTTAATCCCAGCACTCGGGAGGCAGATGTAGGAGGATCACCTTGAGTTCGAAGCCACCCTAAGACTACCTAGTGAATTGTAGGTCAACCTGGGCTAGAGCGAGACCCTACCTCAAAAAAAAAAAAAAAAAAAAATTGAAGAAGAGGGCTGGAGAGATGGCTTAGCCGTTAAGTGCATGCATGTGAAGCCTAAGGACCCTGGTTCGAGGACCCAGATGCACAAGGTGGCGCACGCGTCTGGAGTTCATTTGCAGTGGCTGGAGGCCCTGGCACGTCTGTTCTCTCTCTTTCACTCTCAAGTAAATAAAAATAAACAACAACAGCAACAACAAAAGTACGTGAGATAGAACTTAACGAAAGGAAAAAAGCCTTTGCCTCTGATCTTGAAGGTAGAGGCAATGATTGCTGAGCCCGTGCACCTGAGCGGAACATCAAGGCAGACAGGAAGCATCAGAAAATGAGGAAGAGGCGGGGCATTGGCACACAGCCTTCAACTACATGCCCCAATGGTCTCCTTCCTCCAGCTACACCCCACCTCCTAAAGTTCCCAGATCTAGGCTGGAGGGAGGGCTTAGTGGTTAAGGCGTTTGCCTGCAAAGCCAAAGGACCCAGGTTCGATTCCCCTGGACCCACATTAGCATGATGCACAAGGGGACGCACGCGTCTGGAGTTCATTTGCAGTGGCTGGAGGCCCTGGTGTGCCCATTCTCTCTCTCTTACTCCCTCGCTCTTTCTCTGTCAAGTAAATAAGTAAAAATAAAATATTTTTTTTTAAAAAGTTTCCAGAACCTCTGAAAATAAGACTAAACTGTGACAGACATTTCTTTCACATTTAAACCATACACCTAGATGCACAGAGGTTAAGAAACACACCCAGCATCCTGCAACTAAGGAATCATAGACTCCTATGGGCAGTTACTGGGCAATTAACCATATCACATGACATCTCAACCACACACACACACACACACACACACACACACACACACACAATATGCCAACTTCTTTTTTTGTTTTGTTTGTTTTTTGAGGTAGGGTTTCACTCTAGCCCAGGCTGACATGGAATTCACTCTGCAGTCTCAGGGTGGCTTCGAACTCATGGGTGATCCTCCTACCTCTGCCTCCCCAGTGCTGGGATCAAAGGCGTGCGCCACTATGCCTTTAATGTGACCTTGTACTTCATTGTGCTCCAGTAGCAGCTCATCTCATCTCCTAGGGCAGGGCAAGCTCGTCCCCCTCGCTTCAGCCAGGAGTTTTACATAGAACACAATATTTAGGAGAGCCTTTTCCACCTCAGATTGACATGTTCACTGACCGAGACCCGTGATCCGTGGTGCAGCATTAGGCTCCTCTAGACGTCTTACTGGGATGTAAGAGTCATTAGTGAGTCTCTGAGGCTGGAGGTCTGGGGCTTGGCTGGGCCTTCTAGTGACTGACTGCGTGCTGTCCTTCCTCCTGAGGTCCCTGCTCCTCTTTGAGCTGGAATACACTGGCAGCTTCTAAAGTTTTGGGGAATCTCACTCTGCCTCCTGTTCACGATGCTCTTTGTCTTGCCCCTCGATAGTCCCCTTTTCCCTCCTCCCCAGCATAATCCCAACACTGAGTACCAAATTCCTAAAACAGGATTCGGAGAAGGTTGGGCCTCGCTTTTCCAGTACAGCTACAGAACACAGACATCTCGCTCTGTTTTTAGAATGAGGGTGAGGAAGATAAGAAAAAAAACAAAAAGATGAAGATTGTCTGAAATTATCCATCACAAGTCCAGTGGCCATGGATGGGGTGAGAATATCATTTTGCTTCAGGTCCCCAAGCTGGGACTGATTTTCCAGCTTAGCCAGGATCCTCCCCTTGCAGTTCATCGCCAAGAAAGTGTAAAATGGGCGACGTTCTCAGCCAAGCCATCGGGTAATTAAACGACTGAAGGGCCAGCTGCATGTCCTGTCTGGAGCTTGCGTTAAATCTCAGATGAAGACCTAAACCCTTCTTACTGGGCGTTACTGTCTGATTGAAAAAAAAAATCAAAATAAGGCAAGAACATATGAATCCCTAAGAAATGAATAAAAATGCAAATAATTAACTTATTCATTCATTTACTTTTGCCAGTGTCTACTCAGTGCCAGATGCTAAGTAGGATGCTGATTTACAAAGATGAGGAAGGCGGGCTGAGCAGTTAAGGTGCTTGCCTGTGAGGCCTTAAGGACCCACGTTCGACTCTCCAGATCCCACATGAGCCAGACATGCAAGCTGTTAGTTTGCCTCTGCGTCCCATTCTATTCCCTCCGTGGCCATGCCTGCTCTGGTTGCTAAGCTAATCTGTTTGGAAAACAATTTTATCCCACGAGTTTTCTGTTCTAGGACTGGCGGATGAGGGCTCCCTACCTCAGGGAACACAGTTAAGCAGCATTGAGTTGAAGACTTTGACGGAGTGGGATTCATAGCTCAATTTAATACAAAAAAAGAAAGTCAATATAATCATTCCTCCTTGGCATTAAATTCTAGGTCTGCAAAGCCTTCCACGGTGTGATCTCCCATTGCCTCGCACAATCTTGCCCCCCACTGTTAGCTCTGTTCTCCCCTCCCCGCCCCCGGCCCCCTGTCCTCGGCCGCATGGCTGGCCTTGCCGTCTCCTCCGACTGAAAGCTGCTCCTCTCATGCAGCTCCGTCCCACACTCGCCTGGAGCTGACTCGAGCCCCGCTCCAGGACGACTCCAGCCCTTACCCCTTTCTTCAGAGGATCGCTCTCCACATTCATCCTTTGGTATAGGCTCTGTAGGAAGGATGAGAACTTCCTCACCTTTTTATTTATTTATCTTTTTATTTAAATTATTTTTTATTAACAACTCCCATGATTGTAAACAATATCCCATGGTAATTCCCCCCGACACGTTCCCCTTTGAAACTCACTCTCCATCACATACCTTCCCCCTCTCAATCAGTCTCTCTTTTATTTTGATGTCATCATCTTTTCCTCCTCTTATGAGGGTCTTGTGTAGGTAGTGTCAGGCACTGTGAGGTCATGGATATCCAGGCCATTTTGTGTCTGGGGGGAGCACGTTGTAAGGAGTCCTGCCCTTCCTTTGGCTCTTACGTTCTTTCTGCCACCTCTTCTGCAATGGACCCTGAGCCTTGGAAGGTGTGATAGAGATATTGCAGTGCTGAGCACTCCTGTCACTTCTTCCTAGCACCATGCATGATGCCTTCTGAGTCATCCCAAGGTCACTGCCATCTGAAAAGAAAAGGTTCTCAACCAAAAGTGAGAGTAGCATTAATATAAGAGTATGAACATTAAGGGAAGTGCTTACTGGGCAGTTTGATGAGCATAGTATATACATTTAGCCAGACAGCTGCAGACCCAGGACTCATGACTACCCCTGTTTTAGGTTTTCAGTATCAGAAATGTATTCCCTCCCATGGAGTAGGCCTCCGGTACAATTATAGGGCAGTTGGTTTTCACCATGACAGACGTGCCACTATTGCACCTGTTGGCTCATTTGCCTGGCTGGCAAAATATAAGGCTTGCAGTGCCCACTGTTTTCTCCTCATTAAAAAAAAAAATTTTTTTTTAAAGAGAGTGAGAGAAACAGAGAGAGAGAGAAAATCGGTGCACCAGGGCCTCAGCCACTGAAATTGATCTCCAGATGCTTGCACCACCTAGTGGGCATGTGCAACCTTGTGCTTGCCTCACCTTTGCGCATCTGGCTTATGTGGGATCTGGACAGTCAAACATGGGTTCTTAGGCTTCGCAGGCAAGTGCCTTAATTGCTAAGCCATCTCTCCAGCCTGCCTTCCTTATCTTTGTAAATCAGCATCCTACACAGCATCTGGCACTGCGTAGACACTGGCAAAAGTAAATGAATAAATTAATTAATTAATTTCATTTTTATTCACCTCTTAGGGGTTCATATGGGCTTGCCTTATTTTGATTTTTTTTTTTTCAATCAGATGGTAAGGTCCAGTAAGAAGGGTTTAGAACAACGTGCTTCCCCCAGACATAGAATGGCCTGGATATCCATGACCTCACAGTGCCTGACACTGCCTACACAAGACCATCATAACAGGAGGAAAAGATCATGACATCAAAATAAAAGAGAGACTGATTGAGAGGGGGAGGGGATGTGATGGAGAGTGGAGTTTCAAATGGGGAGGGTGGGGGGAGTGAGGGTATTACCAAGGGATATTGTTTATAATCATGGAAGTTGTTAATAAAAATAAAAAAAAAGAAGGGCTTAGGTCTTTATCTGCAATTTAACACAAGCTCCAGACAGGACATGCAGCTGGCCCTTCAGTCCTTTAATTGCCCAAAGGCTTGGCTGAGAAAGTCGCCCATTTCACACTTTCTTGGTGATGAACTGCAAAGGCAGGAGGATCCTGGCTTAGCTGGGGAGTCAGTCCCAGGATGCCTGTATGAATGGTGGTTGTTCCACCCGTCACCAGAAATGCTTTGGGCATAAGAACATTTGGAAAGAGATGTAGCAATTTCCCCAAGCAGTGGCGGAGGAGGTCTCCAGAAGGGGTTAGCATGCCCAGTCTCGCTTTCTTTCTCTTTCTCTCTCTCTCTTCCCCTTCTTTACTGCTTTCAAATAATAATACATTTGCTAAATATTAAAATATAATATGGGTTTATCAGTTATTGTCTCATTGCTGGGACAAAATACCTGACCAGAAGCAGCTTATAGAAGGAAAGGGACCCGGGCATGGTGACACATGCCTTTAATCCCAGTATTGGGGAGGCAGAGGTGGGAGGATTGCGGTGAGTTCAGGACCACCCTGAGACTACATAGTGAATTCCAGGTCAGACTGAACTACAGTGAGACCCTACCTCGAAAAACCAAAAAAAAAAAAAAAAAAAAAAAAAGGGTTTATTTTGGCTGAAAGTTTTTTTTTGACAACTTCCATAATTATAGACAATAAACCATGATAATTCTCCCCCCCTCACTTTCTCCTTCACATCTCCACTTTCCATTATATCCCCTCCCTCTCTCAATCAGTCTCTCTTTTATTTTGATGTCATCATCTTTTCCTCCTCTTATGATGGTCTTGTGTAGGTAGTGTCAGGCGCTGTGAGGTCACGGATATCCAGGCCATTTTGTGTCTGGGGGAAGCACATTGTAAGGAGTCCTACCCTTCCTTTGGCTCTTACATTCTTTCTGCCACCTCTTCCGCAATGGACCCTGAGCCTTGGAAGGTGTGACAGAGATGTTGGCTGACAGTGGAGGAGAAGCTTGACAGGGCCAGACAGCCAATGTCACACCTTCCTATTAGCAAGGAGGAGATATCAAGAGTGAGCTAAGTGTGGTGAGTGGGACTGGGCTTTGACACCCCAAGACCCACCCCTAGCGACTCCCTTCCTCCCATAAGCCTTCACCTTCCAAAGGCTCCACAACCTTCCCAAACAGCAGCATCAGCTGGAGATTAAGCATTCAAACACAGGGGGCTGCGGTGGCATTTTACATTCAAACCTCCACGGTGGACTCAGCTGTATATAGATGACCTCAGGTAGGGCCTCACGCCTCTCCTAGATATTTTCTGGGGATCTCACAAATGAAGCTATTAACTTTTGTTTATAATAACGATGGATACCCTGATTTCCTGCATCCTTGCAATTTTTTCACCAAGTGCAATCCTGTAGAGCCACCTCAGGAGCCATCTTGGCTCTTACTTAAACTTCTTAGCAGCTCCTTAAAGATAATATCCTCAAGGCTTGAGACATGGCTCAGTGGGTAAAGAACTCTTGCTGTGCAAGTTTGAGGACCTGAGTTCAATCCCCAGCACCCACTCAAATAAAAAGCTGGGCATGTCATGCATGCCTGAAACCCTGGTCATTGTATCGCAATTAACCTCATCTAGAAAATCTTGTCAAAAGTCCCTGTTGTCTTTTTTATTATTTGCTTTTATTTTTTTAAATTTTTATTAGCATTTTCCATGATTATAAAAAATTTCCCGGGCTGGAGAGATGGCTTAGCGGTTAAGCGCTTGCCTATGAAGCCTAAGGACCCTGGTTCGAGGCTCAGTTCCCCAGGTCCCACGTTAGCCAGATGCACAAGGGGGCGCACGCGTCTGGAGTTCGTTTGCAGAGGCTGGAAGCCCTGGCGCGCCCATTCTCTCTCTCTCCCTATATCTGTCTTTTTCTCTGTGTCTGTCATTCTCAAATAAATAAATAAATAATTAAAAAAAAAATTTCCCATGGTAATTCCCTCCCTCCCCCACACACACTTAACCCCTTGGAAATTCCATTCTCCATCATATTACCTCCCCATCACAATCGTTGTACTCTTTTTTTTTTTTTTTTTTTTTGAGGTAGGGTCTCGATCTAGCTCAGGCTGACCTGGAATTCACTGTAGAGTCTCAGGCTGGCCTCGAACTCACAGTGATCCTCCTACCTCTGCCTCCCAAGTACTGGGATTAAAGGTGTGCGCCACCACACTCCCTGTTGTTTTTAACACCAAAACACCCATCCAATTCAACTCTATCAAGAAAACAGCTGGGTTTGTCTCAAGCTGCATATTCAGACCAACCTTTGGAGGGTTTGGGTTTTAATGGGATTTTCAACAACCTTGCAGTGTCGTTTGAATTTAATATATGAGCTACTGTGGGTCTGGCGTCTGGTGATGGTCTGTCACTTGCTTCCATTTGGAAAGTCTTTGGTAGGTGCTTGGATTCAGAATCATCACAGGCCATCTCTGGGTGAGCCCAAGGTCCCTGGACAGTATAAGGGGTAGCTTCTCTGTCTGTGATTTCCCAAGTACTCTTCTTGGGGTTCCCATTGATTGTCTCACTCAGGGGATATATGTCCTGTACTACTGTTTTCTTGATTTTTTTTTTAAATTTGCTTTTTGTTTTGCTTCCTTGGCCTGAAAAAATGCCTTCTTCTCCATTTTGGATAGCTACTACCAATTTTTCAGGTCTCAGAATAAATATCATTTCCCCCTATTTTCATATGAGTCATATTGCCCCTGTTATTTTCTCATGATCAAAATTTACAATTACATATGTTTTGTTTATTTAATATGTCTGTTCTAATAGACAAATGCAGAAAACATGGCTTTCATCATAATCCCACACACACTTCACAGTTATGCTCTGTAGGTCTGCATTAAAACTATAAATACTTGGGGGCTGCAGGGATGGCTTAGCGGTTAAGGCACTTGCCTACAAAGCAGAAGGACCTAGGTCTGATTCCCCAGGATCCACGTTAGCCAGGTGCACAAGGGGGTGCACGTGTCTGGAGTTCGTTTGCAGTGGCTGGAGGCCCTGGCACGCCCATTCTCTCTCCCTCTCTCTGCCTTTCTCTCTCTCTCTCAAATTAATAAGTAAAAATAAATAACTATACATACTGTGGCCAAGCAGATGGCTCTGTTGGTGAGTGCTTTGCAAGCCTGAAAACCTGAGGTCATTCCAAGTCCCCATGTAGATGCCCAGGATCCAGGTGGATGGTGGAACTCCATAGCAAGAGGATGTAGCCTAATTAGTGAGCTACAATTTCGTGAGGTCCTGTCTCAGGAAAGAGCTGTCCTGGGCTGGGGAGATGGCTTCGCAGTTAAGCGCTTGCCTGTGAAGCCTAAGGACCCCGGTTCTAGGCTCGATTCCTCAGGACCCACGTTAGCCAGATGCACAAGGGGGCGCATGCGTCTGGAGTTTGTTTGCAGTGGCTGGAGGCCCTGGTGCACCCATTCTCTCTCTTTCTCTCCCTGTGCCTCTTTTTCTCTCTCTGTCTGTCACTCTCAAATAAATAAAGAAAAAAAAAGAGCTGTCCTACATACCTGAGAAGGATGCCCCAGGCTGGCCTCTGACCTCCAGACACACCCGCTTGCACACACATCCACACGTGTGTGCCTGCCACGCACAGGACTACGCATACGTGCACACCACAGGCAGACACCAGCAATCTCGAAGGACTCTGAACTCTTGCAAAGGGACAGAGAGAAGATCCAGACGGTGGCTCGTGCTGAGGAGAGAGACAGAATGGCCCAGTGAGGGCCAAGCCAGGCCAGGCCTCCCCCCCACCCTGCCCTGGCTCTTCATGCTATTTATATAGCTCCTTCTCATGGAAAGGTGGAGTCTGGGCCAGGCGTGAGCGCGCACCTTTAATCCCAGCACTCGGGAGGCAGAGGTAGGAGGATCGCCATGAGTTCAAGGTCCCCCTGAAAATGCAAAGTGAGTTCCAGGCCAGCACGGGCTAGAGTGAGGCCCTACCTCGAAAAACCAGAAAAAAAAAAGAAAAAGAAAGGTGGAGTCTGTTACCCACCTCTTGAGTCTGGGGTGATTTTGTGACTGGCTCTAGTCAATGGAATGTGGTGGGAGTCATGTGTCACTTGTCTCTTTTTTTTAAAAAAAATATGTTATTTTTAAAATTCTTTTTGTTTATTATTTATTTGAGAGCGACAGAGAGAAAGATTGAAAGAGAGAGAGAGAGAATGGGCACACCAGGGCCTCCAGCCACTGCAAACCAACTCCAGACGTGTGCGCCCCCTTGTGCATGTGGCTAACGTGGGTCCTGGGGAATCGAACCTGGGTCCTTTGGCTTTGCAGGCTAAACATCTTAACCGCTAAGCCATGTCTCCAGCCCCATTTGTCTCTTTTAAACATAATTTCTTTCATGTGTTCATCTGGGAAGACGAGACCCAACGAAGGAAGACCCAGGTGTGCCACACGTCCTTCAGTCCCGCCAGACAACCTCACTCGTGGGCGAGAGCCCGTCATGAGCAGTCCACGAGCAGCTGCCAACTGAAGACTCCAATGAGCAAAACGGAGACCAGAACCGCTTACGTGGCCCACAGCGTCACGTGTGAGCCACGGAGTTTTGGGTGGTTTCTTGTGTCGGAAATAATTGATACAAGAAAGGGGAAAAGGGGAGGTGAAAAATGACTCACTGGGTTCAAAGTGCTTCCTGCCCAAGGGCCTGATTCCCTAGCACCCATGTCACAGCTGGGCAGGGGCATCCACACCCGTGACCCAGTCTTGTGCGGAGTGGAGACTAGAAAGTCGCTGGGGCTCACTGGACAGCCCATGTGATACTAAAAAGGGCAAGAAAACATGCACATGAGCAAAAGAGGAGGACACCGGATGTCTCCTCTGGCCTCTACATGCCTGCGCGCGGAGTGCATGCGTCTGCACACATACATACGTCACAACACACGCACACACGCACACACATGCGTGCGCCAAAAGAAAAATGAAAGGAGAAAATAAAAAGGGTGGTGTTGGTCTGCACTTACAATGCTTCACGGGTTCAAAAGAGAGCCCCGAGTCAAATGTGGTGGCACACTTATAATCCCAGCCCCTGTGAGGTCAAGGCAAGAGGATCAGGATCACAAAGCCAGCCTGGGCTACATGAAGGCCCTTTCTCAAAAAAAAAAAAAAAAAAAGAAAAAAGAAAAAGAAATTAAAAAAAAGAAAAGCAATCCAACCAAACAACAAAACAGAGAATCCTAATAACCCTAATGCTAATCTAGTGAAATATTATGGCTTAATAATGCAGGGATTAGGTGGATAAGTATGTATATAGGTAGATCGCTGGCTACATTCTGTGAATGTTACATGTTTCAAATATTTCACCACAAAAGGAAATCCAGCCAGGCATGGTAGCACCCAGCTTTAACCCCAGCACTGGGGAGGCAGAGGTGGGAGGATCACTGTGAGTTCACGGCCACCCTGAGATTCCATAGTGAATTCCAGGTCATCCTGGGCTAGAGGGAGACCCTACTTCAACAACAACAACAAAAACGAAATCCAGTTCGAAAACATACTAACTACACTAGCCAGGACAGTTTTGGAAACGAACACTTATCTGCTGCCCCTCCGCCCATCCCACCAGGCCCACGGGGCGGGCCTGTAATTTTTGGCGGCAAATCTCCGGCCCTCATTCCAGGATATTCCGTCTCTTCCTTCCTAGCGCTTAATCCTCCTGTCTCAGCTGCTCATCGGCCGGGCAGGAAACACATCCGGGCAGTTCGCTAGCAAGAGGCTTGGAAGCGTGAGCAGGGCAGCCTAACAGGGGGCGATGGTAGCTCGTGTGGGGGCAGACTTTAAGTTTCATAGCTACGTCATGCTCTGGTGACGACTGGGATCTGGACTCACCTGATGAAAATATGCAAGTCCTTCCTGCTGTCACCTACCCTGTGACTTCCTGCCGGCATTGTAACCTGCCGAACCCTTTGTATCTGAAGCTCTTCCCACTCCTGGCACAGGTGGTAGCCTGTCTGTCTGCCAGGAGGATTTGGGCTTAACCTCGCTCAGAGTGGCAAGGGCTCTCAGGCAATGTCACAGAAAGGCAGGGCCACCCCTCCCGCTCCCAAAGGACTCAGCATCTGCTTCTGCCCAGTGAGCTGCTGGGGTTTTAGCCTCTTTTTTTAGGCACTGGCAGTCCACGCCTGGTATATTGGTGCTGTGAGTTACCGTGTGTTCTCTTGTCCACACAATTAGCCCGTAAGCTCAGCGAGGACACAGGGTTTGAAGTGACTTAGTAACCCTACTATGTCGGAGAGGAAGGAAGGAGAAAGGTCAGTCAGGAAGGAAGGAAGGAAGGGGAGACAGGAAGGAATGAGGTAAGGAAGGATAATAACGGCAAATATTTATAGAATGACTATATGCCAGGTAGTGTGCAGTGTATTTCATTCGATGACTCCATGAGGTAGGCACTATTATTAATTTCCCCTCCAGCACAGAGATGAGAAAGCGTGCTTAGGAGGGTTAGGTAAGAGGCTTAATGTAACAAGCTACAGTTAGTGCCAGGGTCACACAACGTCTGTCTAACTCTTGGGTCACATGCCCTTGACCTCTGGTGCTATACTGTTGCTTGAGATGACTTTTGGACACAGTGAGCTAACAGGAAAGCAGGATTCATTCTAAAGAAAGGAACAAGGAGAGAAAGCTAGAGAGCAGGGAGGAAGAGATGTCCATCATTTTCCTCCTGGGTCGTATCTAATCTATGACACCTGAACGTCTGCAGAAAGGAACCACTTGCTCTTCGGGCTGGTCTCCTTGAGAAGTCCCACAGAGAGCTCTCTTGCTGTGAGCAGACAGGCTGGGCTCTCGCTAGTCACAGAAGTGAGTTCATGTCCTGCAAAGTTGCAGCAAATGTAAGTAAGTAAGTGATGTTCCTGTAAGCTTCTGGCCACATGTTCAATAGCTCATCACAAAACTTTATCTAGGGGGTTTCTGTTGAAGACATTTCATATCTATTGTTGGTTCATTACCATTGGATTCTCTCTCTCTCTCTCTTTTTTTTTTTTTTTTTTTTTTTTTTTGAGGTAGGGTCTCACTCTAGCCCAGGCTGACCTGGAATTCACTATGTAGTCTCAGGGCGGCCTCGAAATCATGGCGATCCTCCCACCTCTGCCTGCCAAGTGCTGGGATTGAAGGCGTGCGCCACTACGCCTGGCTACCATTGAACTCTTGATCGACAGCATAATATCCTTGAATCAAAGAAACTTCTCTGACATATTTTCTCCAAAGTTACTTCACAACTTTTTTGCACTTATGAACACTAGGTAGCAGTTCACATTATACTTTAGGGGCATTTTAAATAGGAAAGACCAATGAAAAGCACAAAAAATACAAAACCCACAGCACATTCGAAAAAATTTATTTTCAAGCAGAGGAGAAAGACAGACAGAGAGAGAGAGAAAGAGAGAAAGAGAGAGAGAGAGAGAGAGAGAGGGAGGGAGGGAGGGAGGGAGAGAATGGGCATGCCAGGGCCTTCAGCCACTGCACACGAACTCCAGATGCATCACCTTGTGCATCTGGCTTTACGTGGGTGCTGGGGAATCGAACCATGGTCCTTTATCTTTGCAGGCAAGTGCTTTAACTGCCGAGCCAGCCGCCACAGCGCTTTCAAACCAACTTTCCACTACCTTACCTTGGAGAATGAGACCCAGTGGTCCACTGAGGAAATGCCTGGTCACACTGTGAGCTGAAACAAGGTGGGATGAACGACTCTGCCCCTGGGAACTCGGTGGGGGAGGGGTTACTGATCAACTGGAGCTTTGCCGCTCTGTGAGCACACATGACAGAGCCTGAAGGTGCTGCCCCGGGCCCCACGCTTCATCCCAACACGGATGAAATCATGGCTGTTGTAAACACCGTTGTCGGTTACTTTTGTTGGCCCACATACGTTTTGATGACTGAGTGGATTCGTACATGTAGACGCTGATTGATGTGGCATGAAGTTTGGCCCACTCGAGAGTGTACCAGGAACCGTTTTCCCGTGGGAGAACAGGAAAAGAACAAGGAGACCCCAAATGCAGTGATCTGAGCTGTGTGTACTTGAGTAGGGTGCCACGGTACATCCTGCAGGTAATGTCAGAAGAGACGTAACCCATTCACTCCTCAATACCTCTGTCTAAAGCTGTTGGGACCCCTGGTGTTAGTGGGACTGTCACTGGGCTATTTAAAGAATGGTCCTCACTCGGGAGGCAGAGGCAGGAGGATCGCCGAGAGTTCCAGGCCACCCCGAGACTCCATAGTGAACTCCAGGTCAGCCTGGGCTAGAGCGAGACCCTACCTTGAAAAGCCAAAACCAAAACCAAAAACAACAACAACAAAAAAAATCAGTTTGACTAGACCCCACAGGTTAAACCCAAGTTTTTATACAAGTCAATATACCGTATTATCATACTATGTTAGAAATGATGCAAGGCTAATCTTACGTGATTAGCACTATGTGCTGCTTGCTAATCACAGTCTTACCTCTTTAACAACAACAACAACAACAAAAAAAAAAAACTGCTTAAATTGCGGATTTAAGAGCCAAAGGAAGGGTAGGACTCCTTACAACGTGTTCCTCCAGATGCAAAATGGCCTGGCTAGCCATGACCTCACAGTGCCTGACACCACCTATATAAGACCATCATACTAGGAGGTAAAAGATGATGACATCAAAATAAAAGAGAAACTGATTGAGAGGGGGAGGGGATATGATGGAGAGTGGAGTTTCAAAGGGGAAAGTGTGGGGGGGAGGGAATTACCATGGAATATTGTTTACAATCATGGAAATTGTTAACTAAAAAAATTTTGAAGGAAAAAAGTAATAATAAACTCAGGAGTCAAAGTGAAAAAACATTTTTAAAAAACTGCTTAAGTAACTCCAACTGTTGGCTAAGTTTTCAAGACATAGAAATATGAGAAAACTAACGGGGAAAGTTCTCAGATGGTTAAAACACAGAAAAATACTAACTTGGATAGTTTTTGAATCAATAAATGTAATAATCGGGAGATGGAGAGATGGTTTAGCGGTTAAGTGCTTGCCTGTCAAGCCTAAGTACCCCGGTTCGAGGCTCGATTCCCCAGGACCCACGTTAGCCAGATGCACAAGGAGGGCGCACGTGTCTGGAGTTCGTTTGCAGTGGCTGGAGGTCCTGGCGCGCCCATTCTCTCTCTCTCTTTCTGCCTCTTTCTCTGTCTGTTGCTGTCAAATAAATAAATGAAAATATAAAAATGTAATAATTTTTTATTACTTCACATTTATGATAACTGTTTTTTCCCAGTGTGATCGCACTTTTTGAGCAAGGCAATCCAATGCAGATGGGCAAACGAAGTCACAGGAGAGCAGCTGTTTTCTATGGGAACTGGAGGCTAACTATACGCTCCCCAGGCTCTCTCTGTGCAGCTCGGGGCAGAAATGCTTCTGTCGTGAAGGAGTTTCCCTTCTACTGAAGTGACATAAATGATGGCATGCGCTGTGTCAACAACGGGACTGCCAACTCCCAGGCAAGCGGGTTTCTCCTGGTGAGATCCTTCTCCGTGCAGTTTCTCCATGTCGGTCACAGCTTCGTGCGGAGGCGTGGCTAGCGCCGCACTTGCAGATCCATGGCAGGGCCCGGGGACAGGTGGGCAGCGGGGGCCTGCGGCTGGGCACTCTGCTCCGGCTTCCTAAGCATGCCGCTCAGCCTCGAGGACTTCCCTGCCCCCTATCTCAGGCACGTTCACGTGCACTGCAGACATCAAGGATGTGCGCTAAGACGCTTCTCGGCGGTGCTCCGCTAAGCGCGCCGCTGCCGTCCCTCCAGACTTTCTCCGCGTCCCGGCAGCTCAGGCATTGCCTGCATCTACAGACCCAGGATGTATTCCGAGGCCCCTGTCTGTGCTTAGCTTGCCCAGGCCCTTTCCTCACATCTGGCATGACCTGAACCTGCAATGTTCCCCAGGAGCCTGTGGATGGGAGGTCTGGTCCACACCAAGCGGCGCAATGGGGAACGTGGTGGGACATGTGAGATGCAGCCTCACCAAAGGAAGTCAGGTTACTGGGGGGGAGGGGGGCGGGGCCTTGAAGGTGGTGTGAGGAGGACTCCGCTTCTCCTCCTTTTTACTTCCTGGTCTCAATAAAGTCAGCAGCTTTTGCTCTCACCCCCCCCCCCCCCCACCACCACAATAGCCTGTGCCGTCAGAGGATCAAAGCCAAGAGTCGAGCGCTCAAGCACGGGCTGAGACCTCTGAAACCAGGAGCCAAAACAGATCTTTGCTCGTACTAAGGGGATTACCTCGGAGTTTTTTAAAATAGTAACCTCCCTTTTTATTTATTTACTTGACAGGGAAAGAAAATGGGCATGCTAAGGCCTCCAGCCACTGCAAACGAACTCCAGATGTGTGCGCCCCCTTGTGCACCTGGCTAAGGTGGGTCCTGGGGAACTGAACCTGGGTCTTTTGGCTTTGCTGGCAAACGCCTTAACTGCTTAGCCATCCCTCCAGCCCTACCTCGGATATTTTGTTTCAGGGACAGAAAGCCAAGCTAATAGCCCTTCATGAAAAGCTTTCCTCCAAGAGGTCAACTGGGACACTTGGAAATGGATCATAATCTCATCCTTTTTGACTCAAATATAAAATTCCAAGCTTCCTTAATTACTGCACTGAAGTTCTCCCCCATTTCAGCACATCTGATGGATGCTTTAAATGACACAGAACCATGAGCTTGGTGTCCCGTGCGTCCTCACGGGCGGTATTCATACTGTAGCGTGGTTTTCCCGTTCTACCACCGATGGGTATCTTAGGAACGGTCCCAACTGAAAGCTGAGTCTCATTAAACTTACCTTGATTTTACAGTATGAGAACTACCTTCAAATTGCAGTTAGGCAACAGCCCGGTTTATACGTGACTTAATAGAACGGCCTTGAGGTGACAGGAAGAGCTTTCAACAGGCTGCGCTGACCAAGCTCTGTGACTGAGACTGCTCGTCTATCTTGACGCCTGGAACACGTCGCCCCCAAGTTGTTGAGTTAGATGAGCTAAGTTCCTCAGAATCTGTGGACTCCTAGGACATCTCTTGTAAGTCCTCCCCCACTGGGGAAATGCCAGATAGCGCCTACCGCTGAGCTGAGCCCCAGTCTTGAGTGGCTTTTTCTAATCCCACTACCCCTAACTCCAACTCAACCGCTCATAAATGCGGAAACAGTCTCTGACACAGGTCTGTCCTGCCCTGGCTCCTGCCTGTCTGTCCTGCTCTACGTTAGAATCAACCTTAGTGAAGACGGCGGTGGCGGGAGACTGTTTCCTCAAGGTGCCGAGTAGAATCTGTGAGATGGGTCAGCGGGCTCCAGGACAAAGAATCCGGGAAGTTTAGCGCCCAATGGGCGTGACGTTGGAGCGGGGTGGGTGTTCTTAGTGTTGTTACCGGGTGCATCACCGTGAGCAGACAGCCAGGAGACAGTCCGTTCTGGAAAGGACTGTGCTTGCCAGGAGACCCTCCATTCTCACTCACACCTTCACGTGTGCTAAGTGGTAGAGTGTTTGGTTTCTTGTACTCGGGAGACACCACTCTACCCTCCCTCCCATCCTACCGACTAGGTTCAGTAGCTACACAGCATGGACTTGATGACCTCTTGTTCATACACGTTTGTAAATGTCTTTGTTAAATGCAGTCACTATTCTTCTTAGAAAGAAGTTATAATGGGAGAAGCAAATGACAGGCAGCATCCGAAGAACCAGCACCCCAAAGGCGATTCAGAAAAAGGAGGGGGACAAGGTGGAGTTTCTATGATGACCCACAGGGCCTGTAGAGGAATGGGGGGAGCTTCAGGGAAAGCAAGGAAAACGGAGGAGTAAAAGTGATACTCGCCGTCTGGTTGTCTCGACGTTGCAGGATTCCAAAATAATGCCAGGTGCCGGGTTAGACTAACTTTACATCAGGCTGGCAAAAAGAACACTATTTTCTCAGCCCATGAAATGTTATTAATAGACAAGGGCAGGGTCACAAAGGGAAGATGAGGCAGAGGTAAGGAATTCAGAGACTTTTCTGACTCTAGCTTATACAACCTTAGAAAGAGTACAGGGGCAGCCAGAGTTAGAAACAGGAGAACTGAGAATAACGTGCACAGGTGTCCTACGTATTCATACAAAAACATTTGCATAAGAAATTTTGACTTGAGTGTGTATTTAAGTTTTGATTAGACAAATAAAGCAGACAAACATTTTATCCACATGCATAATTAGCCTTGTACTTGTACGATTCATGCTTCTGGTGACGTCGCAGGCCTTCGTGAAAATGTAGCGAACAGCGTCTTACAGGCCGCGTCCGTCTGCGATGTCTGGCTAAGCCTTAACTTACTAACACTCCCCGGCAGGACAGTAAGTAGAAAAAGAAGAAGAAATGCTTCAGCTGGAGCCAGGCTGGTCACCGGTCGGCCGCACACGGGCATTTTTGGAATGATTAGCAAACACAGCATGTCGTGATTTGTGGCTGAAGTCGCGGGTTCTGCCAGGTGCTCAGCTGGGCAGATTCCAGCTCGGCTCCCGTTCCTGGAGCGCGCGGCAATCCTCTCGGCCGTGCGTCCATCCACCCGTCACGCTCAGTGCTTGGATGTCAGAGTGAGTGTGGAGGAGACTCGGAAGATCTGGGGGAGCATGTTGCTAAGCTGATAAAACATTTCTTCAGAAATACTCTGTAAGAGGTAAAAATAAAACGGGGGGGGGAGTTTGCACTTACTAAATCATCATTGATGTTTTTAGTTTTTAGAAATATTTTACAATACAGACATGAGGATGCTTGGCTAGCTCAGTTGGTAGAGCAAGAGACTCTTAAGACATGGGCCTAAGCACACGTTTGACCCCAGCACTCAGAATAGGAGGCAGCAGAGGTAGGAGGACTGTCATAAGTTTGAGGCCACTGAGAGACTACACAGAGAATTTCTGGTCAGCTTGGACTAGAGTGAGACTCTACCTTGAAAGAACAAAAAAAGCAAAACAATACAAAACAACAACAACCACAAAAAATGTGCCTAATTCTAGACATGGAATGCTATGTGGGAAAATCACCTTACGTGGTACATGAAACTGTGTAACTGGATGGAGGCTGTTTACCTGACTACCCTCTGATAACTTGGTTCTGCTAAACAGTAAGTTTGAGAACTACAAAAATCCTTACATAGCACCAATGTAATTAGAAACAAATTGCACTAATTTTGCTAAATTCTATATAGGAGGGGCAGGAGAGATGACTCAGCGGTTAAGGCAATTGCCTACAAAGCCTAATGACCCAGGTTTGATTCCCCAGTACCCATGTAAAGCCAAATGCACAATGTGGCATTCATTTGCAGAAGTTAGAGGCCCTGGCATGTCCATTCTCTCTCTCTCTCTCTCTGCTTGCAAATAAATAAATAAATAAAATATTTTTAAAAACAAGTAAATTCTAGATAGAATAGAGTCATTTGCTGCTAATGTCCTTCTTTTTGTTGCCTCCATAATCTTCGTTAGTTATGGGAACGAAGACAAGTCGAGGTGTGTCTGGCTTGGGGGTTGCAGAGGGTGGGTGCTGCCACCTGGGGTGGTCACTAAGCACCCCATGGTGTTTACGTGCTTCTCCCATGAAACAGAAAGCTGCTAGTACTTTGGGTGACACTGAGCAGCTGAGGGCAGCACACACAACGATCTGTGAGGAATATTTTAAAAGACAGTGCAGGGCTGGAGACACGGCTCTGCAGTTAAGGCACTTGCCTGCAAAGCCTAAGGGCCCAGGTTCAACCCCCCAGAACCCATGTGAGCCAGGTGCACAAGGGGGCACACTCGTCTGGAGTTTGCTTGCAGTGGCTGGCGCATTTCCTCTTTCTCCCTCTGTCTCTCTCTCTATTAATATGCGGGTAAGTAATAAAATAGAAGACATTACAATGAGGTGACATCTATTCAAATAGCACACCTGTGGTACCAGAAATTGTACTGTCCTAGAAATTCCTCCATCCCATGAAGCCATTTCCATCATGAAACCTGAAACAGAAAGCAGACTCTGCATTAGGAGTTCTGGCCTTGTGCCCAGCAATCACTTGCTGTGATGGGCGGGCGGAACTTCCGCTGTGAGGCCTCGGTCCTGCCCAGACAGGTAAGCGCCTGCATGCTCCCGTCCACACTGCAGAGCTTAAACAGTTTTCTTTTTTTAAAAAACCTTATTTTTATTTATTTATTTGGGAGAGGGAGAGGGAGAGAGAACGAGCATGCCAGGGCCTCCTGCCACTGCAAACGAACTCCAGACGCACGTGCCACCCTTGTGCAGCTGGCTTACATGGGTCCTGGGGACTCAAACCCGGGTCCTTTGGCTTCACAGGCAAACACCTTAACCGCTAAGCCATCTCTCCAGCCCCATAGTTTCCTTAACATGCTCACAGGCCTACGTGGCCTCCATAAAATGAAGTTAAGACAGATTATAAACATTTAATTTGGGCTGGAGAGATGGCTTAGCAGTTAAAGCACTTGCTGGCAAAGCCAAAGACCTAGGTTTGATCTTCCAGTGCCCATGAAAAGTCAGATACATAAAGTGGCGCATGCATCTGGAGTTTGTCTGCAGTGGCTGGAGGCCCAGGCATGCTCATTATCTCTCTGGTTTGCAAATAAAATATTTGAAAAAAAAATTTAAAGTTAATTACATTTGTGGCTCTATTGTTTTCTTTTTTAAGAAACTAGAATTAAGAACACGCTAGAATCAGAGGAAAATGCCAATTACATCCAGCATCCTTACATTGCAGAAAGGCTGGCATTCACTTTGTGACAGTCTGTGGTAACATGTGCTTAACTATCTCACCCAAGGGCCCCGTGGTAGAGATGACTTGACATTCTTCTAGCTTACTCATTCTTCAACAATGGGAAGAGACACAGGCTAGACTCACCTTTGACACACTTAAACACCAGCTCTGCTCTCCGTAAGCACCAGGGAATAGTCATTTCCTAAAAACACAAGCAAAAAATATGTTTTCAACAAAACTGCACTGAAAAATAATCAGATTTTTTAAGAAAAAAATTTAGAGTATGCGAGAGAGAGAGACAGAGAGAGAGGGAGAGAGTTGGTGTGCCAGGGCCTCAGCCACTGCAATCGAACCCCGGACGCGTGCACCTCCTAGTGGGCATGCGTGACCTTGCACTTGCCTCACCTTTGTGCGTCTGGCTTATGTGGCATCTGGAGAGTTGAACATGGGTCCTTAGGCTTCGAAGGCAAGTGCCTTAACCGCTAAGCCACTTCTTCAGCCCAACTGTCCTTACTTTGAATAGTCAGGGTAACTTATTAATCCCAACAGGATTTCTTCTGCTGTTCTTTTAAAAATATTTTCTTTATTTGAGTGTGACAGAGAAAGACGGGGGGGGGGGAGGGAGAGGGAGAATGGGCACACCAGGGCCTCCAGCCACTGCAAAGGAATTCCAGATGTGTGTGCTCCCTTGTGCACCTGGCTAACGTGGGTCCTGGGGAATTGAGCCTTGAACTGGGGTCCTTAGGCTTCATAGGCAAGTGCTTACCCGCTAAGCCATCTCTCCAGCCCCTGCTGTTCTTTTTAGATGTAAAACTTCTAGTTATGAGGTTATACAAGTAGAGTGCAAACTCACTCAATTAGCCTAGTAAATGTGATTTTTTTTAAATGGGCAAGTTTTTCAAAGTTTCCAGATAATTTTTTAAAATATTTATTTATTTGATACAGAGAAAGAGGGAGAGGGAGGGAGACAGGGAGGAAGGAGGGGGGGAGAGAGAGAGAGGAAGAGAGAGAGGGAGAGAATGGGCACACCAGGGCCTTCAGCCACTGTAAACAAACTCCAGATGTGTGTGCCCCTTTGTGCATCTGGCTTACGTGGGCCCTGGAGAATCAAACCAGGATCTTTTGGCTTTGCCGGCAAATGCCTTAACTGCTAAGCCATCTCTCCAGCCCCAAAGTTTCTAGATAATTAAAAAAAATTATTTGCTCCTGTGTATTTGTGTGTGTGTGTGTGTGTGTGTGTGTGTGTGTGTGTGTGTGTGTGTAGGGGGCGGGCCAAAGTCTCCTGCCGCTTCAAAAAAAAAAAAAAAAAAGAGCCAGATGCTTGTGCCACTTTCTGCATCTGGCGTTGGCAGGTAACTGGCAAGCAGGTGCTGTAACTGTTGAGGTACCCCCCTAGGTCCCTATAGTTAATTTGAAAGATAATTAATAGGCTGAGGCGATGGCCCAGCAGTTAAAGGTACTTGCTTACCAAGCCTGCTGACTCAGGTTGGATGACCCAGTATCCACATAAAGCTGGATGCACAATGCAGCGCATGCATCTGGAGTCTGTTTGTAGGCAAGAGGCCCTGGCACAGCCATTCTCCTCCCCACCCTCGAGTAAATAAATAAGCTGAAGATAACTAGTGACACAGGAACTCACTGACTACGCCCAGTGCTGGCGGGAATCAGTCTACTGAACTGTACAACAGTAAAATGAATACAGAAGAAAATATTTACTATGTGCCCCTACAAAACCAATGAAAATAGACAGATCAGCCTATCCCACACACCTAATACACTAGATACATTCACTTTTTTCATTTTTCTTTATAATCTTTAGCCCAATACACTCATAAATGAATCACACCACAACCAATACCCTTTACTGTCTGTTTTGTTTTCAAAAATATTGTGTGTGCATGCCAGGAATTGTGTGTGTGTGTGTGTGTGTGTGTGTGTGTGTGTGTCTACGTATGTATACACCAGGATCTCAAAAAGGCAATCAAATGCTTGTCTGGCTTCATGTGAGTATCTGGGGAATTAAAATGGGGCCAGAAGATTTTGCAAGCAAGCACCTTTAACCACTACGCCATCTTCCCAGGCCCCATTACACTTTAGAACTTTCCATAGCATGACGAGTGAGCATGCCATTTTAAATTCTATTTCTTTTTGCTGTTGTCAGAACTATTTTCCCATTTTGCAATCTTTATACTTATAAGACATGGTTGCTATTTCATTATGGTTAATCTCAGATTTTCTGTCCTCATAATCTTTTTATACTTTTAAAAATTACCAAGGACCCCAACAAGTTTCTGTTTGTGTGAATTATAGCTTATCATATTTATTACATTATAAATAAAACATTAATTTCATTAGAAAACCAATGGTAAACTATTAAATGTTAAACATAAAAACATCTTTTAATGGAAAATAGTTCCCCACCCCAAAAATATTAGTGAGAAGAACAATGATGATGTATTCTTTAAAAATAGCATCAAGGGCTGGAGAGATGGCTATGATCATGGCTAAGGAACTTGCCTACAAAACCAAAGGACCCAGGTTCGATTCCCCAGGACCCATGTAAGATGCACAAGGTGGCACATGCATCTGGAGTTTGTCTGCAGTGGCTAGAGGCTCTGTCATGCCCATTATCTTTCTCTCTCTCTAATAAAAAAAAATTAATATCCATCAACTATTCATGGTCTGAGTCTCCAGTGTGTGTATCGGTTTTGCTGCTCAGTTGTTCTTGTTGGTGGTCACGTAAGCTGTCTCACCTCCGTACAGGCCTCTTTCCACTTACGTTAAACACTGTGTTCAAAGTCACATGTAGGACAACCATGCACATTATCTTAAAACATTACTCTAGGGGCTGGGGTGATGGCTCAGTGGCTACAGATACTTGCTAGCCAGGCCCGACTGCCTGGGTTTGGTTGACCGGTACCCACATAAAGGCAGGTACACAGTGGCCCATGCTTGTGGAGTTGGCAGTGGCAGAAGGCCCCAGCACACTTTTTCTCCTTGCAAATAAATAAATAAATAACATATTTTTAAAAAATTACTCTCTAAAACCTGTTTTTATTTATTTGTGAGGAGAGCGCGCGAGAGAGGGACTGAGTAGGCGTGTCAGGCCTCTTGCTACCACAAAGAACTGGAGGTGACTGTGCTACTTTGTGCAACTGGCTTTCCATGGATGCTGGGGAACCGAACCCAGCCCAACAGGCTTGACAGGCACGTGCCTTTAACTGCTGAACCGTCTCTCCAGCTTGAACATGTCACTTTTGAAACTCTACATTAATAACTAGAATCAAGGAATTATTATTCAACTATTTTAATGAAGCAGATAAAAGCGTTACTTGACAATAACCCGACTTGTAATCCATACACTAAGATCAAGTGTAAGGAGAGCAGCTGCTGAGGACTATGAGCCCCAGCGGGGAGGGCAGCGTAGATGTGCATCATGACCAGGGTGACGGTGCAGGTCTGGTTCAGGTGTTCCCCCATCAACTCAGGTGTTCTGAATGCCAGGTTCCCGGCTGATGGAGATTTGGGAATTAACGCCTCCTGGAGGGAGCGTATTATTGGGGGCGGGCTTATGGGTGTTACACCCAGTTTCCCCATGCCAGTGTTTGGCACACTCTCCTTTTGCTACTGTCCACCTGATGTTGGCCAGGGGGTGATGTCCACCCTCTGCTCATGCCATTGTTTTCTCTGCCATCGTGGAGCTTCCCCTTGAGCCTGTAAACCAGAATAAACTTTGTCCCCACAAGCTGCTCCTGGTTGGGTGATTTCTACCAGCGATGCAGACCTGACTGCAACAGTGACCATGGTACTGATGGTGGGCTGCCACGTTGGAGCACACAGAACACAGGCAGATGAAGAGAAGGGATCAAGTCTCTGCTTGCCCAGAGAGCCCCGCATTTATCCATGGACACAATGCTTTCCTGCGTTTCTATAGATGACTGGTTAACAGTGTGGCCTAGAATGAACAGCTGTGAGGCAAATGGAGAACTCCCTACTGTTCGGGATGATGTGAACTGACAAGGTTTCGACGCTACTTCAAGGACATACCAGAGACCAATCCACGGTAAGATCTTAGCATGGCTATAAAGGGAGGGCTATACTCTAAAACTCTAACTTTCTGATGGTATGCACCCTAATATTCAGTTTATTTAACTTGGTGTTGCTTAACAGTCTAAGAATTTGTACAGCAATACTGGAGAGCTATATGATACGTAGGCTTCCAAATCTGTCCAATAGCTACACGAGGCTCCATCTCATGCACAAGAGAGATGGCTCCCGGGTGCTACGGCTGTGCTGTTTCTTGAGCTGAGAATCAGTGACAAGGGCGTTCAGTGTGTGAGAATGAGCTGGGCACTCACGTGTGCTTTTCTACACGCGGGCCACATGCCAGTACAAAGTTTAAATCAAATGGTCTATTGTTGAGGCTCAGTATAAAACTGGAAGTCCCAAGCCCCAAGCAAAGTCAGAGCTCAGGATTCCCAATATACCGATTCTTTCTACAAGAGGTAAGAATGAATGCAGGGCTGGAAAGATGGCTTAGTGGTTAAGGCGCTTGTCTGCAAAGCCAAAGGACCCACACAAACCAGATACACAAGGGAGCACAGGTATCTGGAGTTCATGTGCAGCAGCTGGAGGCTCTGGCACACCCATTCCCTCTCTCTCTCAAACAAATGAATAAAAATTAAAGATTTTTTTAAAAGATGGGAAAAAAAAGAATGATTCCAATAGGATGGTGTTTGATCACAAAGATCACAGACTTGTAAGAGGGTCATTTTCCTGCTGAGAACTTCAGGTTTCACTTTTTTTTTTCTTATTAAGATTACACAGCTCTCTTAACAACATATAGGTGTTGGAACTATCTGGGACCTCAACATTACCATGAACACAGAAACATGTGGCCACTATGTCCAGATGTCTGTGAGAAGAGGAAAACGGCCCGTGGAAATACTCTGGGATCCTGCACAAAGCTAATCCACCGCCTCTGCAGCCTGTGCAGCGTCATCTGAGTTTGCAGAATGAACTTCTCAACCCGGAATGGATGGTTAGATACAACAAACAGGAGGATGATGGCTCAATATACTTTTGTGAATAAACCGGGCACTTCCGAAACAAACAATGTTCTGCAGCTGGCTGTCCCGATTTAAAACACGAGCTTTGTAGCGCTGTGGGGAGCGGCTGCCTGTAGTGTTAGATGTCGGCAGTAAATCTGAACCGAGTGACTTTTGGAAACCCTGTTTTTGAGGTTGTTTCCCACCTACATATAACCATTTTTATAAACTGGTTAACCAGGAATCCAGCTGCAGGAATGTTCGGATGTTTCCTTGTGGCAGGAATTCATCACGGTCATCACTCCCCAGAGACCTTTGACAGATGGCCTGGTGACGGCAGCGTAACAGCAGCTCGGCCTCCCCAACGACACTAAACTTCCCCAGAGCTGCGCCCTTCCTGTCTGACACCACAGCAGGTACAAGAGGCTTGAGGAGCGAGTGAAGTGAGCTGCGCAAAGTCTGGGGCAGCCTCGGCAGGACGGTCCCGGAATCTCCTTGGGCACAGCAGTCATGTGCCTGGAGGGCGAGTCCGGAGCCGCCGACCGAGCTCAAATGAGGCCTTTCCCCACGCGACCCGTCTAAGCAAGGACGTCGTTCAAACGCCAGCCATGACATCTCCTGTGCCGCCTTCTACGCTGTAGTCCTGGCACACATTTTTATTTTTGGAGATCATGTTTAATACGTGATGGTCAAACTCTGCTCCTGTGTTATATCTGCCCAGCAGTGAGCAATTCCGCCATCCATTTAAAGTTCCTCTAGGTCAGTGGAGTGCACCTCAGGAGGCAGAGACAGGAGGATTGCTCTGAGTATGCTGCCAGCTGGGGTTACATGGCAAGACTTTGTCTCAAGAAAATAAACCCAGAAATAACTCACACTAAGACATGCCAGTCCCCAAGCAAACAGATGGCTTCTGATCCCAGGGGCACGGTCAGCAGCGCGGAGAGTGCCCGCACCAGGGGGGATTTAAGAATCCCACACAGACATCTGGCCTGCAGCGCACTTTGTCTGTTAAGCCAATTCAAAGTTGAGTTTTACCCTCTGTGTTATTTCTACAACTAATGCTCGGCACTGACTTTTTGTGTAGGGGAGGACAGAAAGTAAGAGGCCATATATGGAGACTATAAAATTATAAATGGTTATAAAATTATAAATGGTTAAAGGCACCTGCTTGCAAAGCCTGATGGGTTCAATTCCCCAGTACCCATGAAAAGCCGACGCACACACTGTTATGGATATCGGGGTTGATTTTCAGTGGTAGGAGGCTCTGGTGTGCCCGTTCTCTCTTCTGCCTGAACATAAATAAAAATATTTTTTAAACATTAAAATGTCAAATAAACCAGGTGAGCACTCAATAGAGGAGGGCTGAAGTCAGTTAAAGACATCCTGGGCTACAGTGAGACCCTGCCTCCACACAAGAAAGCCAACTCAGTTATGGCCCATAGTCAAATGGATGGGCGACTGTTACATCTTGAGTGGAGAAACCAGTATTTGTACCATCCAGAGAGTGTCCTGGAGCAGCTGCTGCCTAGAATCTCTTCACGGCCTCCCCATGACATGAAGGCAGATCCGCTGCTATCTAAGGCTGGAGGAGGCTGGGGAAGAGAGAGGGGGTGGAGAGGGCCCCTCTATCTCATCTCAGGCTAAAGATTCTTGACTGTCCAGTTTACCAGCCACAGGCAGGCCAGGGCAGGGCAGGGCTGTCAGTCTCTCAACACGAATGGCTGGGCATTATCGTTATCTTGTATGTCATGTGGTTTTGTTAGCCAGACAGGCAATACAAAGGTGTGAGACTGGAAGGAAAAGAGGGCGTGAAAACGTGGATTATGAGTATTAATACAAAGCGCTCCAGTCGCTGCTTACCTCCGACATGTCATGCACCAGCAGCAGAGGAATGCTTATTGTTGTGATGTCGTGGGTGCAGCAAACCTTGAGAATATTTCTGAGTCCCATGATGGCAGGATCACGAGCAGTGATATTTCCTGACTTCACGTTGTCGTCCACACACAGATGGAAGGCAACGTGGATTTCTGAGAGATTAGAATGCCGCGTGATGTAAAACTCGCCTGTGAGCAAGAACAGAGGCGTGATCTTCAAATGCGTGACTCGCGTTCATCAGCAGGCTTGTTCACAAATAACTACAGGGCAGTCAACGTGCTGAACTGGGGTCAGGAACCTACAAGGGGCTCAGGAAGCAGCCACGATTACTGCTCCTCATTCTCGGAAAGAGGGCAATGAACATAAGAGACAACAGCCAAGCTGTCGGGAGGTTCCTAAGTGACCACCACGCGGTCCGCAGGCGAGCCCTCATGATCCCCGTGATGCGCATGCTTGTATGTGCTTCCCGCCATCACTGCTCTTCCCATGAAGCTGAACAGCCAGGACGACGCTCATCCGTTTTCATTTCCTACAGGTCTGTCACGATAAAGAGCTAACCTACAAAACGCATGTGAATGCTTTCACAGGGGCGCGTGTCTCAGTGGAAGCGTCACCTGTCCTCGTAGGAAGTCTGCTTATCTGAACTCTTCCACTCTTTGCATGTGGCGCTCACTATTCTGCTCTCCCTTGCCTCGAAGTAATTAGCCTATGGGGTTTCTTTAAAAAACTCAGTAGGGGCGCGGAAGACTGCTCAGTGGTTAGAGGTACTGGCTTGCAAAGTCTTTCAGCCAAGGTTTGATTTCCCACTACCCACAAAAAGGCAGACACAAAAAGTGGCACATGCGTGCACACACACAAAAATAAATACAAATATTTAGAAAAAATGGGGGCTGGAGAACAGGTACAGCAATTAAGGCAGTTGTCTGCAAAGCCTAATGACCTGGGTTTGATTCTCTAATACCCATGTGAAGCCGGATGCAGAGTTGCACATGCATCTGGAGTTTGTTTGTAGCAGCTAGAGGCCCCGGCAGGCCCATCTTCTCTTTCTCTACTTGCAAATAAATAAATGAATAGTTTGAAAAACACTTGGTATATTTGTCCTTAAAAGTACTGAACAGATCTGTGCAAGGAGCTGGGGCTGGAAAACAGGGACAAGCACTGAGAGGGAGCTGGTGGAGAAGTGTCTGGGGTGGAGGACGGGAACAAGCACGGAGCGGGAGCTGGTGGAGAAGTGTCTGGGACTGAGTAAGGGGAGCAAATACAACTGTGCCTAAGTGACAGGTTCTAGTTCTTCAATCAGCGGCCCAAGCCTGACAGGACTGACTCGTACAGCAGCCCACCTTGCCAGGCCCAAAGAGCATCTGGAGAGAACCGGTGAAGAAAAGGCAGGAGGTAACAATGGTTAGATCACAGTAGTATGAGGACATCCCACTGCTCCAGGGACTCGGTGACCTGGGAGAGGAAGGCTGCCTGGTGAGACCGGCTTTTCCTCAGCAGACATGCTGCTACACTTCCCTGCTTTAGAGCTGAGGAGACAGTTCAAGAAAAGGAAGCCCATCTCAGTGGGTCTCGCTGGTTCTGTCACATTCAGCATTACCCGGGCCACATCAGGCGAGATGGTCTTCGTTGGTTACAGACTACATTCTAACCCCACTACAAGTTATCTGCGCCGTTCAGAAGTGTGACTGGAAGTGTTTTCACATGTACTCTGGACCACAGCCACCAACACAGTAAATATCTGTGCTGTTCAGGAATGTGACTGGAAGTATTGACAAACTAAATTGAAGTGTAGTCACTACTTATTCACAGATGCTGGGAGAATGTGCAAAACGTTAACTCCTACCTGAATATTTGGTAGAGCACTAAGAAACCCTGGTATGTATGTGCATGCACATGCAACACACACACACGAAAATAACATTTTAAAGTGGTTATAAGTATTTTAATCCTAAAAGTTAGGTAGACCTTTCAATGGCTGACATATCTAGCTATTTATATTCCACTTTCATACTTTAAAATTAATTTTCCTCTTGTGGGTACTTTTGTTTACTGAAACATCAAGAAAGGGAAGACATGTTCACAGATTTTTTTTTCAAATTTTTTTAGTTTTTATTTGAGAGCAACAGACAGAGAGAGAAAGAGGCAGAGAGAGAGAGAGAGAGAGAGGGAGAGAATGGGCGTGCCAGGGCCTCCAGCCACTGCAGACGAACTCCAGACGTGTGCGCCCCCTTGTGCATCTGGCTAACGTGGGTCCTGGGGAACCGAGCCTCGAACTGGGATCCTTAGGCTTCACAGGCAAGCGCTTAACCGCTAAGCCATCTCTCCAGCCCCCCCCCCGTTTTTTTTAAATTTTTGTTTGTTCACAGATTTATGGGGGATGGTAAATGCAGCTGGAAACTTAAATGCAAGATATACCCACAGATGCCTCTCACGGGCTCCAAATTTTCTTTCTTTTCCTTTGCTTTTTAAACTGGAAAAGCTAAGGAAATGCACAGACGACAGTGATAAAGACATGAAAGTCAAGTGGAGAAGGAGAAGCAACAAGGGAACTGTCTGGCAGGAACTGTGCAGTTACCGCCTCCTGACCGGGCAAAGAGAAAGGACAGACTTGCGGGAAGCCCGGTGGGCGGCGCGAGGCAGCACTCCGGCGACCCAGGGCGGCGGCCCGCCTCCCGCACTCCCGCTCACGGCTGATCCGACCGGAGTCGCAGCACGGCCTTCGGGCCCTGGGCCAGCAGTGAGGGAAGGGAGAAGGACGTACTGAGCAGTCAGGTGCTCTAATCCCCGTCTGGCACTGCTTCACTTGACCTTACATGGCTTGCCTCTAGTTCTCGTTTTACCCATTAATAAAATGGGGTCCAATCCCGGAGTTGGCTGCAGTAACCAAATTACTGTACTATTGAAAGGGGACGATATGCTCTACAACTTTTTGGCTAAGTGACATTGGGACCTTAACTCGACTCATCCATTATATGTTAATTTTTATAGGAAGCAGACAAATAATGCCTATTTTCTTTCTTAACAAGACTGTTGTGGGAATTAGATGACAGAAGCTGCAACTACTGAGATCATGATAAATTATGCTTGCCTGAAAAGTGTGTAAATGAAGTTGATTTTTTTTCCATGACTTAAAATAATTTGTGATTGAGGGCTGGAGAGATGGCTTAGCAGTTAAGGCATTTGCCTGTGAAGCCAAAGGATCCAGGTTCAATTTCTTAGGACCCAAGTAAGCCAGATGCACAAGGGGGCGTATGCATCTGGAGTCTGCAGTGCCTAGAGGTCTTGGCACGCCCATGCTCTCCCTCCTTCTCTCTCTCTGTCTCTCTCTCTCTCCCTCTTTCTCTCGCAAATAAACAAGTAAGTATGCTGCTAGTAGATCTGGTGGAATAGTTTAACACTCTAACTCAGATATAAGCCATGTCCTCCTGATTGGATGGTGGGGATGCTGATGCACAGGCCTTTTCAAAACAGAGAGGCAGGAAATAAATGCAGAAATAAAGAGTTAGGTTAAAAAAACAACAACAGCGGACTCGGGTCCCCTCAGAATAGCAATGACTGGCACATTTTAAGAAAGCCACAAGGCACGGACGGGTGATTTAAATTACGGACCCATGGAGAGTATTGTGATAAATCCCTCACGGAAGGTAATTTTAGCTGGAGAGGAAAATGGCTCCCTGCTCCCCAGGGGGAGGAAATGGCTTGTGGCGGCTCCGGCGTTACACGGGAAGCTGGGGGTCTGAAGGTGGGAGGCCAGTGGAGGCAGCTGACCACAGTCTGACTGGCGGGCCATGTAAGAACCACATCAGAAATGGGGGCGGCATCTGCTTACACTAGATGTGCTGTGGCCTGCATGGTGAAGATCTGAGTAAGGAAAAGTGAGGAGCTACCTTAAATGAAGGCAGAGAACTGTCAAGAATGCCTATTTTTAAAACTATAAAACTTACCGTGAGGTTTTAGGGACTTCCCCTCCCTTGCTGTGCTGTGTCATTCAAACGACACTAACGATGACGAGAGCAAACTTAATCAGAAAGAGGGGAGAGACTGAACTCCCGCTGTTAGCCACATGTCAAATCATAATAAAGGAAATGAAAGAAATGGAAGGCAGAAAAATGTCAGAGGAAATGGAAATAAATCCAACAACCGAGGTCCTCTCTACAGATTCAGCTGTTTCATCGCTATGTACTCCTGCTTACATTTCAGGATTAAAAATGATCTCTTGATTCATTTCTTTCTTTTTTTAAAAAATATTTATGTATTTATTTATTTAACACACAAAGAGGGGGTAGGAGAGAGTAAGAGTGCGTCAGGGCCTCCAGCCACTACAAAGGAACTCCAGATGCATGCATCCCCTTGTGCATCTGGCTTACATGGATCCTGGGGAATCAAACCTGGGTTCTTTTGTTTTTGCAGGCAAACGTCTTAACCACAAAGCCATCCCTCCAGCCCTTGGTTCATTTGTTTTTTTTTGTGTGTGTGTGTTTTTATTTATTTTTTATTTAATTAATTTGTTTGACAGAGAAAGGGGAGGAGAGTATGAATGAATGAATATGGGCACACCAGGGCCTCCAGCCACTGCAAATGAATTCCATACACGTGTGCCACTTTGTGCATCTGGCTAACGTGGGTCCTGAGAAATGGAACCTGGGTCCTTTGGCTTTGCAGGCAAACACCTTAACTGCTAACCCATCCCTCTAACTCCCTTGGTTCATTTCTTAAGAAACTAAGAAACACAGCCTAAGAGAAAAATTGAAATAGCAAATAACAACATTTGTGTAACTTTGGGTGATTTTTCTAGTACTGACCTAGAAGTCCTTGCTAGCGTAAGCACAGGGCTTACCCTGGGGACCATCTATGAAAGTGTGTTGCAGACATAAGATGTAGATTCAAGGGATAGACTGGCAGGTGTTTTATAAAGGTTTACCATTAAGATCTATATTTTGAGGCTGGGGAGATGGCTCAGTAGTTAAAAGGGCTTGCTTGCAAAGCCTGCCACCTGGGTTCAATTTCCCAGTACCCATGTAAAGCTAGATGCACAAAGTGGTGCATGCCTCTGGAGTTCATCTGCTACAGCAAGAGTACCTGTTTCTTATTTTCGCTCTCTCATCTCTTTATTTGTAAATGAATTTGTAAAAATATTTTTTTAAAAAAGAATTTGTATTTCAAGTCTATTATTTCACTGTGTGTGACTACATGAAATAGTAATTCGAAACACAGTAATACTTACCAGGTAAGATATTTAAATAGTTTCTCTCAGTGTTCTTTGATTTATCATCACTTCCTCCATTTTGGTTTCCAGAATCTATTCGTGAGATAATTAACGCAATGTGAAATAACTGCAGTGAAACACATCACTAGTACTATTTCACATCAACAGCAGCAGCACTTCACTAAGCACCTTTGGGAGCTTGGCATTCTGCTCCATGATTTCTGTGGATCACCTCACTGAAATCTGACAAGTCCAGACAACCAGAACTCTGTGAGGGAGGAAATACGAATCCTCCTTCCTTCCCTTCCCCACTCCCTCCTTCCTTCCGTCCCTCACTCTCTCCTTCCTTCTCTTCCTTGCTCCCTCCTTCCTTCCCTCCCTGCCTCCCTCCTTCCTTCCATCCCTCACTCTCTCCTTCCTTCCCTTCCTTGCTCCCTCCTTCCTTCCATCCCTCACTCCCTCCTTCCTTCCCTTCTTTGCTCCCTCCTTCCTTCCATCCCTCACTCTCTCCTTCCTTCCCTTCCTTGCTCCCTCCTTCCTTCCATCCCTCACTCCCTCCTTCCTTCCCTTCTTTGCTCCCTCCTTCCTTCCATCCCTCACTCTCTCCTTCCTTCTCTTCCTCGCTCCCTCCTTCCTTCCCTCCCTGCCTCCCTCCTTTCTTCCCTTCCTTAACTCCTCCCCTTCCTTCCCTCCTCCCTCCCTTGCTTCCCCTGTCCCTCTCTTTCACCCCCTTCCTTTCTCTTTTGCTTAGGGCTGAACTCAGGCCTTGTAACCGCCAGTCACGTGTTCAACAGTTGGGCGATGCTCTTAGTGCAATCTTTGTTTTATATGTGAGAAAACAGGGGCTTAAGAAGGTTAAGTAACTTGAGCCGGGCGTGGTGGCGCACGCCTTTAATCCCAGCACTCAGGAGGCAGAGGTAGGAGGATCGCCGTGAGTTCGAGGCCACCCTGAGACTGCATAGTGAATTCCAGGTCATCCTGAGCTAGAGTGAGACCCTACCACGAAAAAATCAAAATAAATAAAAAAAGACGAAGTGACTTAAACAAGGATGCACAGGTAAGAGGTTGAGCTCAGTTTCACACTTGCACCCTGACTCCATGTTATGGTCAGCCACATCTGACTTGCCACGGCTCTGAGTTTCATCTGGGAGTTCAGGGCATGAGACCGACTACACACGGAACAACTTCACTGGACAGCCGTGGCGCGGTCATGGCTATCTTTAGGCTCTGAGTCACTGTTGTTGACACAACGTGCTGAGGAGTACAAATAAATCACCATGGCGGCCAAACGCCACCGCACACTCGCTCCATTCTTGAGAGGTACACTTCATCTACCATGACACGCACTTACTTCAAAAAGATATGTGACCCTGTTCCAAGCAAAACGTCATTCTAGATATTTGATAGCTTTTTAAGGCATATTTTTGTAGAAGAATAAATGCTGGTAAACTGAGAAGCAGGATTAAACAAGTTATTAAGGCTGAACACAAATTACACACACACACTTAAAAGACAATATATCTGCATTTTTAAAGAGTTCTACCAAGACAGATACAAAATACATGTTACTGTTCCCAGAAGCTGCCTTAAAGAAACTGTGTACTGGGATGCGCGATGGCTCAGTGGTTAAAGGCACTTGCTTACAAAGCCTGACGTCCCTGGGTCCAACTCCCAGGACTCATATAAAGCCAAATGCACAATGTAACTCATGCACCTAAGAGTATGTGGCTGCAAAAGGCACTGACACACCCGTATTGTTCCTTCTCTCTCTCTCAAATAATAAATAAATACATATTTTTTTAAACAAGCTACATATTTATTCCAACTGAATGAAGAACCATTCATTTTGGAATGGTCTTCCACATTAGAGAAGTTGAGACTTTCAAATGAATGAACTGCAAGTACCAAAGCATCAGGGCTTACAAGTGCATCCAATGGCTGGAGAGACAGCTCAGTGGGCAAGGTGCTTGCCTGCAGAGCCTAAGGACCCCACAACTCCCCAGTACCCTCGTAGAGCCAGATGCACAAAATGGCACATGGATCTGCAGTCTTTATGCAGTGGCTGGAGGCGCTGGTGTGCCCATCCTCTCTGTCTCCCTTCTACCTCTTGCAAATAAATAAATTTAAAAAATAAGTTCACTCAACATTTTTGTGTAGTGACCAATAACTTTCATGAACTGCAGGATGCCATGTGTATGCACTGATTTTATAACCCAACAGACAAAGAGATAAGAGCAGGCAGACAGAGACTCCATGTTGCTGGAATGAATACATATTCCATATAACATTCTGTTTCTAATGCAAAGTACAGCCAGGTAGCTGACGGGCTTTGAACAGTGTCAGATCATGTACAGGTCACAGGACCAATAAAGATTCTAAATTCTTTAAATTTGAAAGAAGAATATTCTAGCTGGGCCTGGTGGTGCACGCCTTTAATCCCAGCACTTGGGAGGCAGAGGTACAGGGATTGCTATGAGTTCAAATCCAGCCTAAGACTACATAGTGAATTCCAGGTCAGCCTGGGCTAGAGTGAGACCCTACCTCTAACCCCCCCCCACAAGGACCCCCCCAGAATATTTTAATTTTGAACACATGTGGAATGAACAAGCAGAACCCGGAGAAAACAGCTCACTGTACATTCTCCTTTTGAAACTTGCCAGATTTTAATAGGCTAACACCTTGTTTAGTAATTAGGAATGGCTATTTTCATTTAAAAATAAATGAGATGTGCCCCAAACAGCCTTTCCCATCTGAAGCCTGGGCCGGTGCGTGTGGGGGGCACGTGTGTACCCAGGGTGTCAGAGCTCGAGGCCGGGGTCTTCCTCGGTCTCTCCTTGCTCTGCAACGCAAGGGCTTTCACGCTGAACCTACAGCTTGACTTGGCTTGACTAGGTGTCCAGTGAGCCCCAGGGGGCGCCTGTCTGCGCCCTCAGCACTGAGAGACAGGCACGTCTCACCACACCAGGCATTTTACATGGGTATAGGTAGGGATCTAACTCAGGCCCACGTGCTTGCTTAGCAAGCATTTTTACCCACTCAGCCATCTGGCTAGCCCATTTCTTGACTTAACCAAGGATTATAAAAATGCTAATATAATGAACACAGTATTAAAATTAGGTAACTTAGAACACTCAAGTACTTACAAATCAGGCTGTAAACTTGCAGAATGAAAGACCCAGAAGCTAAATGACGCCATGACAGGCTTCAGTAGAAGCCCTGGAACATCACAGACAAAAATGAGATTTTGGGGCTTCAGCAATCCTTCTTTCACCGTTAATTGGATCTGGCACTGGAACTACAGCCTTAATTAGGGCAAATCAATTTCCAGGCCCTAAGTAATCTTATAGATTCAGATCTTGCTCAATTAGAAAAGTCCATTCGTCACTTAGAGCCATCAGTAGGCTCATTAGCTGAAGTGGTCCTCCAAAATAGAAGGGGGCTAGATTTACTCTTCCTACAACAAGGAGGACTATGCCAAGCTCTAGGAGAGCAATGTCGTTTCTATACCAACAACTCAGGAGTCGTTAGTGATAGTTTAGCTATGGTCTGCAAGAAACTGGAGGAAAGGGCCAAATCTAGACAAAAGAATCAAAATTGGTATGAATCTATATTCAGTTGGTCCCCATGGCTAACACCCTACTTTCGGCCCTAGCTGGACCCCTGATTCTATTATTGTTGTTACTAACCCTTGGGCCCTATATAACCAAAAGACGGGTCTCTTTTGTCAGGAATGAATTAATGCAGTGCCGCTCACGGTGCTAAGAGCTCAGTACCATCCTCTACAACCTCTGCCCCAGTAAAGACCCAAGGTGGGGTCTCCCGAAGTTACAAGTAGAGCGGGAATGAAAGACCCAGAAACTCATGACGCCACGTCACGCTTCAGTAGAGCACTGCCCTGGCTAGGCCTAAGTTCCAAGTTTTAGCTTAAACAAAGGGAGAGATTTCCACCTGAGACCCTGAATCAGCCCCCAGCCTCGCCCAGGACATGCCTGAGAATTGTCAAAGCCTTGTCCCGCCTGCTTCCCTGCCCTGGCCAATGGAAAGACTTATTTGTCACTCCTGCTTCCCTGCCAATCAAAAAACATACAAAGGTTATTGCTGCTTGTTTAGCCAATCACAATGGAGATTACCTAGTTCCCCCCCCCCCACCCCATAGTCCCTGCCTGCCAACTTTGCCCGCCAATGTTCTAAGCCAATCAGAAGGGCAGAGGTACAGTCACTTTTTAAATCAACCAAATCATGTACCCATCCCCTACTTCTTTGTTGGAATCCCTATACAAACCCCACCCTCCTGCTGCTTGGAGCTCTTGTACGGATCCACTGCGTTGGAGAAGTCAAGAGTCTGAGCTTAAGCCCGAAATAAAAGCGCCTTGCCTTTGCATACATGTCTGGTTCTCCTGGATGGTCACTGGGGGCGCCGAGAACTGGGCAGAACACAAAACAAAGCACTGGGCAGGCACAGAAAAGGAGGCTCAGGCAATGTGTTTTCACGAGACTTCTACTACAGGCAAGAACCTTACTTGGCCAAGTGAGGAGCATGACAGGTTCAAGGCTGGCTGGGGCTATAAAATTCCAGAACAGCCTGGGGGACACAGTGAATCCCCATCCCCCCCCAAAAAATGCATAAACAATAAAAAAAGGACATTCTTCTATAAACTGACTTGCTTCACTGACTCATAAACCACAAAGCAGTTGCCTTTAGGAAGAGCAGAGGAAGGCTTGGAAGCATGCAGAGCCTTCACCAGAGCTGGGTCAGAGATTTCCTGTCACTTACTACCGGCTTTAGGAAGAGCAGAGGAAGGTCTAGAAGCACGCGAAGCCTTGGCCACAGCTGGTTTGGAGACTTCCTGTCCCTTATTACCGACTTTAGGAAGAGCAGAGGAAGGTCTGCAAGCACGCGGAGCCTTGACCAGAGCTGGTTCAGAGACTTCCTGTGACACTTGTTACCGGCTTTCTCTCACAAATATACTCAGAATCCTCCTCCTGCACACCTGAAATGGTCTCAATGTTCATGCTTTAGGCATTATTAGGAATGGTATTAAAATATTTCACTCATCCCACTGCCCAAGAGGTGGGCGCGATGGAAGTATAAGAAGACAGTGAGGTTTTATGAAGGCCTTTGCCAGGGTATGCATCCGCACTGATTTCCTAATACTCTGCGTGGCTCCGAAACATGACTCCTACTTCCACGGCAAAGCCGCGGCTGCCCTTCGGTTGGAGCTGCTCTAGGGGGGTTGGTTCCCCACGAACGTTAAGTGGGACGTGTGTGCCCTTTGCTCTGACTCTGTAAATCGCCTTAGGCAGTACAGCCATTTCACAGAATTCATTCTGTCAATCCAGAGGCTTTGGGACATGTTTGTATCATCTCATGTCTGCAGGTTTTCTTCTTTTTTACACTGTTTCAGAGGTTTTTCTGTCAAGGTCTTCCTTTCACCTCTTGCTTAGGTTTATTTCTAGATACTTTATTATTTTTTTTGAGGCTATTGTGAATGGGACATTTTTACTGATTTCTTTCTCAGCAAGTTTGCTAGTGGTGCAGATGAAAGCTACTGAAATTGTATGCTGATTTTCTACCTTGTCCCTTTTTATTTAATTATTTGACAGAGAATAAAGAGGGAGAGAGAGAATGGGTGCACCAGGGCCTCTACCCACTGCAAATTGAACTCCAAATGCATGTGTCCTCTTGTGCATCTGGCTAATGTAGGTCCTGGGGAATCAAACTTGGGTCCTTTGGCTTTACAGGCAAACACCTTAACCACTAAGCCATTCCTCCAGCTCTTTTTTTTTTTTGTTTTTCAAGGTAGGATCTCACTCTGGTCCAGGCTCAGGGTGGCCTTGAACTCACAGTGATCCTCCTACCTCTGCCTCCCGAGTGCTGGGATTAAAGGCGTGCGCCTCCTCCAGCTCTATCTTGTTACTTTCATGAAAGTGTTTATCAGATCAAAAAAAATTGGTGGGCTGGAGGGATGGCTTAGTGGTTAAGGCACTTGCCTGAGAAGCCTAAGGACCCAGATTTGATTCCCCAGGACCCATGTAAGCCAGATGGACAAGGTGGCACATGTGTCTGGAGTTTGACTGCAGTAGCTGGAGGTCCTAATGCATCCATTGTCTCTCTCTCTCTCTCTATCTGCCTCTTTCTCTCTCCAATAAATAAATAAATAAATAAAATGTTTTTTAAAAAGAAAACAATGGTGGAGCTCATAGGGTCTTTTAAATATGGCATAATGTCATCAACAACAGGGCTAGTGTAACCTCCTCCTTTCCAATCTGTACCCTTTTATCTCTTTCTACCGTCTCATTGTTCCAGTGAAGACTTCAATCACTGTATTGAGTAACAGCAGAGAGAGGGGCTGGTGAGATGGCTCAGAGAGTTAAGTTTGTTTCCCACACAAGCATAAGGGTCTTCAGGGGGCTGAGACCACCTGAGTCATTTTTTACACATGTAAACAGCCTAGCATGGCCATGCATGTCTGTGACCTATGTCATATGGGGAGTGGAGGCTTCTGGAACTTGTGAAGATGGCAAGCTCTGAATCTGTGAGGACTCTGGCTCAAAGAAACATGCAGATGCCCACAGGAGAGCTCTGGCCTTCACACGCACACACGCCAGACCTGTACGTCTGCACACATGTGAGCACATGACCACACCACACCACACATAACATACTATACACACAAGAAAGAGAGTCCAGAGGGTGGGGACCCTTGCCTTATTAGATTTTAGAGGGAATGTTCCCAGTTGTTCCCATCAAGGTTAAGGTTGGCTGTGGATGTGCCGAATGTAGCCATTATGTTAGGGTGTGTTCTGACTATGCTTAGTTTCCTCAGGAGTTTTATCATGAAGGCACATTGAACTTGATGAAATGTCTGTTCGGCATCTATTGAGATGCTGATGTGATTTTCTGTCTTTAAGTCTGTTAACATGGGATATTAATTAATTAATACGGTTCCTAAGTGCAGTCCATTACAGAAGTGCACGTACTGAACCAACTGTGTAACCCTGGGGTCAAACCAACACAGACAAGATGTATGGTCGCCCTGATACAATCGCCTTCTGTGGTTTGCATGCTCATGTGTGGCAGGGCACATGCGTGTGTATGTGCATGTTTATATACATGCATTTGGAGTCCAAAGGTCAATGTGTGGTTTCTCCTCCAATCACTTTCCATCTCATTTTATTTTTGTTTTGTTTTTTCAAGGTAGGGTCTCACTCTAGCTCAGGCTGACCTGGAATTCACTCTGTAGTTTCAGGGTGACCTTGAAATCACGGTTATCCTCCCACCCACCTCCTGAATGCTGGGATTAAAGGCGTGCACCACCACACCCGGCTTCACCTCAAGTTTTGATACAGGGTGTCTCACCAAACACACATACTTTACCAATCTGATTGGCCTTCCTGTCTTCACCTCCCCATGCTTTAGTAGATAACTTTGCTGGAGACAGTAGTCTTGGTTGACGATTAGTTACTTGGGAGGTTTGAAACTGATCTTCCCATACTTCCCTGTCTTTGTGGTTGCTGGCGACAGGTCTGGTGACATTCTTATGTCTCTGCCTCCATATGTTACTTGGTATTTTTCTCTGATGGATTTTAGCACTGATTCTTTGCTTGTATTTTTGACATCTCAACTATGATATGTTGTGCAGGGGTTCTTCTCTGCTCAGATCCCTTTGGCGTTCTAGATGCTTCCTGGGTTTGAGTGAGAATGCCGGCAAGAGGTGCTGAGAGGACCCTGTGTGAGCCCGTGAAGCTTTAGCATAAGCCGCAGTGAGACCCCAGGACGCTGGAGATGCGGGGACCATGTGAGACCCACTTAGTAAAAGCTTTCGCAGGGGCCGGAGAGAGGGCTTAGTGATTAAGGCATTTGCCTGAAAAGCCAAAGGATCCTGGTTCGATTCCCCAGGTCCCATGTAAGCCAGATGCACAGGGGCACGTGTGTTTGGAGTTCATTTGCAGTGGCTGGAGGCCCTGGCACACCCATTCTCTCTCTGTCTTCTGGTTCAAGGCTTGATTTCCCAGGACCCACATTAGCCAGATGTACATGGGGGCGCAAGCATCTGGAGTTCGTTTGCAGTGGTTGGAGGCCCTGCAGTGCCCATTCTGTCTCTCCCAAATAAATAAATTTTAAAAAGAAAGAAAGAAAGAAAAGAAAAGTGCAACTTCCAAATCGATGAGCCAAAATAAACTCTTACTCCCTTGTCTGGCATTTTGGTCACAGTACACAAAATAACTAATAGCAATGTATATTTAATCAAATACACAGTCAGTCTTTAAGAAGAAGGGACTCTTGGGGATGGAGAGATGCTTCCATGGATGATAGTGCCTGCATAAAACTGAACGACTCAGTTTGACTCTCTAGAGCCCATGTTTACAAACAAAAGTCTGGACACTATGGCTCTTCTGCAAGCCCAGTGCACCTACAGCCAAAAGGCAGGTAGACACAAGAGAATTTTCAAGAAGCTCAGGGAAAGAGTGATGAATGACAGATCTCAAATAAAGTGGAAGGAAGGAAAGAACCACCCCAAAACTTGTCTGCAGACCTCACATGTACACTGTGGCACGGGAGCCCACACTCACACACATGAACACTCATACAAACATGTAAATACTATTTCTAAAGGAAGGAAATCCTGCCTTATAATTAAATCCACTCTTTTTCTTTTGGTGACAAGGTCTCTAGCTGAGCCTTAAGCGCCACGTCTCTGAGGATGACCCTGAGCGTCTGGTCCTCCTGCTTCCACCTCCAAAGCACTGGATTAGAGATGCACACGACCGCTCAGTTTCTTGTGGAGCTGGGGACCACACACCACATGCTAGATAAACCCTCTAACTGAGCCACATTCCCAGCTCTAAACCCAAGTTATATGTAAGGCTTTCAAACACTTCTAGCAAATTTTCTAAACAATTGAAAAGGACATATGTGTGTGTGTATATATATGTGTGTATATACATATATGTATATATTCTTTTCATATATACGTGTGTGTATATATATATATACATATACATATATATGGTGTATAAATAAAGAAAAAGTAGTCATTCAAGGACATTAAGATATTTCCAAAATAGCCACCAAAACAGGAACGGATGTCAAAGATGGAACAGGGCTAGGAGTGGAGCCTGCTGGGATAGCATGTAATTAGCATGTGCAAAGCCTTGGGTTCCATTTCTAGCATTAAAAACATAAGAACATTTATTACAATGCCTTTTGTAGTAATAATTCTGGCCACTTCAGAGATAACTTAGATGAGAATACTGACTGTTTAGCTATAGTACTTTCGTTTTAATTTTAACTTTAAAACAGCTTGAAGCGTCTGAAGGTGCTGAACTGTGTTCTTAATCCTCTCCCATCTTCTACCACTGCAAATCTCTCTGTGAGCTTTGAAGATCGCACCTCTCCAGCAGGGTGACTGGGGACTCTTAATTCCAGAGGAGTCACATACCCTGTGCTTCCTTCGCTTTGCTCCTGCGCTGGGTCCTTGCGTAGAGCGCCACCTGCTGGACAACTTCCAGCTGCTCTTCAATTCGTGGAAAGTGGAAATCTGTGCATTCTTGGCAAACGGTGGCAAAATCTAAGACACCCAAAATATTAACAACATTTTAAATATGAAAGATCGAATATTTAGCAACTATTAACAGACAGGAAGATAAAGGTAAATAGAATGTAAAACTCACAAGTATAATTTCTTTTGATTTACAATAACAATGCTTTAAATTAAAGCACAATTTTGATCAAACCTAAACCTTCAATCACTGCTAAGAGTAAACAATTAGTAGATAGAAGGATTTTAATATAGTTCCAGGACTTACTTAGACAACAGGTATTCTGAGTATAACCCACAAAGTATTACAAAGTGCAGACATTTGGGGGGAGGAGAAACAAGAGAGAAATAGATGAACTAAAATTCACTTAGTGGGCTCTGCTTCTATACTGAAAAATATATCCACAGCTTAATTTTAGCTACTAAAAAGAATTCTCTCAGCCAGGTGTGGTGGCTCATGCCTTTAATCCAAGCACTTGGGAGGCAGACGTAAGAGGATCGCCGTGTTCCAGGCCAGCCTAGGCTAGTGTGAGAACGTACCTTGAAAAAACTTTCTCTGTATAGGAGTGTTAGGAACAACAGAATTTGGGAAAATTTAATATCAGAAGCATTCTACCGGAGCTAAAGTAGGAAACTAATGTAAAGAACTATGGCAGGTCTGCTGCTTGGTCTGCCTCAGGTGCCTGAGTACTGGGTGATTTAAATGGATGGTTTCCGGGCTGGAGAGATGGCTTAGTAGTTCAGGTGCTTGCCCGTGAAGCCTCAGGACCCATGTTCAACTCTCCAGATCCCACGTAAGCTGGATGCACAAGGCGATGCAAGTGCAAGGTCACACATGTGCATTAATTGGCACACGCATTGAGTTCATTTTCAGTGGCTGGAGGCCCTGGTGCGCCAATGCCCTCTCAATGTCTTTCATTGAAAAATAAAAATAAAAAATGTACAGTTTCCTTTAATTCTCTTCTTTATAAGAATGGTAATAAGCTGGGCATGGTGGCGCACGCCTTTAATCCCAGCACTCAGGAGGCAGAGGTAGGAGGACCGCCATGAGTTCAAGGCCACCCTGAGACTACAGAGTTAATTCCAGGTCAGCCTGGACCAGAGTGAGACCCTACCTTGAAAAACAAAAAACAAACAAACAAACAAACAAAAAGAATGGTAACATTTAAATCTGGGAGGCAGAGGCAGAGGACTGCCTCAAGTTTGCAGCCAGCCTGGCTATAGTGTGAGAGCATGTAAGAAAGAAAGAAAGAGAAAAGGGTGGGGGGAGGAAGGAAGGGGAAAGGAAGAGAGGACTGTGGTACAGGGACGAATGTAACGATGTAAGCGTGCAGGCGGCCCTCACCTCTCTTAACCCCGCTGTATGAGTTAATGCGGTTATCCACCAGCAGCACCAGGCCACAGAGGGACGTGGAGTAGAGAGAGAGCGCCGTCTGCAGCCGATGCAGCTTCACGCCGCTCCGATGGCTTCTCTTATGCTTGCAGAAGTCGAGCGTGTCCGCCCTCAGCAACCTCAGGTTATGCATGGTCTTCAGCTGGGCTCCTGGGGGAAGCAACAGCCCCAGAAAGACATTCACACAGCTACGAAAATCCAGTCTCACAGGATGCAAGCATCTTTGGCCAGAATCCATGTAAATCTGTGTGCCAAATAACAACTAAAACCTGGGCTTGAAAAATAGCATTTGAATTAACCACTACAAATTTTATCTATTGGCAAACAATAATACATAAGCTAAAACACAAAATGTATGCCAACAATCTAAAGGCTTTCTTGGAAGGGACATATTCTGAAATTTAAAATAAGGTGTACTTCTTCACATGCTAAGGATTTTCTCTTACATTGTAAGGGAAGTTTCAAAAGTTATAATACATTATAACTGCAAAAAAATAATACTTACCTAAGTGAATGGTAAAACTTTCTTCTAACTTCCTTTGTTCCTCATAAATCCTTCCAATTGCATCTACAGATTCTCTGAACTGACTTGGCTGAACTTTAATTTCTTCACTGAAATTAATAAAATTATTAATATGCTTTCATTGCATATTTGTCAACAGTGGTCTTAAAGGAAAATGAGTCTTATATAAATTAGTGAGAACAGCTGATAGTCAAGCTTAATTTACTCCTACACTCATTTTTAAAAAAATATTTTATTATATTTATTTATTTATTTATTTGACAGAGAAAGAGGGGGAGAGAGAGAATGGGTGCACCAGGGCCTCCAGCCACTGCAAATGCACTCCAGATGCGTGCGCCCCCTTGTGCATGTGGCTCACTTGGGTCCTCGGGACTTGTTGGCTAACTTCAGGTGCAGTGAGAGACCCTATCTCAAAATGCAGTAGCGCCATTGAAAAGTACATTTAACATCAACCTGTGGCTTCCACATACACGCGTACACTCATGCACATGTACCCACACACACGTGTGCACCCAGATGTATACATACACATAAACCCTCTAAGGATGGACTTGACCTTATGTAACTGCTTTCTCAATAAACCTGCTTTGCCAGGTGCTGGAAATGGGGCTGGGAATGTGGCTTAGCTGGTAAGGATGCTTATGTAGCAGGCACTGGGTTTGACCCCTACCACCACGGAAAGCAGGCACAGAGGCACAAGTCCAGGCTCCCAGGAGGGCCAGGAGCTCAAAAGCAAGCTCACCTACACAGTGGGCTTGAGGTCAGCCTGGGCTACACGAGACCTGTCTCAAAAAAACACTTATTTGGCCAGATGTTGAAAATAGGGGTTTCCACTGTTCAAGGAAAAGTACCACAAATGAACCAAGCAATAGTAAAAGCATTTTCCAAAGTGCTTTTGGTTAAAGAACAGCAGCCGCCAGAGGCCAGTCTTCCCACGGCCGAGGTGATGATTTACAGGAGTGCTGTTCAGGGCCTCCTGCTTGTCACGTGAATGCTTCACCCACCGAGCCGTCTCTGCAGCTCCGGGTCCTTTCTCTTTTCCTACTTAGACGGTATCTGACATTTAGCCAATCATGCTAAGCAAAAAGCAACTTAAAGAAATAAAAGAAGCCAGGAGTGGTGGCGCACGCCTTTAATCCCAGCACAGGGGAGGCAGAGGTAGGAGGATCGCCGTGAGTTCGAGGCCACCCTGAGACTCCATAGTTAATTCCAGATCAGCCTGGGCCAGAGTGAGACCCTACCTCTAAAAACCAAAAAAAGAAAAGAAAAGAAAACCAGGTGTGGTGGCTCACGTTCACCACTATAAGGCTGAGGCAGGAGGATTTCTATGAGTTCAAGGCCAGCTTTGGCTACATAACAAATCGGAGCTTTGTGTGGGTTACACAGTAAGACTGTCTCAAAAAAAAAAAAATCGGAATTTTCATCAACATGCATACAACTAACAAGGCTCAATTTTGTAACAAGGGTTGCCAACAGTGGACTTGTGGGTGCACAGGAAGAGAACACAGTCAATACCTGAGGGAGCTGTTGTTAGGGTTTTTCAGGTCCTGGTGAAGTTTTATCACCCATTCTTGATACTCTTGTTTTTGGATGGCTGTTGACTGCTTCAGTTCATTTGCCCATTTATTCTCTAAGTCCTATGACACACAATGTGCCAAGTGATTAATCTGCTTTTTTTTTTTTTAACAGAAATAAACATGTAAAAGAAAATGCAATGATAGTATCGAAAGTTATTCTGTTTCACTTACCTGCTGGGATTCAAAGTGCTGGGCAGCCAGTGAGTTTACATCTTGATCTGTGAGTGACTTTCCCAGCTCCTGCATCACCTTTTCCATTTCAATCCCTTGTCTAAAACATGAATTAGCAAGTCATATAGACCCAGACTTTCAAGGTACATGTCCTGTTTTCAATAAATTTGAACCACTTAAATCAAAGTTCACTGAACAATATGTACAAAATAATTTTTTTATTTTATGGGACTACATACATATGGCAATTATAATACCTAGCAACTACTCTGAATCCCTAGAAATACAGCTGTGAAATAATGATAATATAGAATATCAGCATATCACTTCAGCAGCTGGATTTTGATATGAGCTTGATGCAGATATGAAAGCCATCGAAATCCAAGAGGCCTTCAGTCAGTGACAGTTCCAAACGTTTCTCACCTCAGTTTCTTTAAAGAAACCACTCTGCAATTTCAGCACAAGCTCATTTTCTATGCATTTTTGAGCTTGATCTCTAAAAACTTGTGCATATTATACCCATAAGCTGTCACTTAGATTCAAGAGAAAACTGTCACAAAGTTGCTTTAAAAGAGAAATGCAAAGCATAGTCAAAAGATATGCTACCAGTACTCGGGAGGCAGAGGTAGGAGGATCTCTATGAGTTCGAGGCCTCCCTGAGACTACATAGTGAATTCCAGGTCAGCCCGGACTAGACAGAGACCCTACCTCGAACCCCACCCCCCAAAAAAAAGCTATACCATTGCCTTTGCCATTTATACAAGGTGGTAATATACTGAAATGGAGGCGGTTCTCCACAGCACAGAGGGGTCAAGCACGGCTACGGCCAGAGGGGCGTGGCTGTCCGCAGCGCTGGCCACGGGTTACCCCACTTGGAGGGCGGCTATGAAAATGCACTTGCTATGAACATTTACTGAGTTGTGCCTCCACAACTTTTTGCCTTTTCTGTTCATATATTTTAATGACTATGTTCATTGACATTGTCAAATTAAGAATTATCTTTAGCAGGGCATGGTGGTACATGTCTTGAATTCCATTACTTATTAGAAGAGAGAGTTCCAGGTCAGCTTGGGCTAGACTAAGACTTTGCTTCAAAAGAAGAAAATTATCATTTGGGCTGGAGAGATGGCTTAGTGGTTAAGGCACTTGCCTAAGTAGCCTAAGGACCCAGGCTCGATTCCCCAGAACCCATGTAAGCCAGATGCATATGGTGGAGCATGCAACTGGGGATCATTTGCAGTGACCTGAGGCCCTGGTGCATCCATTCTCTCTCTCTCTCTCTCTCTCTGTTTCTCAAATAAATGAATAAATAAAATATAAAAAAATATCTTTTAAGACTAATGCATGCAAAAACTTTTTCCTAAAATATATTTTGTTTTTTTGAGGTTGGTTCTCACTCTGGCCCAGGCTGACCTGGAATTCACTATGGAGTCTCAGGGTGGCCTCGAACTCATGGCAATCCTCCTACCTCTGCCTCCCAAGTGATAGGATTAAAGGTGTGCACCACCACACCCAGGCTCTAAAATATATTTTGAATCAACCAAGCTACAACAAAACATACATACAAACTAAGGTTTACTATCATTCCACTTAATTCAAGTAAGTTGCTTTTAAACTTACACTTATTTATAACAATGGAATGGAATACTTATGTATGTGATAAATGAAGTTCATGTTACGAATATATACATTTTGACAAGTATCATCTAAAAGTAAATATCCACTTAACTCCTATTTTGTTCTAATACAGGTGAGCCCACTGACTTTTTGTTTTTGGTTTTTGCAACATAGGGTCTTACTCTAGCTAAGGTTGACCTGGATTGGAACTCTCTATAGTCCTTGACTGGCCTTGAACTCGCAGCAATCCTCCTACCTCTGCTTCCTGAGTGCTGGGATTAAAGGCCTGCAGCACCATGCCCAGCTCTTTTGCAGTTTGGGGGTGGGGTCTCCCCCGTGCAGCCCCGGCTGGCCTCAGCCTGGCACCGACGCTCCCGCCTGCCTCCTGAGTGCTGGCAGCGCAGGCGCCAGCTCCTGCTTGGCCATCAGGCTTTGCTGTTCACTCTTCTCGGCTGGCACCCCACAGTTTCAAGATGGCACCACACAGCCATGACGTTTTTAAGAACTACTACAAATCAAGACGCGGTTGTGATTACAAATGCGATTGGTATTTACAAACAAAAACATCAGGCTGGAGTGATGGCTTAAGCTTGCCAGCAAAGCCAAAGGACTCAGGTTTGATTCCCCGGTACCCATGCTGAGCCACATGCACAAAGTGGCACGGGTGTCTGGAGTTCGTTTGCAGTGGCTGGAGGCCTTGGAGTGCCCATTCTCTCTTTTCCTCTCTATCTGCCTCTTTCTATCTCCCAAATAAATAATTAATTAGAAACAAAAAAATCTGCTAAAAATTTATATACACACAGACCTAGATATACATTTACTTATATGATTTTATATTGTAAGTGTTCCCTCTAGTGGATAAAACTTATCACTGCCAGTCATTTTTAGAAATTTTTAGAAATACCTAGGATATAATTTTATAAAAGCAATTTTTGTAAGAAAAAAAGGACTCAGCAAATAAACTTTTATAAACATTTATTCTACCCAAAATGTGTCCAAAATGCAAAGAGTTAAACATACGGCTAATGATGTATTTCCATGTGCAAGACAAAAATACATTTTATTATATTTCAGAGAAAATACTAGATATAGATTGGCTGAGTATGTCAGGTATGAAAAGTGCAACATGGATTTCTCACGGAGGTGACGGGACTGCATTGAGAGAATGATATTGGCTGAGTATGTCAGGTATGAAAAGTGCAACATGGATTTCTCACGGAGGTGACAGGACTGTATTGAGAGAATGATATAGGCTGAGTATGTCAGGTATGAAAACTGCAACATGGATTTCTCACGGAGGTGACGGGACTGCACTGAGAGAATGATATAGGCTGAGTATGTCAGGTATGAAAACTGCAACATGGATTTCTCACGGAGGTGACGGGACTGCACTGAGAGAATGATATAGGCTGAGTATGTCAGGTATGAAAACTGCAACAGGGATTTCTCACGGAGGTGACAGGACTGTATTGAGAGAATGATATTGGCTGAGTATGTCAGGTATGAAAAGTGCAACATGGATTTCTCACGGAGGTGACGGGACTGCACTGAGAGAATGGTAAGAAAGTGAGCAAAGGTGAGTGTGGCTTCCCAGACACTCGTCTAACGTTTCAATCAACCTTCCTGCTGTTACACTGCTCAACCTTGCAGTAAATGCCACCTACTTTTCAGACGAAGTTTAGACACGTGCAATTTTAAACTATGTGCATTCCAACACATTTATATGTTTAAAAAGAAAAATAGGCCGGGCGTGACGGCACACACCTTTAATCCCAGCACTTGGGAGGCAGAGGTGGGAGGATCGCCATGAGTTTGAGGCCACCCTGAGACTACAGAGTGATATTCCAGGTCACCCTGAGCTAGAGTGAGACCCTGCCTCGAAAAAACAAAACAACAACAACAAAAAAATTGAGCAGTATAATTACAGAAGGCTGGACGGGAAGTTTCCAAGGAAGCAAGTTGACCTCAGTTTAGGGTAGTTTCCCAGTGGAACAAGTAAATTAATGGAAGCCCAGGTGGCTATGAAAGGATTCCTTGGTGCCCTGAGAGGACTGCTTCCAGAGGTCAGAATGGTCAAGTCCTTTATTTGCATGGAACCTACGCCAACCATCAGAATGCTCTGACTCTCTCGAGCACTTTCAAGGTCTAATGAGGCGTAAGTGCTATGCAGGCAGTGGTAAGATGAACATGTGTGGGGTTCACAGGTCTGCACATGTTCAGTGTAGCACAGTGCTTTTTCTTCTGAGTATTTCTGGTGGGCACTTGGCTGAATCTAAAGACACGAAGGCCCACTGCGCTCAAAAAGTCTGGGTTCGATGCATGCCATCACAGATTACCCTAACTACACCTCCGGAACCAAAAGAAAGATCATTTGCGTCTGCTAATCTGGTTTTCTAATGCAACGCTAATGAGAGCCAGAAGCAAACTTGCACTTTAGTTAAGATTACTTCTTTGAAATTATTACTAAATTAGCCAGAAAAAAAATAAGTGTGATTTGGTCTTGACTTACTTTCATGACCAAAACATTTTATATAGTAACAATGAAAATTTTAACTTGATGGTTATACACTGAATTCTTAAGTAAATGCTTTTTGAGGTCATAGGTGATCTGTTGAATTAAAACGGGTTATCCAGGCCTCTTCTCTGACTTTCTGTTCCTCTCATCAGAATGAAGTGCACACATGGCTAAAACAGGCTATTTAAAGTAAATCACTCAAGAAGTTTGATAAACCTTGAGGAGTCTCCCAGTTCAAATTACATATTTAAATCTACCCCAATAGTGAGGGAGTTTTCCTTTAATTTATAAGTGGAGACAAGCTGACCTGCAGCCCATCATACGTAACAATCACATTCTATAATAGCGTCAGGACGAGCAGTACCTCTCTCGTAATTTCTTCAGCTCCACATCTCTTTCCCCAATCAGTTCCGAGATGCTAACAAAATAATTATGTTCCAGATTCAGGAGCGTCTCAGAAGCCGGCGAGTGGATCAGGTCGTGGTACACGTCTGCAAAGTCTTCGTCCCAGCTTGGCTCCTCGGGCCTCGCGTGCTCTAAGGTGGTCTGCGAGACGACACAGACATTCTTCAATCACACGCGGGGCTCCTCCTCAACACGCTACTAGAAAAACAGGCACGTTACAGTTTCATTTTGCACACCAGACAAGGAGGGAAAGACCCTGCATTTGAATTTACACTGTCTGACCACAAACAGGAACATGGAGATGTAGAGAGCACAAGGTCACTGTAGGGAAAGCTACGGAGGTGTGGGTGGCACGGGCGCGGTGCAGTGAGGGGCGCACACACACACACACACACACCCACCCACACACGCACATGCCCCAAAGGGGTGGCCAGCAGGACCATGGACGTTCTGAGGATTGTCACTGTCCTTACATTCTAATGTATTTTATAGTAAAGTAATCTGCATGTTAATGCACTCTAGAAAAGACCTCAGGTTGTGCAGTCACAGGAGGCTACCGCCAGTGCAGTGTGAGGCACCTTCAAACCCAGTGCGCGCATACCTATATCGGCGGAGCATGCACACTTTTCTCACTTTGATCTTTTCATTTGTTCTCCTTTCCAAATGGTTTGAAAACAGGGTGTGGTGGCACACGCCTTTAACCCCAGTACTCGGAAGGCTGAAGTGGGGGATTACCAGGAGTTCAAGGCCAGCTTTGAGTACGCAGTGAGTTCCAGGTCAGCCCGGGCTATCAGGACCATGCTTCAAAACAAAAGCTGCTGGGTTTTTAAAATACAGTATGCCTGTAGGCATTTGAAAATGGTAGCTACCAAAACAAACAAACAAACAAAAAAGATGGCCTGCAGAGATTTCTTAGTTGTTCAAGTACTTGTATACAACGCCTAAGGACCCAGGTTTGATTCCCCAGGACCCATATAAGCCACATGCACAAGGGGGCGCCCGTGTCTGGCGTTCGTTTGCAGTGGCTGGAGGCCCTGGTGTGCCCATTGTTTCTCTCAATCTCTCTCAAATACATAATGAAAAATAAAATATACTTTAAAAAAGACATCCAACTTCAGAATTTCAGAAAAGCAGCAAATAATTTCCAGTGTCAATATGCAGTATAAACTTACGTTAAAAAATTACTTGTCACATGACATTCTAACTTCACTGAGTACCCTGTGTTTTTAATTACTGGATCTAACCATGCTGCTCAGATACACAAAAGCAGCCTCATGTCTCCACAGCTATCTTCCTCTGCAAAGGTGCTCCGTGACCATTTTGTCCTGCAGATGTGTCCTGACAGGAGGCCCAGAAGATCGTGGACCGTCTGTCGTGGGATGCAAGGCAAAGGGGCTGTGCGCACCGTTCACCCCCTTCCCTGAAGCCCCGGGCTCCGTGGCAGCAGCCCGCCCTTCCCGTCCTACCTCTGCGTACGCCTTGGCCCACGCGCTCGCCAGCTGATGCAGGTCGGCCTGGCCTGACGCCACGGCGTCCAGGGAGGCTTCGGCGTCTCTGTCACAGTCCCGCAGGGTCTCCTCTTCTATGAACCGGCTCAGAGCCTCCTTCAAGTCTGTATGGGGGACAAATGCCGTCTTCAGCAACACGCGCACAGTGAGTAGGGACCCCTGGCCCGACAAAGCCGTCCCATGTGCAGTTCCACTCTGCCATGCTAACGCCCTTCACAGATCTGTCCATGAAAATGCCGTCTGCTGTTGACAGGGCGTGGGGGCGCACGCCTTTAATCCCAGCATTCCAGAGGCGGAGGTAGGAGGATCGCTGGGGGTGCGAGACCACCCTGAGAACACACAGTAAACTGAAGGTCAGCCTGGGCTGGAGTGAGACACTGCCTCTAAAAAAAAAAAAAAAAAAAATAGGGCTGGAGAGATGGCTTAGTGGCTAAGCGCTTGCCTGTGAAGCCTAAGGACCCCTGTTCGAGGCTCGGTTCCCCAGGTCCCACGTTAGCCAGATGCACAAGGGGGCGCACGTGTCTGGAGTTCGTTTGCAGAGGCTGGAAGCCCTGGCACGCCCATTCTCTCTCTCTCCCTCTATCTGTCTTTCTCTCTGTGTCTGTTGCTCTCAAATAAATAAATAAATAAAATTTAAAAAAAATAACACAAACAAAAACAAAATCTGCTTTTCCCTGATTTCTCCTTTGGTATTTCTCAAGGTGTCTTGTTGTTTGATGCTCCATAGCGGCTCCCCTCACTTTTATTTTACTTAGTGTTTTATTTTTATTTATTTATTTCAGAGAAAGAGAGAGAGAGAGAGAGCAAGCGCATGCAAAAGGTCCACCAGGGCCTCCAGCCACCACAAATGAACTCCAGACACATGTGCCTAGCTAACACAGGTACTGGGGTATCAAGCCTGGATCCTTAGATTTTGCAAGCAAGTGCCTTAACCACTAAGCTATCTCTCCAGTCCTTCCCCCCTTTAAAATGTTTTTATTTATCTGCAAAGATGGATAGATATGATCAACACATGACAGATACATGTACTTTCGGGGCCCCCTAGATAGACTCAATGGAAAAGTTTCCCAAGTGCCAGACCCAGTGACTCCACTCAGCTCACTGGAGCGAGATCAGCCACTGTCCCAGCTCCCGAACAGTGGCAGGACTGCTTATTCACAGGGGTATTTGCAGTCCAGGGGGACTGGGCCTCTGAAAGTGAAAGCAGGGAGCGTCCTTGAGCCTGCCTTTGCAGCCTCCACTTTGTTAGAGGTCACAGAAAGGTCTGGATTCTCCTCTTCGCTTGCCTGATGCAGCTCCCTAGATCTTTTTTCCCATAAACCCAACCCGAGCTGTTCCCGAGGCAGAATGTCCCCTCTCCTAGAACCAAGACTCCTCGAAGGGGCTGGAGACGGCTCAGCAGTTAAAAGCACTTGCTTGCAAATTACGACAACCCAGATTGATTCCCCAGTACCATGTAAAGTCAGATGCACAAAGTGGCACATGGGTTTGAAGTTCCTTTACAGTAGCAGGAGGCCCCGGCATGCTGATATTCTCTCTCTGCCTACCTCTTTTTGCTTCAAATAATAAGCATATTTTCTTAAAGGTGCCTGGAAGCACCATAGATGGCTAGCTCAGCCCCCAAAACTTGACATCAGAGCTGGTTAGGTCAGTCCTCATTCAAAATCATATCATGGCTTGCCATGGTGGTACACGCCTTTAATTCCAGCACTTGGGGGGCAGAGGTAGGAGGATCACTATGGGTTGGAGGACACCCTGAGACTACATAGTGAATTCCAGATCAGGCTGGGCTAGAGCAAGACCCTATTTCAAAAATCAAATACAAAAACAAACAAACAAAAAATAAAAACTTAGAAATGACCCCAAGTTGGTTGGCTTTACCCCCTCCTGCCTTCTCCTGAATAGGTGCTCTATATAATTTTTCCTCTTTCCTTCTCTTAATCTAATAAAGTCTATCTAAACTTTAAAAGAAAATCTTTTCTACTCACAACTCTGTTAACCTGAGGAACTTTCACATGACTCAGATATAAGGATATGCAGAACAAACGCACAAATCAAACAGTTACTGATAATAAACCATAAAGAAATCTACTTTAGGGCTGGAGAGATGGCTTAGTGGTTAAGGCACTTGCCTGCAAAGCCTAAGGACGTAGGTTCAACCCCTCAGAACCCACATAAGCCAGATGCACAGGGAGACGCGTGTGCAGCAGCTCACACGCACGCGCAGCGTGACGCATGTGTCTGGAATTCGACAGCGGTGGCTGGGAGCCCGGGTGCACCAGTTCTCTCTCTCTCACTCTCTCAAAAAAGAAACCGACTTTAAACCAATTATTTCAGGGGCTGGAACATAGTTCAGCTGGCAGAATTCTTCCTAGAATGCACAAAGCTCTAGGGTTAATCTCCACTGTTCCAGGGTCCATTGCAGAAGAGGTGGCAGGAAGTATGTAAGAGCCAAAGGAAGGGTAGGACTCCTCACAATGCGCTCTTCCAGACACAAAATAGCCTGGATACCCAAGACCTTGTATACAAGGGCAATACAGAATAGGAGGAAAATATGATGACATCAAAATAAGAGAGACTGACTGAGAGGGGGAGGGGGTATGATGGAGAGTGGAGTTGCGAAGGGGAAAGTGGAGCAGGGGAGGGGGAGGGAATTATCCATGGTTTATTGCCTATAATCATGGAAGCTGTCAATAATTAAAGAAATTTTAAAAACCTCTCTCAAAAAATATAATCCAAAGAAACACTAATTTGACATGTTTGGGGAATGACCACAGTAAAGCATCAGTCTTTGTTTTCTAGATTTAAACTCTTATGTTTCGGTAAGCACAGAAAACCTTGCATGCACAGTAAAAACACTGTTATGGGTAATATACAACAACCTCTGCAGTTCATAGCACACGGCGATCCTGAACGTGAGGCCACGTGACGCAGGCGGGTCCGCTGGCACCGTGCGGCCCGGCGGCTGTGCGCGAGGGGTAAAGTTTCCCAGCGCAGCCTGGCACCAGGAGGTACGTGGGGGAGGACTGCTGTGAGTTAAAGGCCAGCGTGGAACTACAGAGTGGGTTCCAGGGCAGCCTGGCCTAGAGTTAGATCCTACCTCAAAAAAAAAAAAAAAAGAAAAGGAGTCAGGCATGGTGGCGCACGCCTTTACTTCCAGCTCTCGGGAGGCAGAGGTAGGAGGATCGCTGTGAGTTCGAGGCCACCCTGGGACTACAGAGTGAATTTCAGGTCAGCCTGAGGTAGAGTGAGACCCGACCTCAAAAAACTAAAAAACAAAAATGTCTGAAAGAATATAAAATAGAGCAGCGGGAGCAATAGAGAGTAAGGAACCAGCCTGTAAAGATGGTAGATGTCGGGATTATCAGGCACAAATGATAAAATTATGCATTGTTACCGGATTAAAAATGTAAAACATAGCCAGGTGTGGTGACACACTCTTTTACTCCCAGCACTTGGGAGGCAGAGGTGGGAGGATCACCGTGAGTTTGAGGCCACCCTGAGACTATATAGTGAATTCTAGGTCAGCCTGGGCCAGAGTGAGACCCTACCTTGGGAAAAAAAAAAAAGTTGTACAATGCAATATAGGTGAACAAGGCCAGAAACACCTTCGATCCATTATACATTTGATTTTGGATTGGTTTTGGTCACTGTGTGTTTAGAAACCTTTTACTGTTGCCAATTTCTCTTCAACTTCCATAAGTCATAACCAACGGTTTAAGAATCTGCATTCTAATATGAAATTTTGAGTGACAGAGATTACAAGAAAATAAACTTCCATGAATTCAAAGAAAACCTGGGGTAGGGAGATTGCTCAGCGGTGAAAGGTGCTTGCTTGTAAAGCCCAATGGGCCAAGTTTGATTCTCCAGGACCCACATAAAGCTAGATGCGTGAAGTGGGACGTGCGTCTGGAGTTTGTTTCAGTAGCAGGAGGCCCTGGTGTGCCCATTCTCTCTGTCTCAAATATGTGTACAGAAAATCAAGTCCTTACCATTTTCTATAAAACAAGGCAAATTGTGCAGCAGCATCAGACGCCCATGCAAGTGACTGGCATTCTCTTGGGCAGGAAACCTGAGGGGCACCCTCACTTCTAAGCACTCAGTGCCTACTTTGAATTTGTATACAAATTCTCTTTCTTTGTTGCACAAACTTTCTTGGGTTTTCTTCATATTCTTCAACAGAATTTCTACAGAATGAACAAAAAGAAACAAGTCATAAGTCCATAAGAAACAATGTAGCCCATGGTGGCGCACGCCTGTAATCCCAGCACTCGGAGGCAGAGGTAGGAGGAGCGCTGTGAGTTCGAGGCCATCCTGACACTACATAGTGAATTCCAGGTCAGCCTGGGCTAGAGCGAGACCCTACCTTGAAAAACAACACTATATTGTCTCATTACTGCTGTACCACTTATATAAAGCATTCTATCAGATTTTATTTTTGTGACATTTTAGTTTTTCCTTCCCTTCCTCTCCTTCCCTCCCACTTTCTTTTGAGACAGGTTCTCACCGTGTGACCCAGACTGGCCTAGAACTCACTATGTAGCCCAGGCTGGCCTTCAATTCGTGATTGAGTCCCTGTGAGGCTCGACTGTACGGGTCCGCAGCACGGCGCTAGCTTCTGATGCTCTCTGGAACGGGTCCCGTCAGGTGTAAGGAATCTGTGTGCTCCCTGCACCAGGCAGGAGCTGGGAATACAGCGGCAGGAACTAATGGAGCTAGTGACGAGGCTCTGACTCGTCTGACGTGTTTACTTTACACTACACATTAGAAAAGGACGGCAGAAAGCAAGTGTTCACTGTGCTTCAAACAGAGGTCACGGGCTGGGGTGATGGCTCAGTGGGTAGTGACTGCTGTGCAGCCGTGAGGACCTGCATTCGCGTCCTCAGTACCCACATAAAGTGCCAGGCATGGTGGCATGGGTCTGTAAACCCACTGCTGGGGAAGTGGAGGCGTGGAACCCTAGCTAGCTAGGCTATTTGAATAGGTAAAAGTAGCTCTAAAGTCATCAAGAGACCTTATGTCAAAGGTGGGGAGAGGCCGAGGAAGATCTGGGGCACACATACACGCGCTCCCACACACATACATGACACAAACCCACACAAGGAAGTCACCTGTCTAGCCAGGCGTGGTGGCGCACACCTTTCATCCCAGCACTCGGGAGGCAGCGGTAGGAGGATCACTGTGAGTTCGAGGCCACCCTGAGACTACAGAGTGAATCCCAGGTCAGACGGCGCTAGGGAGACCCTACCTCAGAAAAAAAAAAAAAAAGTCACTTGTCTGAAGGTAGATAGTTACTTCTAGGACTAGGGAGAATGCTGGGGTTGGGTGAAGTCAGAAGGATGGACGGACGGATGGATGGAGGGATGGGATCAACACGTGTTGGGTGCATGGACGGAATACCACCAGGAAATGCATTAATATGTACAGTTAATATGCATTAATTAAAAAAAGGGCCACATGAACTATAACCCTGACTTTCAAATAACTGAAAGGGAGTGCTTCCCACTTGAACAACTGTCAACTGAGATAATATTTCACTAGAAAGACTGATCAGTAGTTAAATACACACTGGCCGGGGGGGGGGGGGGCACAGGAGGCCAGCTTAAACTTCCATAGTGAATCCCAGGCCAGGCTGGGCTACAGTGACACTTCTTCTCAAAACCCAAAACATAAACAAATGAACGAATGACTTCCCAAAACTAAACAAGAGGCATCTGCCAAAGATAAAGTGATCAAGAAATGGAAGCCAGTAATGACATGTCATCAAACAGTATCAGCATAAAACTCCCAGGCTATGCTTAGCGATTAGGGCTTTTGCCTGCAAAGCCAAAGGATCCCGATTCGATTCTCCAGGACCCACGTTAGCCAGATGCACAAGGGGGCGCGCGCATCTGGAGCTCCTTTGCAGTGGCTGGAAGTCCTGGCGTGCCCATTCTCTCTCTCTTTCATAAAGAAATTATAACATATATGTTACATGTTATATACACATATATAAACATATACATAAACAGATATATATATATACATGTGTGTATATATATATATAAACACATAAATATATGCATGCGTATATATACATATATATATATATTTTTTTTTCTCTCTCTCTCTCTCTCTACCAGGCTAGAAAAGTGCACACCGTGAGATCCGAGTTAGCAGGGAATGAAAAGTTGCAGACAGACGGGAAGGGGGGGGGGTGTTGTACGGTCTCTCCTTCAGTTCAGCGTCAATGCATTCAGTAAACACAGCAACTCCCGATCACAAAGTAGGTTCCACATTTAGCCTCCTGTTTCTCAACAACGAGACACTTCGGTTCCGTTTTGCACCATCCCGTTTTTGTTCCCGGGGTGCGGCAAGAATGGGCCTAGTCTGGCCTTTTGTTACTGGTTGTCTAAAAAAATAAATACATAAAAAGTCTCGCTATATAGCCAGAGTGGCCTCGAACTCGAAACCCTCTGGCCTCAGCCTTCCGGTGTCAGCGCCTGGCATCTGTCCTGCACCGAGCCGGGATGCGCGAGGGCACAGTCGGGGAAGGAAGGATGGCACAGCCGGCCACCCCACCACCACCACCACCACTACCACCCCGAGCTCCGGGGACGCGCCCTGGGTTAGGGGACCGTCAGCCTGATCGGGGGCTTCCTAAGGACTCGGCTCCTCGCTCACCTGGCTGGCTTCGAACCCGCTCCGCACACCCACACAGATAACAACACCCAGGGATCGCCAGCTGACGCCCCGACCTGCCTTGTTTTTACAGCCAGCACATCGGCCGCCGCAGATTCGCTCACGCATCCCCCACCCCGCACACACTTTCCTGAAACCCGGAAAAAAAAATTACCTCTTAGGTATTACACTCCGCTTCAATGTATCCGTCGGAGAGGTGTATCCGTACCGCCAGGCTGTATTTCACACGTGGGACCCGAACCGCCGTGGAGACGAAAGTGCCGTGGCCAAACAACGCACTGAGTTCTGGTCCGAGCGGATGCGGAAAGGCGTAACAGCGCGCGCGCGCGCGCGCGCGCGCGCGCTGGCGGTGCCGGGCGCATGCGCGGCCCGCGGGGCTGACTGGCGCTGATTGGACAATGCGCGTGAGTAAGGGGCGGGGCGAGGGTGGGGGACTGGCGGGAGGAGCGCGACGTCCGGTTTTGAGCGGGAATTCAAACGGCCCGAGCTGCCGTGGGCTCTGCGCGCCCCAGTGCGTCGGGGACCATGGTGCGCTCGATGAGGTGAGTCGGTCCCGGCCGCGCCGCGAGGGCAGGGATGGATGAGGGGCCCGGAGGACGCCGGGGAGCGGACGACAGCCGTCACACTCGGCCTCGGGCGTGCACAGTTGCCGCGGGAGTCCCGGGTGAGCGGCACCCCGAGGTGCCCAAGCGTCCTTGGCGTCCTGCCTCTGCCTCTGCAGCTGCTGCCCTCGGGCCCACCCCGTTCCGCGGACACCGCCTTGCACGCTAGCTGTTGCAGTCAGGCTTGCATTGCTGGCAGAAACCACCCGACCAAGAGCAGCTTGTGGGAGAGCGGGGTGTAAAAAAGAAGAGGGCTGTTTTTGGCCTACGGGCTCCACGATGGCAGGGGAAAACGATGGCGTGAGCAGAGGGTGGACATCACCCCCCCCTGGCCAGCATCAAGTGGACAACAGCGACAGGACAGTGTGCCACACACTGGCAAGGGGAAACTGGCTATAACACCCATCAGCCCACGCCCCGCAATACACTCCCTCGCAGAGGCATTAATTGCCAAATTCCCCATCAGCTGGGGACGTCGCCTTCAGAACACCCAAGTTGATGGGGGACACCTGCATCAAACCACCACCCTAGCATTTCAACAAGCGCCCACTCTTATGCCTTCACTTACCTGTAGTCCCTTGATACACAAAGAGCAGGAACTCTCCAATTTTGTGGGTTCCAAGCTAGGCATCAAGGCCCACTTAACCTGAGTTCCACGGATCTTAAGTACTGAAACCTGTCCTGTGCGTCCACGTCTTCTGTCTCCCACTTTACCAGTGGAAAGCACACCTCTGCGTAAACACATTTGACAGCTAGGGGGATCCAGCCATTCATGTAGTAAAGTTGGTGAATATTACTGAGGGATATTTGCAGCCTAATGATATGTCAGTTGCCTAGGATGTGCGACTCCTGAGGTTCAGTCATGAACATGAAGCTGGAGACTGCACATAAACCTCCCCATGTGAAATAATGGGAAGGAGAGAAACCTTACCCTAAACAGGGTGAAAAGAAACTAGCTAGGTAAGAGAAGAAACAAGGCCAGGCATGGTGGCACACGCATTGAATCCCAGCACTCGGGTGGCAGAGGTAGGATGGTTGTGAGTTCAAGGCCGGTCTTAAGACTCCATAGTGAATTCCAGGTCAGCCTGTGCTAGAGTGAGACCTTACCTCGAAAAAAAATTTAAAAAAATGAGGCACTCCAGGAGCATGGAATAGAAGCCAAGGGCCTAACCTTGACCTTGTTTGAGGAACAGACTGAATCTGTAGCATTAAGAGGCATGAGGAGAACTGAGGATTAGGTCAGATAAAGGGGCCAGTGCCAGAACTGATAAGGCCTCCTTTTCACAGAACTCTTGTTAGTATTTGAAGGAACAGCCAACTTGTAACCTGGGTTATTCCTGAGTGGACATTTGGTAAAAGACAGGAAAGAAAAGTAGAAGATGTTACATTTAGCAGCTAGAGGAGAGGAAAAGTAAAAAAAAAAAACAAAAAAAACTACACTTTGAGTACCATTTTCTTCTAATGCCTACTTTTGGTAGTACAAAGATTCATTTCACATGGCAGAAACAGCCACCGGTTTTAAGTGTCTATTCCATTAAAAAAGAAACTGTTATTTGAAGAAAAAAAAAATTGGTACTGTGGAGGGATTTTTCTAAGACAGTTTATAATAAAACGAGAGAACAAATACAATAGGATGTATAAATGCCCAGCAGCCACTAAACTTAGGTTGTATTTTTAAGAGGCTCCAAATACATTTTCCTTTACTCAAGATTCTTTTTCTTTTTTGTACATGTATGCATGCATAATGCGTGTATGTGTCCGTGCATTTTTTTTTATGTGGGGGACGTGTTTATACATGTGGAGGCCGGGGATCAATGCTGAATCTCATCCTTGGCGCTTTCCCCCTTGTTATTTGAGACAGGAATTCACAATTTACCACTTCAGCTAGACGAGCCAGCCAGCAAGCCCTAAGGATCCTACTGTCCCCACCTTTCCAGCACTGGGATTATGTTAACAGACCACCACATCCGGCTTCCACAGGATGCATGCTGGAGACCAGACCTAACGTCCTCTTGCTTTCAGGGCCGGCACTTTGCCCTCTGAGTCATCTCCCCAGTCTCTATTCAAGTCTATCAGTCATTGTAAAGAATGAAAGTTGAGGGCTGGAGAGATGGCTTAGCGGTTAAGCACTTGCCTGGGAAGCCTAAGGACCCCGGTTCGAGGCTCGATTCCCCAGGACCCACGTTAGCCAGATGCACAAGGGGTTGCATGCATCTGGAGTTCATTTGCAGTAGCTGGAGGCCCTGGCACGCCCATTCTCTTGTCTCTCTCTGCCTCTTTCTCTCTGTCCTCAAATAAATAAATTTTTTAAATGAACAACAAGAAAAAAAAACTTAAAAAGAATGAAAGTTGACCTTTGCATTAATGAAAATTTTCTTGTTTTGATCATAGAAAGCAAAAACCAGTCAATTACTCACAATTTGAGGATTCAAGTAGTGATGGTAAGTACTGCTTTCTTTTTGCTTTTTTTTTTTTTTCAAGGTAGGGTCTCACTCTAGCCCAGGCTGACCTGGAATTCACTATGCAGCCTCAATGTGGCCTTGAACTCAACAGTGATCCTCCCTCCTCTGCCTCTCAAGTGTTAAGATTAAAGGCATGCACCACCATGCTTGGCTCTTTTGCCTTCTTAAGCGTATGTCTGCAATAGTATAGAATATAACTTGTGACTTTCCATCACCGTTATTGGTGTGTCTTCAGATGCTTGTAAACTGTCAGCTGTCTTCTAGATACTGGATAGTATTACATATTTGTGACTTTTCTTGTGACCAAATACCTGATAAGAAGCAAGAAGGGTTTATTTTGGCTTACATTTTTAAGGTGACACAGTTCCCAGAGAACTTGGTATGGCGGCAGAAATGAGAACAGCTGCTCACTTTGTATCTGTACTAAATAAATAGAGAGGGAATAGGAAGTGGGGCGGGGCTATATAAATTTAAAACTTACCCCACAGTGACCTTCTTCCTTTGGTGAAGTTCTAAAAGTTATACAACGTGGTAATGATATCCTTGACAGGATATTGGGAGTACCACTGCGGTAATGAGAGCCTTGACTGGATCTTGGGAGGACCACTGTGGTAATGGGCCCAGGAAGTGCTGCTGCTAAGTAATGGGAGCTACTTCTGCTCCCTGCTCCCCTGGATGCTTCCTCCTCTACTTTGCTTGCCTGAGGTGCAGGAATACACAGTGTACTTGGCCACCTTGTGAAGTTTAGTTGAAAATCATTTTCAGGACTTGTATGTCAACTCAGTTGGTAGCATCCTTGCCTGCCATGCGCTAAGCCATGGGGTCCCTCTCTCGCGCTGCATGAAACAGGTATGGTGGTGCACTCCCGTAATCCTAGCATTTGGAGATAGAGGCAGGAGGGTTAGAAGTTCATGGTCACCCTCAAACAGATAGCAAATTCAAAATCAGCCAGGAATACAAGACCCTGTTTCAAAAAATACTACTTCAACGTAAAATAAAATTGTTTTACTTGGGCTGGAGAGATGGCTTAGCAGTTAAGCGCTTGCCTGTGAAGCCTAAGGACCCCGGTTCGAGGCTCGGTTCCCCAGGTCCCACGTTAGCCAGATGCACAAGGGGGCGCACGCGTCTGGAGTTCGTTTGCAGAGGCTGGAAGCCCTGGCGCGCCCATTCTCTCTCTCTCCCTCTATCTGTCTTTCTCTCTGTCTCTGTCGCTCTCAAATAAATAAATAAATAAATAAATAAAAATTAAAAACAAATTGTTTTACTTATTCTTTTTTTTGTTTGTTTTTGTTTTTTGTTTCTTGGGGTAGGGTCTCACTCTGGTTCAGGCTGACCTGGAATTAACTCTGTCATCTCAGGGTGGCCTCGAACTCATGGCGATCCTCCTACCTCTGCCTCCCGAGTGCTGGGATTAAAGGCGTGTGCCACCACGCCCGGCTACTTATTTATTCTTTTACTTATTAGGAAGAGAGAATAGTCGTCTAGAACCTCTTGCTGTGCAAACAAATTCCACTTACATGTACCACATTGTGTGTCCGGTTTGACACCAGTGCATAAGGCTTTGCAAGCAAGTGCCTTTAACCGCTGAGCCGTCTCCCCAGCGGCCTTCTGCTTCTCTGTGACAAAATTCTAGGAAATTTTTAAAAAGATTCATCATAAATTTTCTTTGACATTTATCTTATATGCCCCCTTTATTTGCCTTTGTAATGTTTTGTAGTGAGTTGATTTTTCATAAATTAGCATTGTTGTTGTTTTGTGGCTGACTTGGCACTCCGAACCCCAGGTTGGCTTCAAACTCACAGTGAACCTCCTACCTCAGCCTCCTGAGCGCTGAGATTATAGATGTAACCCACCACACCCAGCACATGTCGATAAAAAGAGGAGTTGAGATAGAGGAACGAAAATAAAGAGAAAGACAGCATTGATTTTTATTTTCATATTTTTAAGTTTTTTGTTTTTTGTTTTTTTTTTTGAGGCAGGATCTCACTGTAGCCCAGGCTGACCTGCAATTCACTATGTAGTCTCAGGGTGGCCTAGAACTCATGGCGATCCTCCTGCCTCTGCCTCCCGAGTGCTGAGATTACAGGCGTTCGCCACCACGCCCAGCCATATTTTAACTTTTTGACAAAATCCATACATACGTACAATACACTGTGATCATAATCCCCTCCCACCACCCTCTCTTTTCCCTTTCCCTTATCCTCCCTCTACTGAATCCCTCCTTTACTGTAGCATTGAGTTTTAAACTGACTAAATGTGATCATATTGTTAAGAATTCTAGTTGAGAAAATAATTTTACTTCTTTTTAATTTACACAAAAATAGATGATTTTATTTCTGCAACTGTGCCTTTGAACAAGAAGTCCAAAACAGTATCAAAGGAGTTAAAGCAGGAGAAACCAAAACCTAGCCCAAAGAATCTCCAGAAAGAAGTCGTCCTCCCAGAGAAAACACCTAAGAAAAGGTGAGAGAGAAGACCCAGTAAGCGTAGGCTATGATCTTGGATCGTGTGAGAGACACCGTTTCAACACTTCGCATTAGAATTTGAAAAAAGAGGTTCTGCTTGATTACTGTAGGTTCTCTTTGTAGTAACATGGGAGAAGTGGGACATACTATTAACACATGCATGCATACATGCTTACTCACTCACTCTGGGGGGCTTATGAAGACCTTCTGGTTTAAAAACAAAATTGACTGTGGAAGAGGAGGAGGAAGAAGGCAGGAGCCAGAGGATGGGGAGGAGGGCTTGGCCACGCTGTCTTTCAGTTGTGATGGAGCTGTTGAGCTCACCACCTCACAGCGCCTGTCATTACCTGCACGGGCCACGCACATCAGGCCCATCAACATTCTGTCATGTGTGGTGGAGGGAAGCAGAAAAAGAAAAAAGACATAGGGGCTGGAAGATGTCTGTGCTGTTAAAGGCTCGTGTTACAAAGCCTGACGGCCCAGGACCCACATAAAACCAGACGCACAAAACAAAGCATGTGTCTGGGGTGTGTTTGCAGCGCCAAGAGGCCCTGGCACACTGAGTCTTTCTCTTTCTCTATCTTTTCCTGTCTCTCGTTCTCTCTTCCTGTCCTCACCAATAAATAAATTTACAAATATCCTTTTTAAAAAAAATAATTTGGGCTGGAGAGATGGCTTAGCGGTTAAGCGCTCACCTGTGAAGCCTATGGACCCCGGTTCGAGGCTCGGTTCCCCAGGTCCCACGTTAGCCAGATGCACAAGGGGGCGCACGCGTCTGGAGTTCGTTTGCAGAGGTTGGAAGCCCTGGCGCGCCCATTCTCTCTCCCTCTATCTGTCTTTCTCTCTGTGTCTGTCGCTCTCAAATAAATAAAAATTTTTTAAAAAAAATAATTTATTGTTTAAGAGAGAGAGAGAGAAAGAGAGAATGGGCGCACCAGGTCCTCCAGCCACTGCAGACGAACTCCAGATGCATGCACCCCCTTGTCCATCTGGCTGATGTAGGTCCTGGGGAATCGAACTGGGGTCCTTAGGCTTCTCAGGCAAACGCCTTAACCATTAAGCCATTTCCCCAGCCCAACGTTGTTGTTGTTTTAAAGACATCCAAGTAGAAGGGGGACTAGCTGGAAAGGAGGCGTTCAGTGGAAGGGGGAGGGGTGAGAAGTAGAGTCAGGAGAATTTCCCGGAAGGTGCACTTGAATAAGAGACCCCACGAAGTGGAAGGTGGGAACTGACCTGAATGCTGTCCTTTGACTTACACACACACGTGCCATGGCATGCACACATGTACTCGCACACACATACATACTAAGTGAGTGAACAAATAACTTCAAATTGTTTTAAAAGGTAAGGACAAATTGAGTACCTTTAAGCCATTCACTTTTTTTTTCTATAGAGAAAAGGTATTTTCTGTTTATTTTGTTGTAGTTTTTGTAGCCGTGAGAAGGTCCTATAATGCCATAGACAGTGTGTCCAGGAATATCATTCCATTGTTTGATACCAAGAGAGGAAAAGGGGAAGGAGGGAACTCTTAGGAAACCCGAGATTTGTCCTATGGAGGGGACAGGATGGACTGCATTACATTTTACTACTACACGTTCCTCTGTGGAAAATTATCATTCGTGGAGGAACTCAATGTTTTGTGTTCTTTTTTGTTTTTTTCAAAGCATTTTATGCTCTGAAGAAAATGGGCTAGAGGTGAAGCTCAGTTTGCAGAGTGTGCGCCTGGCGTGCCGGAAGCCCTGGGTTCCATCTCCAGCATCTCACAACAGCAAGTGCTGTGACAGATGCCTGGAGTCCACTAGTTGAGGGGCAGAGGTTGGTGACAGACATCCAGGGTGATCCTTGCCCACAGCAAGTTTGAGGCAGGCCTGGGATACATGAGACCCTGCCACAGACCAAAAAAAAAAAAAAAAAAAAAAAAGACCTCTAAAAATATTAAAAGCTAGTGATACATAAAAAAGAATGAATTTTATGGTATTTGAACCATAGTGTCACTTACTGAAAAAAAATATTACTTAAGGTATATTTCAGTGCTTCCTCCTTTATGTATATGACTTTGCCTTACCTGACTGATTTTCCTTCCTGATATAAATATTAGCACTTGAGATCAACTGGATTAGGAGTCTTACCACAATATGCCTTTTATAGATGGTTACTGTCTTATTTCCCACTGTTGCAGTCACGTTCACATTGCTGGCAGAAATCACCCAACCAAGAGCAGCTTGTAGGAAAAAAAGGCTTATTTTGGGTTACAGGCTCGAGGGGAAGCTCCACGGTGGCAGGGGAAAATGACGGCATGAACAGAGGGTGGACGTCACCAGGTGGGCCACAGCAACAGGAGAGTGGGCCAAACACTGGCAAGGGGACCCTGGTTGTAACACTCATAAGCCCGCCCCCAATAATACTCCACCTCCAGGAGGCGTTAATTCCCAAATTTCCATCAGCTGGGAACCTGGTATTCAGAACCCCTAAAGTTGATGGGGGACACCTGAACCAAACCTCCACAGCCTCCTTCCTCGTCACCTCGCAGACTTTTAGTATTCTACCTCGTGCAGTACTTTGTGTGCAACCCTTAGGAGAAAATCCTTTTTAACATCTAACACATACTTGTAAAATTAAATTTAATATGAGAGCTATCTTTTGTTATCTGCCAAAGAGAGAGGGTGATGCAAGAGAGGTCTCCAAGTGAGGGGATGCTCGGAAGTGTGACTCAGGACGAGCCTGAGCTTTTTGGGCAGAACTGACGGTAAGGAGAGGTGGCACAGTTAAAGGACAACCCACATGGGCTGAGGCTGCTGCTGCCCACGTGTGCTATGCACCTGGACCATGACCATGTGACATTTTGGGATTCTCACCATCAAAAACCAGTTAAATGGTGATTGTAAGAACAATTTTGCGAAGTCAGCCACTAAGTTATTAATAGGGAAAATCTGAAGCTTTATCTTTGAGTTGAGTTTAATGGTGTCAGTGCTTTAGCGGAATTGTTAAGCCTCGTTGCTCTTCACGTGTCTGTTTCAGGGCGGCTTTAGATGACAAGGTCTTCCAGAGAGGCCTGGAGGTTGCGCTGGCCTTGTCGGTGAAAGAGCTCTCGACAGACGCCCACCATGCGCAGCAGTCTCAAGATAAAAGTAACTATTTTCTATGTATTCCTCAGCATCTTTAAAAATATCTTTCTTTATTTCAGTTAGAAAGAGAAAAATAGAGAACGTGTGGACCAGTGCCTCTTGCCAGTGCAAATGAACTCCAAATGCACGTGCTACTTTTTGTACCTGGCTTTACATGGGGACCGGGGGATTGAACCTGGGCTGTCAAGCTTTGCAAGCAAGCACATTTATCCACTGAGTCATACCACCAGCCCTATATTTATCTTTTATTTACTTATGTATTAAAGGTTTAGAGAGACTTTATTAGATTAAGAGCAGGAAAGAGGAGGAAGTACGGGCAGCTCCTACCATGAGGGAGGCAAGAAGGGGTACAACCCACCCTGCGACCCATATGGAGGCTGGAGCCCTGGCTCAGGTCTAGGACAGCCCCTCGACTGAGGTCCCATACTGCCGCCCAGCCCACCTGCTCAGCTTAGGGGTTCAGCCTTGCTACGCATGACTGCCGGCCTCGCCCCCTCGGGAGAGCAAAGGAAGATGGGGGGCCATTCAAAACGTCCTTCTCCCCACTTCCCAGATTATCTTGGTTTGTGCTGACCTCGGCTCGTAGCAGTGGTCTGTGATCACAGATGGAAAGAGAGCCCTGAGACCCAGCACAGCAGTCCCGGGTGGAATGTGGGCTTCTCTTAGACTAGATTGGGAAGTAGAATCTGATAAGCAGGCCGGCAGAGGAAACACAAAGTGGCCGATTCCCAAGATGAAGGAAGTTGTAGCCAAGAAAAGGAAAAAAAAAAAAACTGAGTTTCTTAGCATGTGCACCAGTGTGAAATGGGAAGTTTGGAGTTCCTTGGTAGTGCACCAGTGTGCCAATAAATTTAGGAAAGCCCGGATTCTTGTGTTACCGATTTAAAGAGTTAAAATCCATACACCAGGGGAAAGGATGTAGAGAGACGTTATTAGGTTACGAGAAGGAAGGGGGCGCAGGGGGTGACCACCATGAGGGAGGTGAGGGGGCAAAGTGCCTGTATTTATCTTTAAAACCTTACTGTTTTTCATGATGTTCAGCCGGGCGTGGTGGCACATCCCTTGAACCCCAGCACTGGGGAGGCCAAGATACGAGGATCGCCTTGATTCAAGTCCACCCTCAGACTACATAGAGAATTCCAGGTCAGCCTGGGCTAGAGTGAGACCCTATCTCAATAAATAAATAAATAAATAAATAGGGTGAAATAAAAATAAAAAAAAGACTCATAGACATTTATAAGCACAAAATCCTCACTCTCACAAGGGATGCCAAACTTGCCACCTGAATTCTTTGCAACACTTTAAATCAGCTTTAGGCATATCCGTTTAACACTCGTCTCACTGAAAAGCTCCCTTCAAATATAAGCAAGAGTGAAATACTTCACACTGGCCATGGTGGCTCGTGCCTCTAACCCCAGCCCTGACAAGACTTAAAACAGGAGATGCACCATGAATTCAAGGCCAGTCTGGACCACACAGTGAGACCCTGTCTCAAAAAAAGTTAAGGGAGCTGGGCGTCCCAGCACTCGGGAGGCAGAGGTAGGAGGGTTGCCATGAGTTCAAGGCCACCCTGAGATGACAGAGTTAATTCCAGGTCAGCTTGGACCAGAGTGAGACCCTATCTCGAAAAACCAAAAAAAAAAAAAAAAAAAAAAAGTTAAAGGGGGCTGGAGAGATGGCTTAGCGGTTAAGGCACTTGCCAGCAAAGCCAAAGGATCCCGGGTTCGATTCTCTAGGTCCCATGTTTTTGGTGGGCCTTCACAGAGGGAAGAATACAATTTGAACTTCATTTTAAAAAAATTATTGCGCTGGAGAAATGGCTTATCGGTTAAGCGCTTGCCTGTGAAACCTAAGGACCCTGGTTCGAGGCTCGATTCTCCAGGACCCACGTTAGCCAGATGCACAAGGAGGCGCACGCGTCTGGAGTTCATTTGCAATGGGTGGAGGCCCTGGCGTACCCATTCTCTCTCTCTCTCTCTCTCTCTCTCTCTCTCTCTCTCTCTCTCTCTGTCTGCCTCTTTCTCTCTCACTCTCAAATAAATAAATAAAAATGAACAACAGCAGCAAAAATTTTTTTAAACAATGATTTCTCTGCAGGCAGGGAGAGATAAAAGGAAAATGGGCACACTAGAGCCTGTAGCCCTACAGAGGAGCTTCTGATGCACGCGCCACTTTGTGCATCTGGCTTTACACGGGTACTAGGGAATCAAACCCAGGTCATGAGTCTTGGAAGGCAAGTGCCTCATTGGCTGAGCCCTCTCTCCAGCCCTAATTTGACCTTTAAGAAGACCAATTTTACTTAGGGTACCATTGGATTCAGTTCTTTTATTCAGCTCAGTGCCACAAAAACATAACTCTGCTTGACATACAAAGGGAGCCTGGGGAGATGCTTCTACCCTGCTATCCAGCGCAAATCTCATCTTCTGACCGAGTGACCTCTATAGTCCTAACAATGTACTTTTCCTCTAAATCCAGGGAACTTGAACACAACCTAATGATGATAATTTATTTTTCTTTTTGGTTTATAATTTTTTTTAATTTTAATTTTTTTATTTGCAAGCAGGCAGTGAGAGAGATAGAAGATAGACAGACAGAGAGAGATCAGGTGTACCATGGCCTCCAGCCACTACAAACAAACTTCAGACGCTTGGATCCCCTTGTGCATGTGGCTAATCTGGGCCCTGGGGAATTAAACCTGGGTCCTCTGGCTTTGCAAGCAAACACCTTAACCACTAAGCCATCTCTCCAGCTCGATAATTTATTTTATTTAATTTATTTATGTGTATGCATGAGCACACTATGGCTCTTGCTGTTGCAACTGTCTGTACATGGGTGCCGGGGAATTGCGGGTCAGCAAGCAAAAGCCTTGAACCGCAGAGCTATGCCCCTGGCCCAGTGGTCTATGAAGGTTCAAGGTACTAATTTGGTTAGCAAGCTCTGAAGACTTTCTTTTTTTGTTCGAGGTAGGGTCTTACTCTAGCACAGCTGACCCAGAATTTACTCTGTAGTCTCAGGGTGGCCTTGAACTCATGATGATCCTTCTGCCTCTGCTTCCTGAGTGTTGGGATTAAAGGCGTGCACCACCACACCCGGCTTTGACGTCTTTTTTTTTTTTTTGCCACTGTGCAAGCATATAGTGATCTTGTAAAGCTTTTGTTTGGATGCTTTTTAAATTAGTATTCCTAAAACTAAGCAGTCTTGACTAGTGAAACTTTATTAGTCAGTACAAAAAGTTACAAAATAGCCGGGCGAGGTGGTGCACGCCTTTAATCCCAGCACTTGGGAGGCAGAGGTAGGAGGATCACCATGAGTGCAAGGCCACCCTGAGACTACAGAGTGAATTCCAGGTCAGCCTGGACCAGAGTGAGACCCTACCTCAAAAGACCAAAAATGAAAGTTACAAAATAACATTGTTAATGTATTATGTCTCATATTGAGAAAATAAAATTTAACTCTTCTACATAACTGAGGCTGACAGAATGTCGTCTCTTGCTGAGTAACCCACTTTTTAACAATGAGATTTAGTGATACAGATGTCGTGACTTAAAGGTCTCTTAAGGGCTGGGGATGTGGCTCAGTTGGTCAAATACTTAACCAAACATGCATGGAGTGCTGCATTGGACCTCCCAGCGCTGCAGGAGCCGTGCATGGTGGCACCTGCCTTAGTTTCTAGCACTCAGGATGTGGAGGCCGGAGGATCGAAAGTTCAAGTTCAGTGCCAACCTGGGCTCCATGAGACTGGCTGAGAACAAAATGATCTCTCACCCTGCACCGTCCTTAAACCCCCCCCCCTTCCCTCCTCCCTCCCCGTTTCTGGTTGCTGGTGATGCCCTTGGTCACGTCACATTCGCAGTCACGGGAGAATGCTCATGTTCGTGGAAGCATGAACTTGTCCAACTGGAAGTGATAGTCAGTTTTATTGACTGCTTCCTTGCACTTGGCAGCGTAATAAGCCATTTCTGCTTGATATCGACCCTTAATCCCCGTAATCCTGTAAGGCATTATTTTCATGTGCACATTACCGACGACGAAGTTGAGTCTTAGAGAAGATAAGCTAGCTTACATGGTAGATTCAAGCTTTGAACCTACCTGTTTGCCATCTTCTCTAGATAAAACCACGGGGGTAATGTGGGTTTGGGATTATTGGTCGGGATGTGAATGTTATCATCACCAGCCTCCCTATTTCTAGAGGCAGCTCGATTGGGATGCACCTAAATTTTCTTCCTTATTCCTTGTTCAGGCACTGCCAGTCAAGACCACAGTAAAGTGGAAGTAACGCCCAAGTGTCTTCGCATCTCTAATTGCAGTGTGGCCAGTAATTGTTTAGGTAAGTAATAATAATCATTTTTCAGTGCTATATTTTTCTTTTTTCTTTTTTTTTTTTTTTTTTTGGTTTGGTTTTTCAAGGTAGGGTCTCACTCTAGCCCAGGTTGACCTGGACTTCACTCTGTAGCCTCAGGGTGGCCTCGAACTCATGGAGCTCCTCCTACCTCTGCTGGCATTGAAGTCGTGCGCCACCACGCCCGGCTCAGTGCTATTTTTGTAACTCCCTTCCGTTCCTGTAGCAATATACAGCAAGTGCTTCCTTACGTCCCGGCCTCTGTTTCTTCACGCTTTAGTCTTGTTCTCCCTGACTGCTGGACCGTGAGGACTGCCCGTGGCTCCCAGTCCATGACAGTTAACTGGACACTTGATACTTCCCTCCAGTGCCATGTGGAATGTTGGTTGGCAAAGGTGTTCTCCGTTTGGGGGTTGGACTTATCTAAACCAGGGTCCGTTAACCGTGGGACCCAGCCACGCTGCGCAGTCTTTTATTAGGAGCAAGGCTGGAACGAACCTGGGCGAGGGAAAGCCAGAGGGGCCGTCGTCTCTGCTCAGAGCACTCGTGGGTGATTACTTTTTCTGCTCCTGACGACGCAGACGAGGTCACTGAGGAGCAGCAGGAAGAGGAGGACGCACGTGGGCCTCGAGGGAAAAGGCACGCTGCAGCTAAAGCCCAGGCCGGCCAGGGGAAGGTGCTGGCGGACGGCCGCGGTGGCGACAGCGCCGGCGACTCTGAGCCCCGCGCTGCAGCTGGTGAGAAAGTCCTGGAGACCAGCCCGTGTGCAAAGCACCGTGGTCAACCTTTAAAGTGTGTAAACGTGAGGAACACACGGAAAAGTTAAATTCAGCTATGGCATTTGAAGAAAATGTCTAGGAGGTAACCTTTAAGCCACAGCTAGGAAAACATCACATTTGGACAAACTAGAGGGATGAAATCACATTTCTGACTGATGGCAGGGCACAGCAGTAGTGTGGGCAGGGGTGCCTACCGGGTGCAGTGAGGCTTGCCCAGAAGAACGTGGGAGCTGAGGCTGGCACTGTTGTAGAGCATCTCGCTCTACTCTAAGAGGCAGTTACTTGATTTCCATAACTAATAGGAACTCAGGAAACTATATCGAGTTAGAACTGATATGAAGCCTTTTATTTTTTTGGGGGGGAGAGGGGTTTCAAGGTAGGATCTCACTCTACCCCAGGCTGACCCCGAATTCACTATGGAGTCTCAGGGTGGCCTCAAACTCACGGCGATCCTCCTACCTCTGCGTCCCGCGTGCTGGGATTAAAGGCGTGCGTCACGCTGGCTTTAAAGCCTTTTACTGTCGTAATTGTTCTTAAACTCATTCAGAAATTATGGCAAAGAAAAATATGACGATCTTCAAGCATTGTAATGCATTGAACCTTAAAGGGAATAAATATGTCCCTCAGATCAAGTACTATGCCTCAGAGGCAGGAGGATCACGAGTTCAAGGCCTGTCTGGGCCCCACAGCCATCTCAGAAAACAAGAGACAGCTTTGAGTCCCACTCAGTGGCTTAGTGCCTGGTTAGCGTGCACGCAATCGTGGGCGTGGGTTTTATAGTGCAAAAGTTACCGATCGAGTTGGGGCACAAAAGTTTCCCTGTAAGGACCAGACAAGTGTCATCTGTTCTAGATGAAGTCTCCGAGCAAAACGCCGACTCTGAGGAGAGTGAAGGTGATGATGAACTCTACTCTGTGAGAAAAAGTGAAGCCAAAGAAACGAAGAAGAAGGAAGCGAAGGCGAGATCCGCAGCAGGGAAGGAGGAGAAGAAATCGAAACACAGGCGAGACGCGGCAGGTAAGCCCGGTGCGAAACCCTTCCCTGACCTGTTGGCGGTTCTCTGTTCTTGGGCTTCACTTCCGTCGTCCTTAGCAGCTTTCTGAAGTTCATTTCTGTTGAAACATTAAAGGGACTGGGCGGAGAATGCTGAGCCCAGTAGCTGTGTGAACACTGGCCACGTTTCAGCCCTGGCTGGCTCACAGCCATCCGCTGCGAACTCCGTTAGAAGCCCGCGCTTCTGCCCGAAGGCTGAGGGTCAGAGTCTAAATATACCCCGGAGCTGGTGTGGTGGCGCACGCCTTTAATCCCAGCACTCGGGAGGCAGAGGTAGGAGGATTGCTGTGAGTTCAAGGCCACCCTGAGACTCCATAGTGAATTCCAGGCTCACCTGGGCTAGAGTGAGACCCTACCTCGAAAAAGCAAAACTAAATATATACTGGAAAGCATATACCTCGAAAGTGAGGGGCTGAAATTTAATCGCAGACTAGTCCATTCAGAGGTGAAACTCTAGGTTCAAGATATCTGAATAGTTAAATGGAAGCTTCCTGAGTCTTAAGTAAGTGGAATGTTTTCTAAATTGATAAATTCATCTGGTTTCTACACCATAGACTTTTAGCTTTTGTTTGTTTTTTTGTTTTGTTTTGTTTTGTTTTTGGAGGTAGGGTCTCTCTCTGGCCCAGACTGACTTGGAATTTACTATGTACTCTCAGGGTGGCCTCGAACTCATGGCGATCCTCTTACCTCTGCCTCCCAGTGTTGGGATTAAAGGTGCGCGCCACCACGCCCGGCTAATTTTTTTTTTTTTTTTTTTTTTTTTTTGAGATGGTCTCAGCCAGTAGCCCAGGCTTCTCTTGAATTCATAGCCTTCCAGCCTTGGCCTCACAAGTGTTCGGATGGTGGGTCTATGCCACCATACTGGACCACAGATTCAACTTTATATTCAACTTATATATAAAATATATAAATATTTAAATATAAGTACTTTATAAGTTGAATATTGGTTTCCTAATGCTATTACAACAAACTACCATGAACTCTGGCCTCAAAGGATCCATCTGATTTCGGTTCTGAAGCAACAAGTCCCAAAGTGCCTAAAGCTAAGCTGCCCGCAGAGCCAAGCTGCCTTATAGAGCCTCCAGGGAGAGCCCACGCCGCCCGTGCGACTTGCCTTGTGGCCTGCTCCCGTCTCACGCTGGTCTCTTTCTCTCCACCCTGTCTCTTTGACATAGAAGGACTCTGGTGACTGCACTGGGCCCATCCACATACTCAAGACACACTCATTCTCTCAGGATCAAAACTAGCTTGACAAAGTCCCTTGATAAATGAGGTGACATGTTCACCTGTTCTGAAGGTGAAGGTGTGGCTGTCTTTGAGGGGCAGTTCTGCCTATGACAAGCTGGTAATATAAAATTTTTTTTGTAGATGCTTCACCCAAGACAGCAGAAATGAAAAAGAAAATTTTAATTTTCACGTTGGAATATACCACTTAAAGTCTTTTCTGTATGTTTTGGAGTTCCTTTACAAGAGAGATTAGCATGTAAAATTGAAAGTGCAAAAATCACTGATAGCCGGGCATGGTGGCACACGCCTTTAATCCCAGCACTCGGGAAGCAGAGGTAGGAGGATTGCCATGAGTTCAAGACCACCCTGAGACGACATGGTGAATTCCCGGTCAGCCTGAGCCAGAGCGAGACACCTCCCTGTAACTCCGATGTGCATATCCAGGATTCCAGCTCCCTACTGGGCATTCCTCGAGGGTGGCATTTCTCTTAGCACACTGCACTGAACTCTTACTTTGCTGTCCTTTCCACCAGAGTCCAGTCACAGCACCATAAACTCCTGGGAGCAGAATCTATGAGCCTGCCACACAGTAGACTGACATCGTGTGTGCGTGTGTGTGTGTGTGTGTGTGTGTGTGTGTGTGTGTGTGTGTGTGTTGCAACAGTGAATATGAGCAGGACTATGGAGTCAGCCTGGTTTCTAATTGCAGCTTAGACCCTAGCTGTGAAGTACAGGAAAGTCAATTAGCTGTTTTCTTCTATGGCAGTGGCAGTGATCCCTGCGTAGTGACGGGTGAAAGGTGGTGTGTGACACAGGATATCCAGACACAGAAGTGTTCATTGACATCACAGTCCTGTAGTTTTCAGTGATTTTTAGTCTTTTTTTCTTTCTTTTTTTTTAAATTTATTTTCCTATTTTTTTTTAATTTTTATTTATTTATTTGAGAGCGACAGACACAGAGAAAGACAGATAGAGGGAGAGAGAGAGAATGGGCGCGCCAGGGCTTCCAGCCTCTGCAAACGAACTCCAGACGCGTGCGCCCCCTTGTGCATCTGGCTAACGTGGGACCTGGGGAACCAAGCCTCGAACCGGGGTCCTTAGGCTTCACAGGCAAGCGCTTAACCGCTAAGCCATCTCTCCAGCCCTTCTATTTTTTTAATTAACAACTTCCATGGTTATAAAAAATACCCCATGGTAATACCCTCCCTCCCCTCACCCCTTTGAAACTCCACTCTTCATCATACCCCCTCCCCATCTCAGTCAGTCTCTCTTTTAATTTTGATGTCATGATCTTTTCCTCCTCTTATGATGGTCTTATGCAGGTAGTGTCAGGCACTGTGAGGCCATGGCTATCCAGGCCATTTTGTGTCTGGAGGGAGCATGTTGTAGGGAGTCCTGCCCTTCCTTTGGCTCTTACATTCTTTCTGCCACCTCTTCCATATTAGACCCTGAGCCTTGGAAGGTGTGATAGAGATATTGCAGTACTGAGCACTGTGGTCATTTCCATCACCATGATGCCTTCTGAGTCATCCCAAGGTCACTGCCATCCGAAAAGAGAAGATTCTCTACCAGAAGTGAAAGTAGCATTAATATAAGGGTGTGAACATTAACTGAAGTGCTTACTGGGCAGTTTGATAAGCATAGTGTATACATTTAGCCAGACAACAGCAGATGTTAACAACCCTAGGGCTCATGACTACCCCTGTTTAAAATTTTCAGTATCAGGCATGTATTCCCTCCCATGGAGAGGGCCTCCAGTCTAATTAGAGGGCAGTTGGTTTCCCCCATAACAGATGTGCCACTATTGCACCCATTGGCTCATTTGGCCTGGCTGGCCAAATACAAGGCTTGCAGTGTCCACTGTTGAGTATCTTCACTGGTGATTTCTCTTTCTCCCATCGAACTGCATGCAGAATGACTTCTTCCAGCTTTCTGTCACCTGGTCTACATGGAGGAGGTTTTCAGCCCAGATCCAGCAGGATTTTTCAGTGGTCTTGCAGCCCAAATGTATGGAGTCTTCAGCAATAGGGTCTTACGATCTTTTTTTTTTTTTTTTTTTTTTTTTTTTTTTTTGGTAGGGTCTCACTCTAGCCCCAGTTGACCTGGAATTCATTATGTAATCTCAGGGTGGCCTCAAGCTCATGGTGATCCTCCTACCTCTGCCTTCCGAGTGCTGGGATTAAAGGCCACCATACGTGGCTCGCTTTTTTGGTCTTTTAAGGCAGCGTCTCACTTCATTGTCCATGCTGGCTTTGAACTCGCCATACCCCTACCGGCCTTGGCCTCCTCAAGTGCTGGGATTACAGGAGCGTACCACCACCCCTGCCAAGTAAATGTAGACTGCAAGGACTGCTTCAAATTTGTAATCTCACTTCAGGTTTTGTCAGGTTTTGAGACTGTAATTTTTACACATACATTTTAGATTTGACTGCTATCTTATGTAACAAGTGTTTTCTTATGTATATTTTTCAAATCAGTGACCTCAGTAGACCCAGCTCCAGCTGCCGCCAAGTCAGAGTCTCGGACCTCGCCCGAGGCGATTTCTCTCTCTCCTGAGGCCACCAGGAAACCAGCAAAAATGTGCAGTCCTTCAACTGAAAGCAGAAGACCTAAATGGGTCCCTCCAGGTATGAGAGTTTGTTTTGGTAACTATTGGGGACAGGGGCTTAGAAATGACCATTGGTAGATTTTTTTCTTTTAAGTTTTGGTTTTTTTTAATTGACAACTTCCATGATTATAGACAATAAACCATGGTTGTTCCCTCTCCTCATCCCCACGTTCCCCTTTGCAGCTCCACTCCCCATTATGCCCCTTCCCCCACTCAATCAGTCTCTCTTGGTAGGTTTTTTTTTGTTAATTACAAATGTCATATGAATTGTTTCCATATTATTTCATAATCTTTTAGTTGCATTTATGTGTCATTTTACCATCTCATTATTAGGCATGGAGGGTGTACATAATTTTTTATCGCTATAATAAAGTTGCAGTAGTATACATAATTTTTTATCGCTATAATAAAGTTGCGATAGTATACATAATTCTTTGTCTTCCTGGCACTCAGTCTTTGGTTCAGGACGGGCTGACCTCCACAGTCTCGGGCCCTTGCACGTATGAGAATTTCAGCATTTAACAAACGCCCTAGCAAGCTCGGTGTCTGGCTCTTAAAAATGTGACTTTGCAGGCGCGGTGGCGCACACCTTTAATCCCAGTACTTGGGAGGCAGAGGTAGGAGGATCGCCATGAGAGCTTGAGGCCACCCTGAGACTCCATAGTGAATCCCAATCAGCCTGGGCTAGAGTGAGACCCTACCTTGAGAAACAAAAAAAATAAAATTTTTTGACTTTGTTTTCTGAATATTACTAAAAACCTAATCCAGGCCTGAGCCACTGTTGCCTTTCCAACTAATCCAGAGCCCGTTTTTGTCCAAATGCGTTAACTCTAGGCTTCCGTAAAATGAACATACGTGTGTGTGTGTGTGTGTGTGTGTGTCCACTATTTAAGTTCCCATCTGGTATGTTTCTCTTTTCTGTACTCCCAAACCTACTGAGGTTTACTTATGTGTGTGTGTACGTTTACTTTGGTGACCAAGGCCACAGGAAGCTATCCCATGACCTTTGTCACTTTTTTGCCTCTGTGTGTGTGTGTGTGTACGTTTACTTTGGTGACCAAGGCCATAGGAAGGTATCCCATGACCTCTGTCACTTTTTTGCCTTTGTGTGTGTGTGTGTGTGTGTACGTTCACTCTGGTGACCAAGGCCACAGGAAGGTATCCCATGACCTCTGTCACTTTTTTGCCTGTGTGTGTGTGTGTGTGTGTGTGTGTGTGTGTGTGTGTGTGTGTGTGTGTGTATACGTTCACTCTGGTGACCAAGGCCACAGGAAGGTATCCCATGACCTCTGTCCCTTTTTTGCCTTACTTCCGTGAAACAGAGTCATGGAAATGAGAGCTCCCTGTTTTGGAATCAGACTGGCTGACCAGGGAGCCCAGTGCTCCTCCGCCCTCCGCCCTACGCCGAGCTGGGGTTAGACCCGCGGTCTCGTGCGTGCGCAGCAAGCCTGCTTACCCCCCGAGCCGCCTCTCGCGATCGCCCTCGCCAGTCACTGAACGATAACTGGGTTTCCACGAAGTCAGGCTTCCGCGGTGAGACGCCATGGCTCCTTAGCTCGTCTGAGCATTCCTGTCACTGGAACTACCAGGAACCAATATGATCTCTAAAGTCATTTCTGAGTGTTGTTTTGTTTTGTTTTGTTTTTCGAGGTAGGGTCTCACCCTGGCTCAGGCTGACCTGGAATTCACTATGTAGTCTCAGGGTGGCCTCAAACTCACAGTGATCCTCCTACCTCTGCCTCCCGAGTGCTGGGATTAAAAGCGTGCGCCAACACACCTGGCCTGAGTTTTAAATTATAAGATTTTTTTTTTTTTTTTTTGTCAAGTGTGATAGCATGCACCTGTCCCGTTCTTTGGACGTGGACTCGGGAAAATCAGGGGTTCAGGGTCCTCCTCAAGTAAATACCGTGTTTGGCTACATAAAACACACACACACACACACACACACACACACATTTTTTTTCCTTTTAAATAAAGACTTAAGGGCTGGAGAAATGGCTCAGCGGTTAAAGGCGCTCGCTTGCAAAGCCTGCAGCACAGGCTTGACTCTTCAGGACCCACATAAAGGCAGGTGCACAATGTGGTGCACGTGTCTGGAGTTCGTCTGCAGAAGCTGGGGGCCCTGGCATGCCCATGCACACACACTTAACTTTCTCTCTATCTCTGTCAAATATATATATATTTTAGAAAAAGGACTTAAGGGCTAGAGAGATTGCTTAGTGGTTAAGGCATTTGCCTGCAAAGCCAAAAGTCCCAGGTTCCATTTCTCAGGTCCCACGTAAGCCAGATGTACAAGGTGGCACATGCATCTGGAGTTCGTTTGCAGTGGCTAGAGATCCTGGCACACCCATTCTCTGCACATACCTCTTTCTCATAAATAAAGGAAGTGTTGGGGGGGGGGGAATGAGAATTGTGTACATTTCTTGATGCCTGTTGCTTAGTTGCTCTTTCCTATTTTGTCTTTCCTGGCTAAAGTTTGGATTCATAACCCTGGCTTCTTGAGATGTTTGAAAATAAGCAGTGCAGGTTGAATATCCTTTAACCAAAATCCCAGAAGTAGTTTAGACATGGAAAATTTTTGGAGTTTGGATTTTCAGATTAAGGATATTCAGTTTGTATTTATTATTTCTGCTCTTCAGTGTTGTGCTGTGTGTGTGTGTGTGTGTGTGTGTGTGTGTGTGTGTGTGTGCGCGCGCGCGCGCGCGCGTGCATGCGCACGTGTGTGTGTGTAGACCAAAGAACAGCCTCTGGCACTGCTCCTCAGGCATGCCATCCACGTCTTTGTGCCACAAGGTCTCCACTTGGCTTAGAGCTCACCAGTTGGGTTAGACCAGCAGGTCATTGAGTTGAGATCTCCCTGTGTCCGCCTTCCAGTGCCGGGATGACAGGAGCAAGCCGCACCCCTGTCAGTTCTCTGTGGCTCTTGGGACCAGACACCCCGCCAACTGAGCCGGCCCCGGCCCCCGCGCTGGTCGTGGTTTTGATCTCGTGTAGCGCCCGGCAGGCTCGGAAAGGAGACCGACGCGCAGCTTAGCTTCTTGGCTGCGGCCGTCCCGCGAGGCAGTCTTCATTAAGTAACGCCAGCATGCCACCCTGTGTTTCCTTACAGCCCCATCGGGAAGCAGCGGCGGTCCACTGCCCGGAGCGGCTGCCAGGTCCCCGAGTCACAGCCTCCGCCTGGGCTTGTCTCGGTTGGCACGCGTGAAGCCCTTGCACCCAAATGCCACCAGTAGCCAAGTGTGGTAGCGTTGAAAGGACTGCCGGGAAAACCCCGTGTGCCCGACGCGTCTCTCTCCGGTTTGCGTCTGAGGTCGAGGAGCACTAACGTCAGGGGAGAGGGAGCCCCGGACGCATCAGAGACGCCCTCTCTCCCGTCTGTGACTCCGGTCCGGGAAAAGCGTGTTTGTCTGCGCGTTGCTTTCTCCCGGGGTTCCTTCTGAAGGGCAGATTGTGTTTGCCTACGTGTCGTGGGCACGGGCCTCCACGTGCTCCTCTCTAGTCACAAGGTGCCCTTCCTGGCTGAGTGCTCCTCGGTCCTTCCCTTGAGTCTGGCCAGGCGACCGTCCCCCCCGTTTCCCCCAGGAGCCCCGGCCGCACTCCTGTGCCTTGGGCTGCACCAGCACCTGCCCCGCCAGCTCGCCTTCTCCGTGAGCCCGCGTCACCCCGCGCGCTGAAATGACGATTGTCCCGCAGCGAATGTCTGCCTCCCACTCAGAAACAGCTACCGTGCAGCAAACGAACTTTTCATTGCTAACATTTGTAATAAAATTGAAAGAGCTTTAAAATGTTTTATTTGATACCATGTATCTGTCTACTCGTCTCTCATTGTTTACATTTCTTTCTAAACTGAGAGTTCTACCAAAAAAAAAAAAAAAATTAGCCTATCAGATAAACACAAGCAAGGGAGGATGGTTCTTAAATGCTTTAAATTAGTCCCATGCATTAAAGACTGGCCACTGAGTGTCAACCCATTATGTAATTAGATAATATGGCTTTTTAGGAAGCTTATATTTGAATTTGCTGTGAATAAAAAATAAGCATTTTATATTTATGGTGAGACTTGTCAACCTTCTCTTGGTAGATTTTTTTTTTAAACAATGTTAACCATTAAAACGTGTTATACCTAACTCAGTATCTCTGACACTAAAGGACATCTATATCAATATGAAAATACCTAATTTTGAATGATGACTGTCTGTTGCTGCTGTACATCTTTTTCTTTCCCAGTATACATTGTGATATCCCAGTTTACCTACCCTGCCCAGCTACTTTTTAAAAAGCCCATTTTTGCTGGGTGTAGTGTTACATGCTTTTAATCCCAGCACTTGAGAGACAGAGGTAGGATCACTGTGAATTCCAGCTCTGTCTGGGCTAAAGTGAAACCTTACCTTGAAAAAAAAATTTTTTTTTAATAATGTAATTTTTTTGCCTTTGGGTTTTGTTGCTGTTGTTGTTTTTTGTTTTTCTTTTTCGAGGTAGGGTAGCTCAGGCTGACCTGGAAATCACTCTGTAGTCTCAGGGTGGCCTCGAACTCTTGGTGATCCTCCTACCTCTGCCTCCCTAGTGCTGGGATCAAAGGCGTGCGCCACCATGCCCGGCTGCCTTTGGTTTTCGAAGCCGGCTCTCACTGCACAGCCAGCCTGTTGTTGAGCCCAAGGTGCCCCTGCCCCTGCCCCAGCGTGCCAGTGCTGGGATTGCGCACGCAGTATGCCTGGCTGATCACGTGGCGCCGAGCTTCCTGGTGTGGCTTTTCCTGTGGCTCACGGTCATGGTTTCCGTGTGAGAATGCCCTCCCCGTGGGCTGAAACTGGCCTGGCTGCGGGCGTTCGTTATCCGCTGCCGAGCCAAGTGTGAGTGAGGTTCTCCTCGCTCACCTCGCAGCCCCCGGCCCACACCTGATTGACTAAGACACTGCATTCCTTGGCTAACGTGGCAGCTCTCCATTAAACCCACAGTAAGAGCAAGAGGTGTATAGTTTCTTCCCACACAACTCAGCCTGCCTTTGTTGGTTTGTTTTTTAAGTTTAGGTGCCCTCAGTCCCTAGTGGTCACTTCTGTGGTAGTGACCACCAAGGCAGGATCTTTGGTCAACATCCTGCTTGAGACACCAGAGCCACTGCCTAGTCCACGGGGCGAACTGGTGCGAGTCTCGGAGTCCGCGCTGGGGCCTGCCTTCCTGGAGTGATCAGTCAGCCACCGTTCCTTCCCTTGCCTCATCTCCAGCCACCAAGCTTAGTTCCGTGGAGTTTCCCAGAGCCGCGGGTCATCTGCCCCATGATACATCATTCCTGCAGCTCATCTGCACTCCTGCCCGAGCCATCGCCGCCTCCTGATCACCTCTGTGTTGTCGCAGAGCGTGAATTGCCCTCTTGAGACACGTGCATGCACACGCACACACCCTTGGTCTCTAATTCACAAGTTCCTTCACAGCTGGCACACACTCATACACACATGCACCCTTGGTTTCTAGTTCACAAGCTCCTTCACAGCTGGCCCCTGGCTGGGCTTCAACCCTGTCATGGCACCGTGGACCTGTGCCCCATCACACAATGCTGGTACCAGTGGCATCAAGCTTGCCCTCGGCCCAGGCCCTGCGGAAGACGGACTCTAGCTCGCTTGTCAGCATTCTCCTGCTTCACCCGTTTGGATGGTGGCTTCTCCGTGCTCCAGATCCCTCCGGGATAAACTGCAGCATCCCGATCACGGTTCCTTTACATGCAGACCAAGTGCCCCCAATACGTTCATCTGACGGGTACATAAATCTGAGCCACATACCTGTACTGCATACTTACTTGAGGGAAAGAAGCAGGTAGAGAATGGGCACCCCGGGCCTCCAGCCACTACAAACGAACTGCAGATGCATGCGCCACCTTGTGCATCTGTGGTTGCCGGGGAATCGAACCTGGGTCCTTTGGCTTTCCAGCCAGCGCCATAACCGTTAAGCCATCTCTCCAGCCCCCTCATACTTTTTTTTAAAAAATCATGTTTTTTTTTATTTTAAGAGAAAAAAATAACCTTTCTGCTCTGCTCAACCCTCCTTAATCTCTATATCATGGAATTTCACTCACTTCCTTTCTCACCTATTACAGAGTTGGGAGGAGGGAAAGCAAAGAGGAAAAAGATGTGTTCTTTAGGCTGCTGTGATATGGTGAGGTAGGATCACCATGAGTTCCAGGCTAGCCTTGTCTAGAGTGAGAAGACCCTGCCTTAAAAAACAAACGATGCTGGAGGGATGGCTTAGAGGTTAAGGCACTTGCCTGCAAAGCCTATGGACGCAGGTTCAATTCTCCAGGACCCATGTAAGCCAGATGCACAAGGTGGCACATGCATCTGGAGTTTGTTTGCAGTGGCTGGATGGCCTGGCACACCCATTCTCTCTCTTTCCCTCACTACAAATAAAAATAAAATATTTTTTTAAAAATTAAAAAAAAGACACTTTCTGGCCTTAGGTCACAGTTTACCTTCAAAGACCTTGATCACATTTCTGTTCTGCAAGACATCACACTGGTCTATTTAAAAGAAAATGTGGTTTAGGACTTGACCTAAGCCTATTCAGCTCGGAGTCACAAAAAGGGCCTGAGTGGTTTCTACAGCAACGGAAGGAGGGTGTGGCCCTTTCTGCCCCGGGCCCACCTGCCACCCAAAGTCCCGGCGGAGGGAGGCAGAGGTGGCCAGAGCCCCCCCCCGAAGCAACCCTTCCCACTTACTACCCACGCCCCAGACAAAGTAAGGGCCTGAGAGGTGGGAGCGGCTGGGGGGCCCGAACCCTGAGCCAGCTGGGGTCAGCTCCTAGGGGGGAGGCAGGTGGACGGAGAGGATGCCAACCGGACAGCAGAGGCCCGGGTGGGTGCGTGGTGTGGGAAGGGGCTTTTCGAAGTTGCTCCATCCATCCCGCCGGCTGCACGCTCAGGACTCCCTGGGGGTGGTCCATGTGGTTAATAGAATGTAGCCCTAGAGACTGAATAGCTGAATATGGGAAAGGGAGAGAGGGGCCCTAGGGAGCTGCTGAGGCCCACTGTGAAACTGCACCCAGCCCCTGGCCCCAAAAGAAACAAGCCGGGAACTCATTCTTTCTGCCTTTCACCCTCAGTAATGCACGTTAGCTTGGCTGTCTTAAGGGGTCCATGACTTCCCTCTCTTCTCTCTCTCTCTTCTCTCCTTCTCTCTCTCTCCCTCTCTCTCTCTCTCATGATGATCCACCTGCCCTGAAGTCCCCTGTGCAGAGCTGAGCTCCAGAGTATAATTCACAGGAGTTGAGCATCTCTCCTCTTTTTAAAAAAAAAAATATATTCTTATTTATTTATTTGCAAGCCGAGAGATACGGTGCCAAGGCCTCCAGCCACTGTAAATGAACTCCATCCAGATGCATGCTGCCACTGTACATCTGGCTTTAAGTGGGTACTAGGGAATCGAACCCATGTCATTAGGCTTTGCAGGCAAGGGCCATCTCCCCAGGCCTGCATCTCTCCTCCCTCGCTCTCACCCTAGGAAATCCCCCAATAGTAGTGAATTGTTCACTTACAAGGTCATGAGAAGCGCACCCTCTGAGGTTTTTGTTGTTGTTGCTGCTGCTTATTTCTGGTGTTTTCTGTGTTTGAAACGTGCAGCTCCAGGTAGAGAATGTTTGTAACCTTCAGCCACCGCGGGTCTTAACTAATTTCGTTCTTCAGGTCTCAATGGATATTGGGCAAAAGGCACGAGGCCATTTAAATGGAGGTGTTCAAATTGTGGAAGCATCCAATGTAAACGCCTTCCGTCTCACTTGAGGAACATAATGGATGTGGTAGGTATGACTCGGGACATGGGCAGTTTCCTCAGCTCCGCTAAGAACAAAGTCACAACGACTTAAGTCATTGTCTAAATATTTTTAATTTGTTTTTTGAGGCAGGGTCCCACTCTGGCCCAGGCTGACCTGGAATTCACTATGTATTCCCAGGGTGGCCTTGAACTCATGGTGATCCTCCTACATCTGCCTCCCGAGTGCTGGGATTAAAGGCGTGCGCCACCACGCCCAGCTTTAAATTTTTTATGTATTTACTAGAGACAGAGAGAGGGAGAGATTGAGAGAGAAAGCGAGAGAGAGAGGTAATGGGTGTGGCTGTCCCAGTTCTTGAACCACGTCTCCGGGTCTAGCTTGTGTCCTTGTCACTGTGAAGGCAGTGACATAGTTACGTCCCTTGCTGTCGTCAGAGTACTTCGACGAATGCAATCTAGACCAGCTTTTACCTTTCTGTAGCTGCCATGTCACGTGTGTGGGCTCGGGGGTCGTCTAAAGTCGCCGAGAAGCGTGCGTTTTAGACGAGGTGTAGGTGACATGGACTTAGATGGACAGTCAGAGAGGGGTTGGCATATCGCCAAAGATTCCCTTCAGATCTGCATCTTCTAGGTCGACTCCAACAGAGTAGGCTTTAGTCCCAGAACCAATTAGGCATGGTCCACAGTTTTTTTGTTGTTTTTAAAAAGAATATTTTATATATATTTTTATATATATAGTATATTTGGTTTTTCGAGGTAGGGTCTCACTCTAACTCAGGCTGACCTGCAATTCACTATGTAGTCTCAGGGTGGCCTTGAACTCACAGAGATCCTCCTACCTCTGACTCCCGAGTGCTGGGATTAAAGGTGTGCACCACACCTGGCTATCTTATACATTTAATTGAGATAAAAAGAGAGAGAGAGAGAGAATGGGTGCACCAGGGCCTCCAGCCACAGCAAAAGAACTCCAGAAGTGTGCACCACATGGTGCATCTGGCTCACGTGGGTCCCGGGGAATGGAACCTGGGTCCTTAAGCTTCACAAGCAAGCGCCTTAACCACTAAGCCATCTCTCCAGCCCTAAATCATTTTTTTTCTCTTTTTAAAAAATTATTTATTTATTTATTTGAGAGCAACAGACACAGAGAGAAAGACAGATAGAGGGAGAGAGAGAGAATGGGCGCGCCAGGGCTTCCAGCCTCTGCAAACGAACTCCAGACGCGTGCGCCCCCTTGTGCATCTGGCTAACGTGGGACCTGGGGAACCGAGCCTCGAACCGGGGTCCTTAGGCTTCACAGGCAAGTGTTTAACCGCTAAGCCATCTCTCCAGCCCCCTAAATCATTTTTATAAGACTTAGATGATAACTTCAGTGATGCCATCAGCATGAACAAAGCAGGAACCACCTTAAATCCCAGAACTCAGGAGGCAGAGAGAAGCAGGAACATCACTAGTCAACTTAGCAAGCACCAGGCCAGCCTGGCATACAGAATGAGACCCTGTATCACAAAAACAGGCTAAAGAGATGGCTTAGCGGCGAAGGTGTTTGCCTACAAAGCCAAAGGACCCCGGTTCGATTCCCCAGGACCCATGTGAGCCAGATGTACAAGGGGAGCATGCATCTGGAGTTCATTTGCAGTGGCTGGAGGCCCTGGCGCGCCCATTCTCTCTCTCTCTCTCTCAAATAAACATATAAAAAATATTTTTTAAAAAAAAAGAAACTGTGGACCATGCCTAATTGGTTCTGGGACTAAAGCCTACTCTGTTGGAGTCGACCTAGAAGATGCAGATCTGAAGGGAATCTTTGGCGATATGCCAACCCCTCTCTGACTGTCCATCTAAGTCCATGTCACCTACACCTCGTCTAAAACGCACGCTTCTCGGCGACTTTAGACGACCCCCGAGCCCACACGCGTGACATGGAAGCTACAGAAAGGTAAACGCTGGTCTAGATTGCATTCGTCGAAGTACTCTGACGACAGCAAGGGACGTAACTGCGTCACTGCCTTCACAGTGACAAGGACACAAGCTAGACCCGGAGACGTGGTTAAGGAGCTGGGACAGCCACCTTGCAGGCTTTCCCGGTCCCACCTGTGGAAGCTTTGCCACAGACTCGGAGCAAAGCCTTTGCAGAGTGCCTGGAAGGTGAAGTGAAGAGAAGAAATCTGTTTCTTTCTTTATTTATTTCTCTATTCAAATTTTGAACAATCAAGAACGCTGAGGTCGGGCTGGAGAGATGGCTCAGCGGTTAAGCGCTAGCCTGTGAAGCCTAAGGACCCCGGTTCGAGGCTCGACTCCCCAGGACCCACGTTAGCCAGATGCACAAGGGGGCGCACGCGTCTGGAGTTCGTTTGCAGTGGCTGGAGGCCCTGGCGTGCCCATTCTCTCCCTCTCTCTCTCTCCCTCTTTCTCTGTGTCTGTCGCTCTCAAATAAATAAATAAAAGTAAAAAATTAAAAAAAAAAAAGAACGCTGAGGTCTAACCACCTGGCTGGAGGAGAGGGATATCACCGGGGCAGATCCTGGAGTCAGGTGCAAAGGTGTCCTTGGGGTTGGAGGTTGGACCTCATTCCCATCTTAAAGGTATACAGAGAGGTCTGAGCTCTCTGAGGGGCCCTGCTCCTTCCTGCCGCTGTACCACCCTGCTGCCCACCATAGCCCCCTCCTGTTTTGCTGCCCTTCAGTGTTTGTTTGTGCTGCTGGCTGGTGGTGGTTTCTCTCTCTTCTTGGGTCTGTGAAAGGAGCCTGTCTCTTCCACCAGAATGGAACTCGCCCTGCATCTGTAAGGAGAAATAAACCCCTCTTCCTAAAAGCTGTGCCTGGTTGGCATGTCCATCCCAGCCACGTGGAGCTGGCTACAACAACCCCTTTCCTTGCAGCTGCCAGGGTGAAACACAGAAAAGAGCCCAGGCAGGTGGAGGACGCGCGTTGACTCTCACAGTACCGCGTCCCTATGCAGTACAAGGAAGGGCCTGGTACAGGGCCTTAGCAGGAGAAAAGTCTTCATGTTCTCTCGGGGGTTGGGAGCTTATAAATCTCGTGTCCAGCTGGAGGCCAACACTCTACCCGTTCACACTCGCCCTGCCCTCACCTTGGCTGAGGCTCTCCCCCACTGTCTCTTGCATAGATATCAGAATGACTTTCTGGGGGAGGGCGGGACTGGAGAGACAGCTTAGTGGTTAAGGCACATGCCTGCCAAGCCTAAGGACACAGGTTCGATTCTCCAGGTCCCACGTAAGCCAGATGCACATGGTAGCATGTGCCTCTGGAGTTCGTTTGCAGTGGCTGGAAGCCCTGGCATGCCCATTCTCACTCTGTCTCAAATAAATAAAGAAAATTTTTAAAAAAAGTTTTTTTTTAAAAGAATGGCTTTCTAAGGGAGCCTCTCCAAACCATGCCCGATGCTACCGTCACAAAAATGGTCCTGACGCCCAGAGCTGCCTCGTCAGCCTAGACTTAGAAAACCCCACACAGGTCTCAGGCTACTGGGACTGCACGATTTTTCACAGGCTGACCTACCTCCGCAGCCCTCCTCCAGCTGCATCTGGAGGCTGTGCCTGCAATCCTGGGAAATGAATGACAGCTCTTTGACGGCTTTGCCCTCTCCGCCCCCCGTGCAGCCTTGTCCATCTGCCCTGGACCCTGCGCCCGCCCTGCCCTTTCCTCAAGGACAGCCCTCTCTGTTTAGGTGGAAGGCCGCCTCAGCTCTCCCGACGCAATCACACCAGCTCCCATGCACTCTTTGCGGATGCCTGTGGGAGAGCATCGACCCTCTCTGTCTTCTCTCCTGCCGCCTGAGTCCACCTCAACGGTAGAGATCGTGGCCACAGCCCCAGTTGAACTGCCTCAGCCAATGTTTGGAGAACACCCAGGAGGAAGAAGTGAAACCCTGATCTTGATCAGAGAACCAACTGTTACTTTTTGCTGACTTTCACTTGGGATTTAAAAAAAAAAATTATTTATTTATTTATTTATTTGAGAAAGAGAGAGAGAATGGGTGCACCAGGGCATTTAGCCACTGCAAACGAACTCCAGACGCGTGTGCCCCCTTGTGCGTCTGGCTTACATGGGTCCTGGAGAATCTAACGGATCCTTTGGCTTTGCGGGCAAACCCCTTAACCACTAAGCCATTCCTCCAGCCCCTCACGTGGGAATTTTTGTAATAATGTGTGTGTTTGTGTGTGTGTGTGTGTGTGTGTGTGTGTGTGTGTGTACATTAAACATTCCCATAGCTCGAAACCATGGCATGAGGCTGTTGTCCCAGCAACTTTAGGATTAGGTGGGTCACTTAAGCCTGGGCTAAAAAGGATGAAAACCCAAATCTTCAAAATTTTTTTCTTTTGAGGTAGGGTCTCGGTCTAGCCCGGGCTGACCTGAAATTCATTATGTAGTCTCAGAGTGACCTTGAACTCATGGCGATCCTCCTACCTCTGCCTCCTGGGTGCTGGGATTAAAGGTATGAGCCACCATGCCCAGCTTTGTTCTTTTCTTAAATTCTTTTATTAATATTTCATTTATTTATTTGAGAGAGAAAAATGCAGACAGAGAGAGAGAGAATGGGGGTGTGCCAAGGCCTCTGGCCACTGCAAACACACTCCAGATGCATGCACCACTTTGTGCCTCTGGCTTACGTGGGTCCTGGGGGATTGAACCTGGGTCCTTTGGCTTTGCAGGCAAGTGCCTTAACCACTAAGGCATCCCTCCAGCCTGCTTTATTCTTTATTCTATTTATTTGTAAATGGGTTCACCATTGAGCCCACCTTGAAGGTGCTAGCGTTACAGGGGTGTGCACCGTGCCCAGCAGTGACGCGACTGCATATCATTAAAGAGGAACAATTCCCACTCACCTTCCCCAACCCTACTGCCCAGAGCTCCTTACTTTTTTTCAGCTCATCCAGTCCTTCAATGTGCCTGTATATGGACGTGACAATCTTGCCTTTTATTAAATAAATATAGATTCACTTTATACTCTTGCTATACTAGTTTAACACAGTGTATCACAGGTATTATCAGATCTACTGCATTTTTAAATGAACTATGTCATGTTCCGTAAAACATATGCATACCATATTTTTAGCTTCCCATAACATACGGATGAGTTCTTATTTTTTAATATTTATGCTGCACTAAACGTTTGTGTGACTTATCTTCAATTCTATGAATAGTTTCAAAATTATGCTGCTGCCATCACTGGTTGGCTAAAATGCCTGCAAAGGTTCAAAATGGAGTGATTTGCAGAAGCCATGATTATATTTGTATTGATCCTTGTTTTGCCCCATTTCATATATTTGATTCCCTTGGCTCCTGTTAGATGGAGGATAAAAGGGTCTTCCATGGGACACGGAGTTTCAGCAATATTCTGCGAATGTGCCAATAAGTAGAGATGCTTATGGAGCCCTTTAAACCTCACCATCCAGGCAGGCGTGGTGGCTCGCGCCTTTAATCCCGACACTCGGGAGGCAAAGGTAGAAGGATCCCCGTGAGCTTGAGACTACATAGTGAATTCCAGGTCAGCCTGAGCTAGAGTGAGACTCTACCTCACAAAACCTAAATAAATAAATACATAAATAAAGTTAAAGAAAACTCACCATCCATTTATAGGTCACAGCTTTAACTAGATTCCATAATCACATTCATGATTGTGTGTGTGTGTGTGTGTGTGTGTGTGTGTGTGTGTGTGTGTGTGTGCGTGTCCCAGGGGCTCCTCTGTGTCGGGGTGCTCTCTCTCTGCCAGTGCCTATAGTGGCACATTGTGTGCCCTAGTCCATCATTCCACGAGTTCTTGCTTGAGCCAGAGCCTCTTCCTGACGTAGGCAGGAGCTCGCCGTTTTTGCCATGATCTCTAGCAAGTCTCCAGTCTCTACTCCCTCACAAGGCTGGGGCTACAGACGCATATGGCCACAGCCCGCTGTTTGTGTAGGTCCTGTGGATCAATCTAGAACAGTCTCCCAGCCCTCCTTAGTTCCTCGTGCTTACTCGGGAAGTGCAGTGAACCGCCCAGCCATCTCTCCAGTCCATAAACAAGATTAAAAAAATAAAATAAAATCTTGCAGTGAGTTCATTATTCATGGAGCTGTGCACTGAATGAAAGGTACAAAAATGGCAAAATGACACCTTGGTTTCCCTCTTTTTTGTTTTCTGTAGACATTAAATGTGCAAGTACCTCAGCATGGACATAGTTATCATATGGCAGAAGGTATTTTGTGTGTGGCAACACAGTGACGTTTGCTTTGCAGTAACGAGGGGGGGTGGTCTGAAGCATTGCTCTGACAAGTTGACGGTGTTCTTCCCCTCCTCCTCCTCTTCCTCCTCCTCCTTCTCCTCTTCCTCCTCCTTCTTCTCCCTCTCTTTTTTTTCTCTCTCTCTCATGTCCTGCATTCATTTGACACCAGGACAGGAAGAAAGAGGGAAAACAGAATCTCTAACCCTGATTTTCTTTTTTTTTTAAATTAAGTTAATTTAATTAATTTTTACTTATTTATTTGACAGAGAGAGAGGGAAGGAGGGAGGGAGAATGGGCGCGCCAGGGCCTCCAGCCACTGCAAACGAGCTCCAGACACGTGCTCCCCCCTTGTGCATCTGGCTTACGTGCGACCTGGAGCATCCAAGCTGGGTCCTTAGGCTTCTCAGGAAAGTGCCGTAACCACTAAGCCCTCTCTCCGGCCCGCCGCTAGCTTCTCATATCAGCATAAGTATCAGTTTCGAGATACACTCTTGCTATATGGCCAAGCTTGCAATCCTGTCGCCTCAGCCTCCCAAGTGCTGGGATGATAGGCACGTGCCACCATGCCCAGCGCCAAACTTACTTGTTACTCTCTCCTGCAGGATTCCAATGGATGCTAATAAACCACGGAAACGCAGTTTGACTACCTTCCCGAACCTGAAAACAAGAAATCAGCCAAGCTTCACGCCTATGAAGGTAAGCAGCTGACTTCACCCCAGACTGCAACTGAAGCACACCCATGAAAACGTGGGCACCTCAGACCCGCAGGTGATCATCACTTCTTTTTTTAATATTTTTATTTATTTACTTGCGAGCAACAGACAGAGAAAGAGGGAGAGAGAGAGAGAGGAGAGAGCATGGGCGCGCCAGAGCCTCCAGCCACTGCAAACGAACTCCAGATACGTGCGCCTCCTTGTGCACGCAATCTGGCTTACATGGGTCCTGGGGAATCGAGCCTCGAACCGGGGTCCTTTGGCTTCACAGGCAAGCGCTTAACCACTAAGCCATCTCTCCAGCCCGGCCCAAGCACCTTTGAGGCCAGTGTGAGGGTGTGGTGGTATGGATATAAAATGTCTCCCATGGGCTCACGTGTGTGAATACTTAGACTTAATTCCTCAGCCGTTGGCACTCTTCAGGAAGGTTGTGGAACCTTTAGGTGGCGAAACCTTCCCGGGGAAATTGTGTCACTGGGAGGTGGGTCTTGAGGTTATAACTGGGCCCCGTGTGCTGTGCTCTCTCTCTCTCTCTCTCTCTCTCTCTCTCTCTCTCTCTCTCTCTCTGTCTCGCTTTCTCTCTCTCTCCTTCCTGTGGCAATGTGACACCTGCTGTGCTTTTCTTTCCACGATGGACTCTCCCCTTTTGATCTGTAAGCCAAAAGACAGTCTTACCTTCCATAAGCTGCTTCTGGTTGGGTCCTTTTTCCCAGAAATAATAATAATAATAATATAAAGTAACTGATGCAGAAAGTTGGCACAGAGAAGCGGGGTCATTGCTGCTGTAAACCTGACCATGTGCTTCTTAGCCTTTTGGAACGGTTTTGTGGGAGAAATGTGGAAGTCTCTGCAGCTTTGTACTAGAGAAACCTTTCCATGCTGTGAGGAGGGCTTAATGGGCCATTTTAGTGAGAGTATGGAAGACCAGAAGGGTGAGAGAAAAGAAAGAATAGCTTGGTTCATGAGGTTTCAGAGGGGAATAAGGGCTTTACCAGTAACTGGGCCAGAGAGAGTTCTTTTGATATTATGGCAAAGAAACTGACTGCATTCTGCCAGTGTTGTAAGAACTTGGGTGTAGATGAATTTAAAAGTAATGGATTAGGGCTAGAGAGATGGCTTACTGGTTAAGCACTTGCCTGTGAAGCCTAAGGACCCCAGTTCGAAGCTCAATTCCCCAGGACCCACATTAAGCCAGATGCACAAGGGGGCCCATGCATCTGGAGTTTGTTTGCAGTGGCTGGAGACCCTGGCACACCCATTCTCTCTCTATCTGCCTCTTTCTCTCTCTGTCGCTCTCAGATAAATATATAAACAAAAAAATTTTTTAAAGTAATGAATTAGGTGTTTGGTGCAGGAAATTTCAAGGCAGAATGGCGTGTAATCTATGGAACGGCTCCTCTTAGCTACTCTGATTCAGATCTGCAGTGAAATAAGAAAACACAGAGCAGAAAGATATGAAAACTGTAAAGTTTAGACAGAAATGTGAGCCAATTTAATTTCCCAGACTGCTTGGGCTGTAATTGTTAAAGAGATGACTACATTTAAAAAGAAATCTGCCGCTCTGCCCTGGGACGTCAGGAAAGATTTTTCTAAGGGTAAGACCCAACCCATTGAAGGCTTAAGAATGTGAATTCTTTCGAAGTGAAAGGGCAATAAGGAAAAGTGCTGAAGGAGGTCTCTGCTCGGCAAAGTCAGCAGGCACAGTTTTGCTTCACGGGCGTCAGGCCTCATCTCGGGCTGGTAGCAGACCTTGACAGCATCGCCCATGTGATATTGGTCCTAGCGGCATAACAAAGGCAATCTATGCGAGGTTGTAGAGTCTTTTCATGGTTCCAAAGCTGCTGAGGCTAAGAAAGACAAAGCAGAGTCAGGTCAGAATCCCTGCACAGGGGCGAGAGAGAGAGAGAAAGAGAGACAGAGAGAGAGAGTGGGAGAGAATGGGCATGCCAGGGCCTCCAGCCACTGCAAACGAACTCCAGACACATGCGCCACCTTGTTCGTTGGGCTCGCATGAGTCCTGGGGAATCAAACCGAAGACCTTTGGCTTTACAGGCAAATGCCTTCACCGCTAAGCCATCTCTCCAGCCCTCTCATAACTTTAACTAGCGCAGGTGAAATGCTATTCAGCCTTAAATTTTCTTCCACAAAAAATAATTTTGTTTTTCACTTCAAGCTCACTAAGTTCTCAGGACAAGAGCAGCATGCAGCCAGATTCTTTGCCAGAATGTTCCATAACCTGCCTTTAGCTTAATCCCCAGCAGACCCCTTGGTCCCCTCTGAAACCTCGCGAGCTGAGTCTCCGTCGCCCAGGTTTCTGTCAGCATTCTGGCCTTCTAAGCTCAAACCAGAAAGCCCTGCTTTTTTTTTTTTTTTTAATTGGCACACACCTTTATTTATTTATTTATTTAACAGAGAAAGAGGGGGAGAGAGAGAGAGAGAGAGCCAGGGCCTCCAGCCGCTGCAAAGGAACTCCAAATGCACGCGCCCCCTTGTTCATCTGGCTAGCATGGGTCCTGGGGTATCAAGCCTGGGTCCTTTGGCTTTGCAGGCAAGAGCCTTAACCGCTAAGCCATCTCTCTAGCCCTTGCCCAAATTTTTAAAGTCCTCAGAGAGCCCACAATATCTCTAAACAATATTTAATATGTGTCAATTTATTTACTAAGAAATAAAATAAGACAGTGGGATTCAGTCTTCAGATTAAGACCTGAGTTTTAATCAATTGCACTTTACTGCCCCTCTGTGGACAACCACCTCATAACCAAATAGAGGCGTGTGGTTCTAGAAGGGTTTGGGTGTTCTAAAGCCTGGCATCTGTAGACATATATTTTTGGAGTTTCATGAGCTCAGATTTGAAACATACTTTCCTAGAAAACTAAGGAAGTAAGGCTTATCAGTCACACAAAGAATTTCAGTGGGTAGATCTCTTAAACATGGTTATTTAATTCAGAACACATGCATTGATTTCCTACTGTTTGTCAGGCCCTCTGCATGACAGAGATTCAGCGACCAGGACTAGTGAGAAGCCCTGCTTTTTGCAGCATTGCAAGACTTCTCTAACCCAAGGTTTCAAACTCCTATATTCGTCCTACAAACCAGTTGTAAAGGCCCGAAAACCACGGTTTTATCACAGCAACAGCCTTACTTCTTTCTTTTAAAATATATTTTATTCATTTGCAGAGCTAGAGAGGGGAGAGAGAAAGGCAGAGAATGGGCATGCCAGGGCCTCGTGGCACTGAAAACAAACTCTAGATGCATGTGCCACTTTGTGCATCTGGCTGTGTGTGGGTCCTGGGGAATCAAAGCCAGGCTGTCAGGCCTTGCATGAAAGTACTTTCAACCACTGAAGCCATCTCTCTCCAACCTCAGCCCTACTTTTGGGGACCAATTTTTATATTTGTCCTTCTACTTATTGCTGTGACCAAATACCTGACAGGAGTCAGCTGGAGGAAGGAAAGGGTTTAATCTTGTTGACAGTTTCGAGGGGATACATTCCATCACAGTGGGGGAAGGAATGAGGGAAACAGGAGGCCAAGTGGTCATACAGCGATCAGACAGGGAAAGAAAGGACCAGTATTAAGCGGGGCTGGGCTCTAAAGCCTCAAGGACCGCCCTCAGTGGACAACTTCCTCCAGCAAGCCTCCACCTCCTAAAGGTTCCCCAACCTCATCAAACAGAGCCACCCACCTGGGAAACCAGGTATTCACAAGCAGAAAGGGGGACCTTTGACACCATCTACGGACAACATCTAAATAAGGGGTGTTCAGAAGATCATGTTGTTTGGGGTTGCAGTCAGGTTCACATTGCTGGCAGAAAACACCTGACCAAGAGCAGCTTGGCTTATTTATTTAAAAAAAAGGGGGGGGGTTATTTTGGCTTACAGACTCAGGGGGAAGCTCCATAATGGAAGGGGAAAATGATGGCATGAGCAGAGGGTGGATATCACCTCCTGGCCAACCTCAAGTAGACAGTAGCAACAGGAGAGTGTGCCAAACACTGGCAAGGGGACACTGGCTATAACACCCGTAAGTCTGCCCCCAACAATACATGGCCTCCAGGAGGCGTTAATTCCCAAATTGCCATCAGCGGCAGACCCAGCATTCGGGAACACCTAAGTTTAGGGGGGTCACCTGAGCCAAAGCACCACATTTGGAAACTCCGTGTGGAGCGTTTACAGCCGACTTCATCCCAAATCATTCTAGAGTGACTGTTCCTTGCTGCTTCCGTGGTCTGGCTCATAGCATGCGTGGGGCATCCTACAGATTGCATGCTTCTTCCACAAACTCGGGACTCTGGGCTGCCTCCTCCAGGCAGTGTTCCTGATTTAACTCTGGCATTCTGCTCAGGGGAGTAACTCACGAAATGGATCCATGGTGACACACTTGGGAAGAAGAGGCAGAGAGCCTTAACTACATTTTTGAGTTACGTGTTTGTTTATTCTCTCTCACTGTTTATCACATGGGCTTTTGAAGTCCTAACAAGCTAGGCTTAATCACCATCTCCAAGATTCCAATTAAAAAGACAAGTAAAGGCTGGAGCGATGGCTTAGCGGTTAAGGCGCTTGCCTGTGAAGACTAAGGACCCAGGTTCAATTCCCCTGTACTCATGTAAGCCAGATGCACAAGGTGGCACAGACATCTGGAGTTTGTTTACAGTGGCTGGAGGCCCTGGTGTGCCCATTCTCTCTATCTGCCTCTGCTCCCTGTAGCTCATGTAGCCTTCACTACAGAGTGAGTTCCAGGTCAGTCTGGGCTAGAGTGAGACCCTACCTTGAAAAAAAAAAATGATGGATGGATGGATGGATGGATAGGTGGATAGATAGATAGATGATAGATAATAGACAGATGATAGAGCCGGGCGTGGTGGCACACGCCTTTAATCCCAGCAGAGGGAGGATCGCCGTGAGTTTGAGGCCACCCTGAGACTATACAGGGGGATTCGAACCTGGGTCCTTTGGCTTTGCAGGCAAACGCCTTAACCGCTAAGCCATCCCTTCAGCCCACTTTATTGGTTTTAAAGTTGATGATCATTCAGTCTTTTCTTGTTTCTGCTACTGAAAATGGTGCTGTAAGAACACACTGTTTTTGTGCATGTGTGTGTATGTGCAAATGTGTGTGGGGGGAGGGGATAATGCATGCGTATGTGTGGAGGCCAGAGGACAACTTTGGGTGTCACTGCTCTGGAATTCCACTCATCTTTTGTGTGTGTGTGTGTGTGTGTGTGTGTGTGTGTGTGTGTGAGAGAGAGAGAGAGAGAGAGAGAGATAGGGTCTCTCATTGGCTTGGATCTCAGCTATTAGGTTAGACAGACTGTCCAGAGAGCTCCAGGGATCCTCCTATCCCTGCTTCCGCGGTGGTGAGATGCCAAGCGCATAACCACCACACTCAGCTTCCTCACGTGGGCTCGGGGGGGGGGGGGGTTAAAGTCAGGTTCTGATGCTTGCAAGGCAAGTGCTTTGTGGACCGAGACATCTCCCCACCCGCTGCTCTCAGGAGAACTCGTGTGCACATCTCCCGCGTGCAGGTGCGGAGGGATTTCTTTCTAGGTCACTTCCCAGGAGTGCAGCTGCGGGTGAGAGTTCTGAGGACGCTGAACCTTGCCCAGGCGTTGCCAACTGTTTTCCAAAGCACTGGCATCGGTGTGTGCCGTCCTTAGCCGTGCATTCATGCTCTGGTTGTCTCGCACCTCTTTGAACAGTTGAGCCCATGTGACTTTTTTGTTTGTCGGTTTTGTGGATGGGTTGACAGTGTTTATGATATTTGTACTTGGACTTGGCGATTGTTCCTAATGAGTTTGAACTTCCTTTCCTCCGTTTAGTGGCCGTTTGTGTTTCCCCTTCTTTTCCTTCTTTTTAAATATGTATTTATTCATTCATTCGTTTGTTTTAGAAAGAGAGAGGAAGAGAGAGAGAATGGGCATGCTGGGGTTTCCAGCTGCTGCAGACGAACTCCAGATGCATGCGCCACCTTGTGCATCTGGTTTATGTGGGTCCCAGGGAATTGAACCTGGGTCCTTTGGCTTCTCGGGCAAATTCCTTAACCGCTAAGCCATCTCTCTGGCCCTGTGTTTCCTCTTCTTTAAGATTTCCAGTCATATCTTTACTGCTTAAACATGGCTGTTGTTTGTCTTTTTCTTATTGACTTGTAGGCTATTTTATAAATTCTGTCTTCTGATCTTTTGCCACTTGTAAATGAATTCATGACCCACCCCCCCCCCCGCTTCAATGTCCTGAGTGCTGGGATTATAGTCATGTTTTACCAAGCTCTAATATCATTCTAAAATCTATTTGGTCATTTGCATGATATCTTATACTTCACTTATAAATCCAGTCTTTTCATTTTTTATTTTTTAAACATATAATGCCAGGTGTGGTGGCATACACCTTTAATCCTAGCACTTGGGAGGCAGAGGACTGCTGTGAGTTTGAGGCCAGCCTGGAGCTACAGAGCGACTTCTAGGTCAGCCTGGACTAGAGTGAGACCCTACCTTGAACAAAATATATATTGTGCATGGTCAATTTATAATTTTTTTAATTAATTAATTTATTTATTTGAGAGTGACAGACACAGAGAGAAAGACAAATAGAGGGAGAGAGAGAGAATGGGCACGCCAGGGCTTCCAGCCTCTGCAAACGAACTCCAGACGCATGCGCCCCCTTGTGCATCTGGCTAATGTGGGACCTGGGGAACCGAGCCTCGAACCGGGGTCCTTAGGCTTCACAGGCAAGCGCTTAACTGCTAAGCCATCTCTCCAGCCCTCAATTTATAATTTTTATCTGGGGTAGCACTAATACTTGGAGTTTTGAAGGGGGGAGGAATTTGTTTCTAACATCTATAACTTTCTGCCAGTTCTCACTCATGGTGCCTTTTTTCCACAGTATACTTTGTAACATTTTTAAAAATATCTTATTTTTATTTATGTATTTATTTATCAGAGAAACAGGGAGAGGCAGATCGAGAGAGAGAGCGTGCGCCAGGGCCTCCAGCCACTACAAACGAACTCCAGACGCGTGCGCCCCCTTGTGCATCTGGCTAATGTGGGTCCTGGGGAAGCAAACCTGTGTCCTTTGGCTTTGCAGACAAATGCCTTAACCGCTAAGCCATCCCTCCAGCCCATACTTTGTAACTTTTTTTTTAAATTTTTTATTTATTTGTTTGAGAGCGACAGACACAGAGAGAAAGACAGATAGAGGGAGAGAGAGAGAATGGGAACGCCAGGGCTTCCAGCCTCTGCAAATTTTTTTTTGTTTTTGTTTTGGTTTTTTGAGGTAGGATCTCACTCTGGTCCAGGCTGATCTGGAATTCACTATGTAGTCTGAGGGTGGCCTCGAACTCACGGCGATCCTCCTACCTCTGCCTCCCGAGTGCTGGGATTCAAGGCGTGCGCCACCACGCCCGGCTCTTGTACTATCCTTTATTCTGCGAACGTTTAAAGATCACTGCCTGATGAATTCTTTTATACTTCATTCTGCAAGGGCTAACTTAGAGCCAAAGTATTATCCTGTGCAAAAACCATACTTCCTCTGGCCGTGTGCAGGTAGGGTTATGGCACAAACGCGTAAACAGGCAGGCGCAATAAGGCTTGGTAAGGGCTTTCATTTGGGGGCAGAAACAGATTTCTCTGGAAACCCAGAGTAAGTTTTCTTAAGCTCTCGGCTGCTGCCCAGAACGCGTCACACTTTGGTGACGTGCCAGACAGCAGCCCTTCCATTACGTGGCACAGGAATGGTGCCCATTATTTATGTTTCCTTCTGAGCCAGTGAGGCCCCTGGACATGTTCAGAGGGGCTGCGTGTGAGCTGGAGGGAAAGTATTTCATGACCGAATTACCGAACAAAGGCATGGCGTGAGGCCAAACCAGCGGACACAGCCCCCGACGTCATCAACTCCGAGTCCTCCAAGACACACCGGTCTGCTCCAGTACAGAAAACTTGGTGCTTAACGTACACCTGAATTACGTGCTTCTGATGCAGGACTTTGAGGATCACGAGGGGGGCGGCTTCCAACTTATGAACCCCAATTTTGGGTTTTTACCCTGTCCTTAACAAAGAATGAAAATGGACTCGAGAAGGATAAATTATGGATCGATGAGTTTATTTGGTGTTTATTTAAGGGAGCCTGGGGTCCAGGAAAAGACTGGAGCCGAGTCAGAAGCACATGAAAGATAGGAAGCGCACTGGTGTGCAAGGCACAGCATCACCCCGATGCGCCCCACGGAAGAACGCTGAGAGAAGGGATGATGGTTTAAGGAGGACGAGTGCGGGCCAAGCACCCCAGCAGAGGACGGGGACGTCAGAAGAGAAATGAGAAGTAAAGACAGCGTCAGCCACAGTAACCCGAGTGTAGAGACGCTGCGTGGGTAGCAGGCCCAGAGTGTAAAGGAGACACACACGTGTACACTCAGAGATCGGAGGAGAGTCACGTGTGTAATTCAAGTGCGAAGTCACCCCGAGGCGTAAAGCAGAAGCAAGCAGAAACCCCCAGGCCAAGCAGTGGTCCCCTGAGGCCGAGCAGGGGAAAGCCAGACTTGTGCGGGTCCAGACCAGACCACAGGGCAGGGCGAGCGGGGATCAACGCAGACAAGTCTTTATAGTTGATTAAGAAAAGGGATTCGGGCTGGGGTGACAGTTTAGCGGTTAAAGGCGTTTGCCTGCAGAGCCAAAGGAGCCAGGTTCTATTCCCCAGGACCCACGTTAGCCAGATGCACAAGGGGCTCACGTGGCTGGTGTTCATTTACAGTGGCTGGAGGGCCTGGCGCGCCCATTCTCTCTCTCTCTCTCCTTCTTTCTCTGTCAAATATATATATACATAAACTGGGTCAGTCACGACTTTCGGTCCTATCAAGGCGAGTGGCATCTTCTGGCTTCCTCTCTGGGCTTCTGTCCCTAACTGAACCTGCCTAAAAGAAGCTAGCATTCTCCTGTTCCTCCTTCATTTCCTGCAACTGTATCTAGGCACCATCGGAGGTGGGCACGAAATGACTCTAAGTATCTGGGCTTCCAGGCCTGTGCGCCCTTCCTTCAAGGCTGGCCATAGAGACAGAGGCTGGTGGGTAGGACCCCAGGGAGGGCCCTCTCTCTGTGACTAGGAAGCTGTTCTTCCCACAAGGCTGGTCACGTTCATCCTGCTAATGGGTCTCCAGAGTCCATCCTAGCCTGTGCGTTAACAAGGAGGTGGTTCCTTCCCGCCCAGGCACCTCGGCACCCACAGCAGAGGGGGTTTCGGGGTCAAACTCTTAGCTAGAGGTGGCGGTCAGAGAGGACGCTTGACTTGCCTGCGCTCTGCAGCAGAGGGGACTGGCTTAATTCCCTGAGCTGGGCAACAGAGTCCAGAAGTCTCCCCTTCTCCCCAGTTCTTTGCTGAGCTCCCCTGTGCCCCATTGCGTAACATGTCGCGTGCTCTGCACAAAATCCCTAAAGGTTTCTCTTCTCTCTCATCAACCCGTTTCCCGTGCTTCAAGCATTTGTTTTGATGTCGCAGTTGTGCTGGCCTCTGGGAGAGGCTTGCAGAGCCAGGAAGCGGCGAGCTGACAACCTCATCTTCCTCTCACCTGGCCCAAGTCAGCCTCTAGAGATTCAGAGGGATGGAGCAGGAGGAGGAGGAAGAGATGAGGAGGAGCCGACTGAAAAAAAGAAAAAACAATATATAGAACAGCAGCCGGTGAAGGAGGACCGAGGTTGGTGGAAGTGTGGCTTTCTAAACAGTCCCAGTGGCCTATGGGCAAGGAAACTGGGTGACCTGACACCGGCTGAGATCCCAGATGTTTTCTCCCCTGTGCGTTACTGATGCACACATCCAGGGCTCAGTCCAAGGTAATAACACCACATGGTGCATCCTGGGATCCTGCTCCACGTAGCCCTAGATGGAGAACCGACCTACTCTCCTTTAGCTCTCAAAAGCCAGAGGCCGGATGCCGAGCTTGGCGGCGCGCACCTGTGACCCCAGCACTCGGGAGGTAGAGGTAGGAGGATCGCCGTGAGTTCGAGGTCACCCCGACACTACACAGTGAATTCCAGGCTAGTGCAAGACCCTCCCTTGCAAAACAAACAAACAAAACAACAACAAAAAAGTGAGAGGCCGGGACATCTGCTTCTCTGGGGACCTTGAGAACTGTATAGAGCTTTTTTTTTTTTTTTTTTACCCAAGGTGGGAGAGCGTGAGCATGTTGGGGTTGTGGCTTGCTGGGATGAGAGTGCAGACAAAGACAGGGGAAATCGAGTGTCCCAGGCAGGGGACAGTGACCGGAGATTCCACCTTTCTGTGTGTCTAGCACAAGAATGGATGTTCCGTTTTTCTCCTTTGTGACAGGAAGGTTACATGATTGGGTTTTTGTGACTCATAATAGGGATGGACTCCTGCCCACTAGGTCTTGTGAGGACTTTGTTTCTAAGATGGGCCACCTTTATAAAAAAATTAATATTTTATTTATTTATTTGAAAGAGAGAAAGAGGTGTGTGTGTGTGTGTGTGTGTGTGTGTGTGTGTATGGAGAGAGAGGGAGAATGGGCATGTCAGGGCCTCTAGCCACTGCAAACAAACTCAGACGCATGCACTCACTTGTGCATCTGGCTAACGTGGGTACTGGAGAATCGAACCTGGGTCCTCAGGCTTTGCAGGCAAGCGCCTTAACCACTAACCCATCTCTACAGCCCTGGAACACCTTTTCAATATGGTTCGCCCACACCTAAACAGCTTTTAAACTGAGCTCAGCTTCTATCTGAGAAAAGGTGAACTGGCTATTGTGAAGCAAGAGAATGGAACCTGCCTTTGTTTTCAATTTTTTTTTTTTTTCCTGAGGAAACAAAAGAAGTGTGTGAACTCAAGCCCCCTGTGCAGTGAGAACTAGATAGGCCGCTCAGAACCCAGAGGCAGGCGACAGCTGTTAGAGGCGGCCCAGGTCACACTTGCTGGCATGTGGATGCAGGGTGCGGTCCCGCGGGTCTGTCACCAGGCAGTGGCACATGCCACTGGCGACAGCAGAGGAACCTGGGCATCCAAACATGCCTGGGGGCTGGGTGAGGAGGGGTGTGCGTGGAAGTTCAACGACCTCACCTGCTGTGGGCGCAGGGTCTCTGGTTTCCAGCTTCCGAAGCTGTCAGGAGCCCCAGGTCCCTCGCTCTGCCCTGTTCTATGGAGTAACTCAGCCCCATGGCCTCTCATGAGGAGAGTGCTCCCAACTCTCTCTGTCGCGTCCTTCTTCCAATCCCCTGGTCACACTGGGCCTATGGCTCCTAGCTTGTGTGTGTGTGAGTTTCAATCATTTTTACTTATTTATTTGAGAGTGATGGAGAGAGAGAGAATGGGCACACCAGGGCCTCAGCCACTGCAAATGAAGTCCAGATGCATGGGCCACCTATTTTTAAAAAATATTCTATTTATTTATCTCAAAGACAGAGAAAGAGGCAGACTATATATATATAAAGAGAGAGAGAGAGAGAGAATGGGCATGTCAAAGCCTGTAGCCACTGCAAACAAACTCAGACGCATATACTGGCTAACGTGGGTCCGGGGGAACCGAGCCTCAAACTGGGGTCCTTAGGCTTCACAGGCAAGCGCTTAACCACTAAGCCATCTCTCCAGCCTGTATCTTGTGTTCTTTAAATAATGGTATACCTTATTATAAAAGCAGCGTGCCTTTATGAAAGCTTGAACATAAGAAGGTGCTTCCCATTTGACTTCTGGCTGTTTAAAAATCTCCCAAGATCCACCGCTCCCCCGCAATCACTGACTGTTGTTCCCACAACGCATAACCCACAACCCCATGGGGAATAGCAGCAACCCCACTGAGGAGGGCAGGGAGGGGCAAAAGGATGGTACCAACACACGATGTATCCATACAAAGTATATTACTTTGTTTTTCAATTTTTTAAATTAATTAATTTGAGAGAAGAGAGGAAGAAAGAGGGAATGGGCACACCAGGGCCTTCAGCCACTGCAAACGAACTCCAGATGCATGCGCCACCTTGTGCATCTGGCTACTGTGGGTCCTGGGGAATCGAACCTGGGTCCTTTGGCTTTGCAGGCAAGTGCCTTAACTGCTAAGCCTATCTATTCAGCCTCAAAGTATATTCTTTTTTTAAAAAAAAATTATCTTTATTTCTTTATTTATTTGACAGAGGGAGAGAAAGAGAGAAAAAATGGGCACACCAGGGCCTCTAGCCACTGTAAATGAACTCCAGATGCATGTGCCACCTTGTGCATGTGGCTACTGTGGGTCCTGGGGAATCGAACATGGGTCCTTCCACTTTGCAGGCAAGTGCCTTAACTGCTAAGCCATCTATCCAGCCCCAAAGTATATTCTTAAAAAAAAAAACATTTTATTTTTATTTATTAATTTATTTGACAGAGGGACAGAGAGAGAGATAGAATAAGCACACCAGGGCCTCCAGCCACTGCAGACTAACTCTAGACGCGTGCGCCCCCTCGTGCATCTGGCTAATGTGGGTCCTGGGGAATCAAACCTGGGTCCTTTGGCTTTGCAGGCAAACATCTTAACCACTAAGCCATTCTTCCAGCCTCCCCCCAAAGTATATTCTTAAAAAAAAAAAAAAAAATCCTTCCAAGATCCATGATGAACACTAGGGAAAGACTACCTAGAGCTTAGGGGTTCCAGCGACCCCGGGCAGCGTCGGGAAGCGCGGCAATGCTGCGAGCTCAGGCTTGCTGGTGCACACCTTTCCCTCCCAGCAGCTGCGAAGCAGAGGCAGGAGGATCTCTGTGAGTTCCAGGCCAGCCTGGGACTACAGGGTAAGTTGCAGGTCAGTCTTGGCTAACGTGAGACCCTCTGCCAGGCAGAAGTGAGAAAAACAAACACGAGACTCCTGCTGCCTCGGCTAAGGGTCGGTGAGGGGCCAGCGGATAAATCACAAAGCTCACTTTCTGGAAGCCTCTTCTCTTTCTCCTGCCTTTTGGGGGTCCTTGGAGGGGGTGGGGGTAGTAGAATGAAGTGTGCTACAGCATTTTGTGACTCTTGGGGAAACTGCTGGAAACAAACCATCTGTAAATTCACAATCTAACGCAACATATGGCGTGCACGTATTCACGGAATTAGAAGCCACCAGTCCTCAGGGCGGCTTAGCGAACCGAACGGGGGGGGGGGGGGGGGGGGGGGGGGGCGGTAGCGGTGACCCGGCTGTCAGCTTCAGCCTCTCCTTAGCTTAGGTTGCTGTACAGATCATGACATGACAAAGATTGGGAATCTCTTGGTCTGGAACTGTCCTCAGCTTTGGAGCCACAACAGGAAGGGTGAAGGCTTATGCTGGTCGACTTTCCATTACTGTACCAAAACATCTAAGAGAACCAACTTACACGGAGGTGGCTTCCATTTTTTTCTCTTCTTGTTCTACGTGGGTTCCGGGGCTCTTCAGCCACTGAGCCATCTCCCCACCCCACAGTTGCTTTTCTTGTCTTAAAAATAAATAAATAAATAAATAGTTGGGCTGGAGAGATGGCTTAGTGGTTAAGCGCTTGCCTGAGAAGCCTAAGGACCCTGGTTCGAGGCTCGATTCCCCAGGACCCACGTTAGCCAGATGCACAAGGGGGTGCACGTATCTGGAGTTTGTTTGCAGTGGCTGGAGGACCTGGCGCGCACACTCTTTCTCTCTATCTCCCTCTTTCTCACTCTGTCTTTCTCTGTCAAATAAATAAATAATAAATAAAAAAAAAACATGTGAGAGCAATTGAGGAAGACATCCAGTGTTGACCTCTGCCTGTACTGTGTGCATGCACTGTGCACATGTACGTCCATGCGTGTGTGTCCACACACAAATGACCACACGGACACACACACATGCACAGAAAGGAAGGAGGGAAGAAAGAAAGGAAGGCGGGCTGTAACTTCCAAGTCCATATCCATACGAGCATTATTTCTCGCCACATTTTGCCAGAGGGGTCATTCCGAAAGGTTACTCTGCATATATGGGCACCAGCTGTCAGTGGTTTGCTCTTACCCGGAGGATAAAGACCACTTTTCTTAGCCTCGCTTTCAGGGTCTTCCACAATCCCCGGCCAGCCCTGAGGAGCGGTGGAGGCACCTGGCCCGGCCCGGACACTGTTGTGGCCATGGAGTGGCTCAGCTAAAGCCCAGCCCAGCCCCCAGGCCTTCCGGCCCGCGCCCAGCCCGGGCTCTTAGCTGCACTCATGATGATCTCTGCTCTTTGGGTCGACACTTGTCCGTGCTCTCTGTCCGACTCCTGCAGTCCACCATCTTCCGGCAGTCGGAATTGTCTTTGGTTATATTTATATTTATATTTATATATTTATATTATATTATTATTATATTATATTATATTATATTATATATTTATATTTATATGCTTTTCAGTTGCCTGTCAGTTTCCCCACTGTCCACATCCTCAATGTCCCTCGTTGGTATCGATGGCATTTATAAGTTCTTGGTTTGTGTGTGTGAGAGATGTGGTGTGTATGGTGTAGCGTGTGTGGCATATGCCCCACCTGCAGAGGCCAGAGGGAAACTCTGGATGTCCCACTCCATCCCTCTCCCGTTTCGCCAGCCAGAGTCTCTAATTCAGAAGCTTTTTTTTTTTTTTTTTTTTTTGTTATTGCTGTTGTTGTTTTCATAAACCTCAGGGATTCTCTGATCTCTGCTCTCCTATGCATCTGGGATTACAGGCGTGCATAGCTGTAGCAGACGCTTCAGGTCCCTGAGCTGAACTTCCAGAGCAGGCACAGTGATGGAGGAAGGGCTATTTATTGAAGCTTACAGATCCAGGGGAAGTTCCACAATGGCAGAAGAAGCTGGCCTACCTTCCCAGGACCAAGCAGAGAGAGAAAAAAGCACAAGCCAAAAACCACACAGCACAGCACAGCACACTTCAGGAACTCCAGGCGGAACTAGGCACTTTGCATATCTTTAGATTGGAATTTCAAACTCTCCACTACACCTTAAGATCCACAGTGACACCTCCTCCAGGCAGGTGGCTGCAGATCCAGACTACAAACTGATAACACACTGAACATATAGGGGGGGGCATCTGTTCAAACCCCCACAGTGGCCACACCCAGTTGGCACATAGGTCCTGGGGACAAGTAGTCTTTCAGGCCTCCTCAGGTCCTCCGGCAGAGGAATACTCAGCTGCTGGGCCATCTCTCCAGCCCCGTTTATGAGTTTTTAAAAAAAATATTTTAGAACTGGAGAGATGGCTTAGCGGTTAAGTGCTTGCCTGTGAAGCCTAAGGACCCCGGTTTGAGGCTTGATTCCCCAGGACCCACGTTAGCCAGATGCACAAGGGGGCGCACGCATCTGGAGTTAGTTTTCAGTGGCTGAAGGCCCTGGTGCGCCCATTCTCTCTCTCTCTGCCTCTTTCTCTCTCTGTCTGTTGCTCACAAATAAATAAATAAACAAAATTTTAAAAATATTTTATTTCTTTTATTTATTTGAGAGAGAGAGAGAGAGGCAGAAAGAGGGAGAGAGGAAATGGGCATGCCAGGGTCTCCAACCAATGCGAACGAACTCCAGATGCATGTGTCCCCTTGTGCATCTGGCTTATGTGGGTCCTGGAGAATCGAACCCGGATCCTTTGGCTTTGCCGGCAAACGCCTTAGCCGCTAAGCCATCTCTCCGGCCCATACCCCTTTCTAGCTGTGAATTATTTTCTAATTAGATCACTGGTATTCAGGCTAGCATCCAAATTCTGGCAAGTTCCATTAATATACTTCTGGACACACTGAGTGTGAAGGCAGCTCTGGGCAACGTTATAAGCATTTTCTTTCCTAACAAGCAGAAGTCCAGAGTTAATTCCTGTCATGCTCAGGAATTCAAGGTAAATTTTTTAAAAATATTTTATTATTTATTTATTTGACAGAGAAAGGAGAGAGAGAGAGACAATGGGCACGCCAGGGCTTCAAACCACTGCTAACGAACTCCAGATGCTTGCGCCCCCTTGGGCATCTGGCTAACATGGGTCCTGGGGAATCGAACCTGGGTCCTTTGGCTTTGCAGGCGAATGCCTTAACTGCTAAGCCATTCCTCCAGCCCATAAAGGTAAAATTAAAAAAAATATATTTTATGTATTTATTTGTGAGGAGAGAGGAAGACGTGGCCCAGGGCTTATTGTCACTGCAAACAAACTCCAGGTGGAGGTGCCACACTGTTCATCCGCTAGCTAAGATTTTTTTGTTGATGGGAAATTCTATGATTGCTGGTTTTGTAACCCAGGCTGACCTGGAACTCACAATCCTTCTGCCCCAGGCTCCCAAGTATGATTATAAACATATGCCACTGCGCTTGGCTCTGTATTGTTTTTTTTTTTTTCCCCTCCTTTCCTTCTTTCATCTTTCATTTCTCTCTCATTCAAGCATTAAAACTGTGGGGCCAGTTAGTCCACAATTAACACCTCTGGAAAGATCATTCATGTGGGTAATTATTCATCCAGGCATTCACAGAGTCCTTTTTCTGAGTTTCTCCTAACAATTCCTAACTGTAGTATCAGGGGGACTGGCTTCAAGTGTACCTTGCTTATTGAACTGAGACAAATGTCCTTGTGGCAGAGGACAAAGCCAGCCAAACACTATTTCAGTTCTCCTCCACTTAACCCAGGTCGAGAATAAGTCTTTGGTTCAAGTCCAGCAGCCATCTTCCAAGGTTAAGAACACCACAATGACCCGACGCTCACATAAGGTAAGACGTGATGGCTACGGACTGTTCTCGAGAAGAGGGTGGGGGCAAGTGGGTGGCCAGGATAGATATGTCAGGTGTTTCTGTTCAGCTTAGGATGGCGGTGAGGGTACTGTAAATAGTGCTAAGGGTTGGCTGACCCGTAAACCAACCAATGTAGAGAGATGAGGATGCAGTGATGATGTTGTATCTATAATGTACCCATAGAGAAAACGAGGGTCTATAGGCTGCGTGAAAAGCAGGAAGAACTTCCCATTGGCTGTGACCTCTAACGTCCATGCCATGCTCGGGACATTGTATGAGAGTCAGCTAGATACTTCCTTCTGTAGAAAGAGAAAACCTGCCATCTAGTGACTGTTCCCTGCCCCCCCACCACCCCTTGGGGAGGAAGGGCAGGATTCTGACTGAAGGTCAGATAGTATGGTCATAATAATGGCAACTTGCACCTTTGCTGTCTCATGATGCAGGTCCCATTTTTGTCACCTTGGTAGCAATGAGATAGCTGAGGCCAATGTGACCTCCTCAAGGTTTACAGATTATAAAGGGTAGAGGATTCAAACCCAGAGTCCATTGGCTAGATTTCCCTACTGCCACCAGCCATCTCTCCTCCAAGAATCGAACTGAGGTTAGGTTTAACCTTATGGGGACAATGCTAGAAGAAATGACCTCATTTGCTTTCTGTCATGCTTTTTTATTTTGGTTTTTCAAGGTAGGGTTTTACGCTAGTCTAGGCTGACCCGGAATTCACAGGGTGGCATCTAACTCAAGGCAATGCTCCTACCTCTGCTTCCCGAGTGCTGGGATGAAAGGCGTGTGCCACCACGCCCGCCTCAAAATTTTTTATTAACAATTTCCATGATTATAAAAAATATCCCCTGGTAATGCCCCCCCCACCTTCCCCTTTGAAATTCCATTCACCATCATATCCCCCCCCATCAGTCTCCTTCATTTTGATGTCATGATCTTTTCCTCCTCTTATGATGGTCTTGTGTAAGTAGGGTCAGACACTGTGAGGTCATGGATATCCAGGCCATTTTATGTCTGGAGGAGCACGTTTTAATGAGTCCTACCCCTTCCTTTGGCTCTTACATTCTTTCCGCCACCTCTTCCGCAATGGACCCTGAGCCTTGGAAAGTGTGGTAGAGATGTTTCAGTGCTGAGCACTCCTCTGTCAATTCTCAGCACCATGGAGCCTTCTGAGTCATCCCAAGGTCACAGCCCTCTGAAAAGAGAAGGTTCTTACCAAAAGTGAGGGTAGCATTAACATGTGGGTATGAACATTAAGAGAGGTGCTTACTAGACAGTTTGGTGAGCATAGTATATACACTTAGCCAGCCAGCAGCAGACGTTACACGCCTAGGGCTCATGACTACCCCTGTTGTAGCTTCTCAGTCTCAGGGACGTATTCCCTCCCATGGAGCGGGCCTCCAGTCCAGTTGGAGGGCGGTTGGTTTCCACTGTCGTTCTTACAGCTTATCCGATGTCTCCTTCTGCAGAACACAAGCACCAACCTTGCCTCACTCCCTTTTGTGGACACCAAAGGGAAGAAAAACACAGTGAACTTCCCACGAATCGACAACAAAATTGTGCCAAAGTCAACCCACCACGTGAGTACAGACGGTGTGCGTGCCTTGATGTAGACCAGTGGGTGGCCGGGACTCAAGCCCGGACCACGTCGAGAAAGGGCAGCTGGAGGAGGAACCTGTCAGCGGAAGGATGGGCTGCTGGCCCTGCTTTTCTCCACAGCGAGCGAAAGCTGGAGCCAGTGCGCGCTGATGCGCTCCTATCCCTAAACTTAGCTTTCTGTGGCATGATGGGCAACGATCAAGGAAAGGGAAAATGGAATTCTGCTGTGAAGATGGAAGAATTATGCAAAATATTTTTCCTTCCCATGTCGTTTACCTTTTCTGAATAAGGATGAAAAGAGACGATACGGGGGAAAGTAACAAGTTAAAGTGATACCATGCTCACATAACCTCAAGTTTATATGCCCTTGCAACTTACTTTATCTAGTTGAGAATGGGCTTGTATTAATTAGATTTATTTTTTTTTAAAAAAAATCTTTATTTTTATTTATTTACTTGAGAGAGAGAGCAAGAAAGAGGCAGAGAGAGGTAGAAAGAGAATGGGCATGCCAGGGCCTCTAGCCACTTCAAATGAACTCCAGATGCATGCGCCCCCTTGCTCATTTGGCTTATATGCATCCTGGGGAATTGAACTGGGGTCCTTTGGTTTTGCAGGCAAAACGGCTTAACCGCTAAGCCATCTCTACAGCCCATATTTTTAAAAAATATTTTTGTTTGTTCATTTTTAATTTATTTATTTGAGAGTGACAGAGAGAGAGTAAGAGGCAGAGAAAGAGAGAGAATAGGCACACCAGGGCTTCTAGCCACTGCAAACGAACTCCAGATGCGTGCGCCCCCTTGTGCATCTGGCTAACGTGGGTCCTGGGGATTCGAGCCTCGAACCAGGGTTCTTAGGCTTCACAGGCAAGCGCTTAACTGCTAAGCCATCTCTCCAGCCCTCTACAGCCCATATTAATTAGATTTCTTGTTGCAATAACCAAAAGCTTGGCAAGAAGCAATGTGAGGGAGGCGGGGTTCATTTTGGCTTTAGTGTGCAGGCATACAAATTGTCACGGTGGGGAAGGTAAGTTGACAGAAGCGTCAGGTGGCTGGTCACATTGCCTGTGAAGCTGGGAAGCAGAGCTCCATGAAACTGGTGCTCAGCTTTCTCCTTTGTAAAATATTATTTTTATTTATTTATTTGAAAGGCAGAGAGGGAGAGAGGGAGAGATGAAGAGAGAGAGAAAGAGGCAGATAGAGAGAATGGTTGTGCCACGGCCTCGAGCCACTACTGATGAACTGTAGATGCAGCGGTCCTGGGGAATCAAACCTGGGCCCTTTGGCTTTGCAGGCAAGGGCCTTAATTGCGAAGCCATCTCTCCAGCCCTGACTTTCTCCTTTTTATGCAGTCTGGTACCCTAACCCAGGAGGGCTCTTTTTCCCTCCTCATATAAACCTATCTGGAAACACCCTCATAGACAAACCCACAGGTGTGTTTGATTGGGCTTTCTAAATCCAGTCAAGTTGTCAATGAACACTTACCATCACAACTCCATTCCTGGTTAGCTCGACACCAAAACACATCGCATAAATCACAACATGACATTAACCACTGCCCCTGTCTCATTTTCATCTCGTAATGCAAAACGCCTTGAGCCCAGCTTAAAAAGTCCTGGTAATCTTCATCAGTGCCCGCGCTGTTCAGAGGCCCGAAGGGTCTTTGGATGCTGAGGGCACTTTTCCTTTGTAAGTTCCCGTAGAAATCAGAAGGGAACTTACATACCTATGGCACAGGCATTGTCACAGAGTAAATAGTTCCTTTCCAGAAGGGAAGATTGGGGTCACAGCAAGGGAATATTAGACCAGAGCACTTCCGAAACCCAGAAGGACAAACACCGCAATCTGCAGCTGCGAGTCCGGTACCTGGAGCTTACGAGTGAGTCATTCGGGCTCTAAAGGGCATGAGCAGCCCGGCCCCTTCATCTCCGTTGCCGGCATGCAGAAGCCTCGCTCTTGAGCCAGTTCTGCTCCGTGCCTGTAGCTTTCCTTGGCAGATGCCCCATGGTCTTGGCATCTCCATCATCCTGGGGTCTCCACTGTAACTTAATCTCCACCTTCACAGCCCCTCACGGTCACTTCTCGTGGTCTCCTGGCAGGGAACCTGACCACGCCAGCAAATGTCTTGGTCTGAGCAGCTTCATGAAACCTTAGCGCAGGCTGCTATGATTCCCTTCATTACGCATCCCTGGAAAACCAGTACCATGTGGACAATGCTGCAAAGCTCTGCTACCAGTTTGAGATGTTGCCTGAACCCCCATTGCCACAGTGGCCTCGGTCTCTGGGTCCTGGCCCTGGAGAAAGACTTCTCTGAGTGTTTTTCCACCCCCCACTGGAGAACTCCTTCAATGGCATTCTCAGTTTGTGTTCACTTCCTTCATAGGAATTCACATTTTCACAAGATGTAGCCTTTGATAGTTCAGAGGGGTCTTGCCCTCAGAACATATTTTCTATTACCCTAGTTCAGAGAAGGTATATCTCTTTATTGGTGCTAATATCTTTAAAAATACTAGTTGTTTCGGGCTGGAGAGATGGCTTAGCCATTAAGGTGCTTGACTTTGAAGCCCAAGGACCCAGGTTCAGTTCTTCCAGGTCCCACATAAGCCAGATACACAAGGGGGCACATATGTCCGGAATCCAGTTTGAAGTGGATAGAGGTCCTGGTGTGCCCATTCTTTCTCCCTGCCCCTTTCTCTGCCTCTCTCTGTCTTTGATAAATAAATAATTTTTTTAAAAAAATAGCTGTTTTCAGCCGGGCGTGGTGGCGCACACCTTTAATCCCAGCACTCGGGAGGCGGAGGTAGGAGGATCGCCGTGAGTTTGAGGCCACCCTGAGACTCATAGTGAATTCCAGGTCAGCCTGGGCTAGAGTGAGACCTTGCCTTTGGAAAACCAAAAAAAGAAAAAGACAAAAGAAAATGAAGGTTAGCTCCTCAAGGGCCACAGGGAGGTCGCCTCCCTCCTCCTCCCTGAGTCTCAAGCCACTGAGGCTGTCAACTTCGTACCGTAGCGTACCGGCTTTCCAGGGCATGGTGTCATAACCAGCCACATACTTCCTCTGAGAGAGATGAGATACACTCCTCTCTCTTGAGTCTGAACTGTTCTCTCTCTCTCTCTCTGGAGAGGTAAGAAGAGATTTTGGGTCTTTTGGTTCGATGGTTGACTTGTGCTGATGCGGACCTTTGTGGAAACCACTTTCTCTGTGCAGGAGAGTCAAACTCTCAGCCAGGTGCTGCCTTCTGCCCCTAAGGATTCAAAGACGTCGTTCCACACTAACAACAAGTCGCAAGAGTCCAAGCCGCATCCAGAACTTCTGAGACAGCACAAAGTGCCACTTACGGCAGCAGGTATGGCTTTGATGAGGTGGGGGTGGTGTGGGTGGTCAGGGTACCGAGAGCTGAGCTGCCATGGGCTGGAGTAACAACCAAGGTAAAGGGTCAAGATGAGAGCCGGTGTGGTGGCGCACGCCTTTAACCCCAGCACTCGGGAGGCCGAGGTCGGGGGATCGCCGTGAGTTCGGGGCCACCCTGAGACTCCGTAGTGAATCCCAGGTCAGCCTGGGCTAGAGTGAGACCCGACCTCAAAAAACCAAAAAAAAGAGTCAAGATGAACAAAGCCAATCTGGTAACCTCACCCTCACCGGGTGGTCAGGTAAGCTTGAGGCAAAGTGGGGGTGAGCATCAGCTCTCTGCTGCCCGCTTTCCCCGTGGAAGTACAGCGGGCGGGTGCCGGGGCCAGCTGCGGCGGCGCAGGCGGAGGGCACTGTCCTACTACCTGGAGCCCAGACAGAGCGTTTCTGTCAACGTGTAGGCTCCAGGACAGGGGAAAGTTTGACAGCAGAAAAGAGCTAGGGTGAACCAGTACTAGGTAATGGGTCAGATTAAAATGCCGTGAAATTTCCCTCTTTTTCTTTCTTTTTTTTTTTTCATTTATTTATTTATTTGAGAGTGACAGAGAGAGAAAGAGGCAGATAGAGAGAGTGAGATTGAGAATGGGCGCGCCAGGGCCTCCAGCCTCTGCAAACAAACTCCAGACGCGTGCGCTCCCTTGTGCATCTGGCTTACGTGGGTCCTGGGGAATCGAGCCTCGAACCGGGGTCCTTAGGCTTCACAGGCAAGTGCTTAACCGCTAAGCCATCTATTTTTTTTTTTAAGGTATGGTTTCACTCTAGCTCAGGCTAACCTATGTAGTCTCAGGGTGGCCTTGAAGTCATGGTGATCCTCCTGCCTCTGCCTCCCGAGTGCTGGGATTAAAGGTGTGCACCACTACGCCTGGCCTCCCCCTTTTTCTTTTCTTTTTTAAAATTTTTTTAATGTTTTTTTTTTTAATTACTTAGTTATTGGAGAGAGAGAAAGAGAGAGGCAGACATATAGACAGAGAATGGGCACTCCAGGGCCTCTAGCCACTGCAAACAAACTCCAGATGCATGCGCCACCTTGCGCATCTGGCTTATGTGGGTCCTATGGAATCGAACCAATGTCCTTTAGCTTTGCAGGCAAGCCCCTTAACTGCTAAGCCATCTCTCCAGCGCAAAAATATATATTTTTTTAAAAAGTCATGTACTACCGTCTGGCTCCCTTTTTAAAAATAATTTATTTATTTATTTACTTGAGAGAGAGAGAAAGAGGCAGAGTGAGAGAGAGAGAATGGGTGTACCAGGACCTCTAGCCACTGCAAATGAACTCCTTGTGCATCTGACTTACATGGGTCCTGGGGGATCGAACCTGGGTCCTCTGGTTTTCCAGGCAAGGGCCTTAAGAGCTACGCCATCTCTCCAGCCCCGTTTTCCTTGATAAAAGAGCTCTGGTAGAGGTTCCAGGGGAAAGACCTTCCATACGACTCAGACTCGGGGCTCCTGGGCTCGACACGCAGGTGTGCATGAAGACACTGGTAGCCAGGGAAGTTTGGCCTTTGCCTAAAGTTCTAGTCAGTCAGAGATTACCATGCCCAAGCAGGGCACCTGGAATGACAAGGGCAAGCTGCCCCCGTGAGGCCTGACAGGTAGTTACCTGTGGTGGGGCCTGAAAGATCAGAAGCAAGATTTCTCGTGGATTGCAGGGGCTCATGACCTCTTTAGGGTTCAAATAGAACCCAAGTCTCCTGAAGCATCTCCCAGTTGCAACAATGCCCAATGTTTGGGATTCTCCTGCCACAGGACCGTAATGGAAATGGTTTGTCCTTCCGGAACAATCCAAAGAACGACCCAGCTGGGAGACAATTTTAGCTTTGAGATAGGACTGTCACGTCCAAAGGCCGCATCTGCCTCTCTGATGTTTCGGCTTCTATGCTCACAGAGAGAACAACCTGGTTTAGATTCTGTGTGATTCTCCCTCCACATACAGAGAGACCGAAGCCTTGGGTCCAATTGTTTTCCTCCTCTAATTCCTTCTCTAACTCTTCAGCAGTTTGCAAAATAACAGACACTTCTCCCTAGCGCTCAATTTGAGACACCCTTAGTTTATTTATTCAAGTATGACTCTCCAAAAACACAGGATGTAAAAGGCTAGATGTGGTGGTGCATGCTTTTAATCCCAGCATTTGGGAAGCAAAGGTGGGAGGATCACTGTGAGTTGGAGGCCAGACTGTGACTGCAGAGTGTTCTAGGACAGCCTAGGCTAGAGTGAGATTCTATCTCAAAAAAGGGGGGCGGCTAGAGATATGGCTTAGCAGTTAAGATGCTTGCCTGTGAAGCCTAAAGACACAGGCTTGACTCCCCAGAACCCACATAAGCCAGACACACAAGGTGACGTATGCACACAGGTTGATGCACACACACAAGATGGTACACAGGTTAGGAGTTTGATTTCAGTGCCTAGAGGCCCTGGTGTGCCAATCCTCTCTCTCTCTCTCTCTCTCTCTTTCTCTCTGTCTCATAAAAAAATATGGCTCTCTAATTCCCCACCACTGCCCTAATGCCAGAATGGATGTGATGATCTGGCCGCCAATTCTTTCCTGCGCTCAGAGGAGTTCTCTGGGCTGGCTTGCCACAGACTTGGCTAGAATTACCGAATGACCTGCTGGGATCTTGAAGTTGCTTTTCTGTTATCTGCTTGGCTCCAGAAAATGCGGCCATTTTCAGTGCCTCACAAGATAACTTAAACGTATAGGTCCATTCCACGCGAATATGGGCAGATGCCACCTCTGGTGTACTATTGCTGACGCAATGGTTATTCCTGGAACGTTTACCCGTGCTGTGGCAATCTACAGCTCTTCAGGCAGTAAATGATCCTCTGTGTTTCTGTTTTCCTCTTGACTTGCTGAAATAAATAAAAGGCTCCTCCATTTGTCCTTGTTACATTCCCACTGGCTGTGGTCCTTGGGAAGCCACGGGACAGAGGAAAGACCTCCTAACTCCGAGAGGTGGCATATGCCAACCACCTTCTGGGCTGGTCTCATGTTGACTCAACTTAGCTAACGACTTGCATGCTTTTCACACAGAGGCCCTCAAGTTTTTTAAGAATCAACTGTCTCCTTTTGAGCAAAGCGAGATCCTGGGCTACACGGAGCTATGGTTCCTGGGCTTGGAAGCTAAGAAGCTCAAAGTGGCTCCTGAGAAATTCAGCAAGACAAGTTTTGATGACGAACACGGTTCCTACATGAAGGTGCTGGGGGAGTGGGCTACGGAAACTTTGGGGGGAGGGGACTTAGGGATTAACGATAGGACAAAAGAAAAAAACGCAGAGGAAGGCAAGTGTGGTGGCTCACGCCTTTAAGCCCAGCACTCGGGAGGCAGAGGTAGGAGGATCGCCGTGAGTTCGAGGCCACCCTGAGACTCCATAGTGAATTCCAGGTCAGCCTGGGCTACAGCGAGACCCTACCTCAAAAAACAAAACAAAAAGCAGAGACTATTTTACAATGCTTTAGATGTATATTGGCTGTCCTGAAGGATTCTAGTAGGTTCTACAAGAGAAATCATGTTTGAAACATGGGATAGCATACAATTTAGTGAGGAGCAAAATCCTTTGCGGACAAAATGTTGATCTCCCCCAAGAGGGTATGGGGCGGCAGGCTTGCATCCCGGGAGAACTCCCCACAGGCTCTCTGGAACCTTCTGCAAAGGACAGACTGGAAAAAGACCTATCTCCCAGTGCTTCATTTTTCTGCTTCCTCCTTATATACTTTATCCGTAGACACTTTTCAGTTTTACAGTAGAAGTCATTTTCCCCCTGCAGACAAAAAGACAGCCTTCGTCTCTGTAGTCCCTGGTGTACAGTGCTTAATTCCATTTATTTTTTTTAAAGGTGACTCCCACAACTCCTCCTCTACCCCCCCTTTTTCTTCAGCATCCACTGGGCAGAGCCTTTTCCCAGCCCGAGGGTGAGACGGGGGCCGAGTCTCCACTTTGCACCCTGTCTGAGTGTGTGACTCTTAGCCCGGCCGGCTACAAGCTGCCTGGTGTCTCCTGTTTTGCACATTTTATTTATTTTATTTTTAGGAGACGAGTCTGTGACGGCTTCTTAGAAGCAGTGTCGCATAATGACACACAGCGCCCCCTTTTATTTCCCCTCAAGCTTCACTGTGCCTATTTTACTCAGATCTTACTAAACGCCACCGGGTGGGGTGGATACAAGTTTCTGCCTTGGTTCTTAGATCACACTTTGAGGAGCAAACATGTATGTTTTGTCACACAGCCTCCACAGAGAGCTTATCAATAATTTTAGGTCAGGGAGATCCCTTTACGGGGGCTGGGTAAATGCTCAGTTGGGTTTGCAGAGCTTGCCATCCTGGGTCTGATTCTCCAATACCCATGTAAAGTCAGGTTCAAAAAGCCGTGCACATGCCTGGAGTTTGTTTGCAGTAGTAACGGACCCTGGTGTGACCCTCCACAAATAAATAAATTAATTAATTAAATAATAAAAATGCATTTTAAGATATTTAAAGATCGATTTAAAAGCCTGATAAATGTTACGGTGTTCATTCCACAAAAGCAATCTGCATATGTATAAAACTTTAGGGGAGGGGCTGGAGAGATGGCTTAGCGATTAAGGCGCTTGTCTGTAAAGCCAAAGGACCCAGGTTCTATTCCCTACTACTCACATAAGCCAGGGGCACAAGGTGATGCATGCACCTGGACTTCGTTTGCTGGAGGCCCTGGTGTGCCCATTCTCTCTGTTTCTCTCAAATGAATAGATAAAATATTTTAAAAAGTGAATGCGGCTTTGACTGCACACCTGTCCCCTGGTTTCGCACATAAAAAAAAAGACATGGGTGACTGGTCTTAGAAAATATTTCTCAGCCAAGAAACGCCCAAGTTCTACACTTCCTAACTCCAGGATGGCTAAATTGGGGCTGGGGGAGGGGAATGGCAACATTCCAGATCTGGCTAGGAAGAGGCAAGAGCTTTTGGTGAGCTAAGGAGGCGCATCAGGGGCCAGAGCTGCACTGCTCCTTCTCAATTGGAAAAAACCACTTTCAATTTTGTCCAATTCTTTCAACACTGCAGGTCCTAAACCACGCAGAGAACTAGTTTCTTAAAAAGAAACAAACAAACAAAAAACCAGTGTAGGCTGGAGAGATGGCTTAGTGGTTAAGGCACTTGCTTGCAAAGCCTCAGGACCTAGGTTCGATTTCCCAGTACCCACATGAGGCAGATAGATGCACATGATGGCGCATGCATCTGGAGTTCCTTTGCAGTGGCTAGAGGCTCTGGCGCCCCCATTCTCTCTACGCCCCCTCTCAAATAAATAAATAAAATAAAAAAATATTTTTAAGAGGCTTTTTTAAAAAATTTATTTATTTATTTATTTGAGAGTGACAGACACAGAGAGAAAGACAGATAGAGGGAGAGAGAGAGAATGGGCGCACCAGGGCTTCCAGCCTCTGCAAACGAACTCCAGATGCGTGCGCCCCCTTGTGCATCTGGCTAACGTGGGACCTGGGGAACCGAGCCTCGAACCGGGGTCCTTAGGCTTCACAGGCAAGCGCTTAACTGCTAAGCCATCTCTCCAGCCCTTAAGAAGCTTTTTAAAAAAAATCCAATGTCCTTTGCACTCTGGGCATGCATTGCGCGCGCCTGTGGGACTTTTTTTTTTTTTTTTTTTTTTGGTCCCACATGCACGACCTGGGATCTAGAAACAAGGAGACAAGGGCAGAAGTTCCGAGTAGCCCCCTTACCGGGAGTGGGTGCTGGGCTTCGCAGGACCTGGGATGAGAGGCACCTTTGGGCCCAGAGCTCTGTTCCTCACTTCTGCCCTGGCTCCGGCAGGTGCTGCATGACCACATCGCCTACCGCTACGAGGTTCTGGAGATGATCGGGAAAGGGTCCTTTGGACAGGTGGCCAAGTGCTTGGATCACAAAAACAATGAGCTGGTAGCCCTGAAAATCATCAGGAACAAAAAGAGGTACCAGGGAGAGGAGGGGGGGGGACCCGGCCTTGGGGGTCGCGGGGAAGGTGCTGAGAAAGCATGCTGACTGCTGCGCGGCCTGACGGTGATGCCTTTGTTTCCTGTCCCCCTTGCTCACCTTCTCGGACACTCCCAATCGCCTCAGGTTTCACCACCAGGCCCTGGTGGAACTGAAGATCCTGGAGGCCCTCAGGAGGAAGGACAAAGACAACACCCACAACGTGGTCCACATGAAGGACTTTTTCTATTTCCGTAACCACCTCTGCATCACCTTTGAACTCCTGGGGTCAGCTGCTTTTTAATGTTTTATTTATCATTGATTTATTTTTCAAAATATATGTTTATTTATTTACTGATTTGAGAGGGAGAAAGAAGCAGAGGAGGCGGGGAGAGAGAGACAGAGAGGAGAGGGAGAGAATGGGCTTCCCAGCCACTGTGAATGATCACCAATATGCATGCGCCCCCTCGGGCATCTGGCTTACATGGGTCCTGGAGAGTCGAACCAGGATACTCTGGCTTTGTAGAGAAATGCCTTAACCGCTAACCCATCTCTCCAGCCCTTATTTATATATTTATCATTATTTTGGTTTTTCAAGGTAGGGTCTCACTCTAGCCAAGGCTGACCTGGAATTCACTATGGAATCTCAGGGTGGCCTCGAACTCACGGCGATCCTCCTACCTCTGCCTCCCGAGTGCTGGGGTTAAAGGCGCGCGCCACCGCGCCCGGCTGTGCTGCTTGATTTTTTTTTTTTCAAGTCCCTTCAGTTTGCTCCGTGCGCACCTGCGTTTTGGTTCTGTCACTGAGTCTGGTACGCATGGTGAGGGCCGCTCAACATGGGGGCACATGCCGCGGAAGACAGGCTTGCTCAGTGGAGGGCAAGACGGCGGGTTTTGCTCCTGGCACCTTCGGAGTGGCTACTGTGTCCAGTCTAGTCATTAAACAGTCACATTCAGAAAAAAAAGAAAGAAAAAAGAAAAATCTAGCATTCTGACTCAAAGTTGCTCTTCTCCACTTATACAACTTTTCAAACGGAAATAAAAAGCAGCCGGGCGTGGTGGCGCACGCTTTTAATCCCAGCACTCGGGAGGCAGAGGTAGGAGGACCGCCGTGAGTTCAAGGCCACCCTGAGACTCCATAGTGAAATTTCAGGTCAGCCTGGAGTACAGTGAGACCATACCTCGAAAAACCAAAAAAAGAAAAAAAAAAAAAAAAAAAGAATATCCGGCCCGAGCCCTCGGTGGTGGCCAGGGGTTACTGCCCTTGCCGAGCTGGGGGCTTGGCCCTCCTGCCTGCCATGGGTGGTGACCTTCTGGGAACTGGCTGAATTCAGCCCGGAAAGTGGACATTCTACTCACATGCTGTGATCACAACGTGTGGTCCACTCTCCAGCGTTCACAGGTGGATTATCTACTCGGTGGCAAAATGCGCACGGCAGGCTGCCTCTCTGGGGGCCACTAAAGTGCAGAGCTCACGCAGGGTAGCGTTACACTCCCAAGGCAAGTCATGAGACGTGAGTACGAGGTGGCGAATCTGAAACCAAGCAAGGTTGGGGACTTGCCTGGGGTCAAAGGCCGTGGTGGGCCTAGAGCCAACTTTCCCATCTCCATTGTACTCTTCAAGGATGAATTGCTGGGGGCTGGAGAGATGGCTTAGCTGTTAAACACTTGCCTGGGAAGCCTAAGGACCCCGGTTCGAGGCTCGATTCCCCAGGACCCACGTTAGCCAGATGCACAAGGGAGCGCATGCATCTGGAGTTTATTTGCAATGGCTGGAGGTCCTGGTGCACCCATTCTCTCTCTCTCTCTCTCTCTCTGCCTCTTTCTCTCTCGACTGTTACACTCAAATAAAAATAAAACAACAACAACAGTAAAAGAATGAACTGCTTTCTGGGGCTGGAGAGATGGCCTAGCAGTTAAGGCGCTTGCCAGTGAAGCGTAAGGATCCAGGTTCAATTCTCCAAGCCCCACCTCATTTGCAAGCGGCTAGAGGCCCTGGCACACCCATTCTCTCTCTCTCTCTCTCCTCTCTGTCTCTAACAAGTAAATAAATAAAAATAAATATAAAAACGAATGATGACATAAAAAAATAAGAGAGACACTGATTGAGAAGGAGAAAACGTAGGATGGAGAGTGGAGTTGCAAAGGGGAAAGTGTCAGAAGGGAGGGAATTACCATGGGCTATTGTCTATAATTATGGAAGTTGTCAATAAAAATAAGTAAATAAATAAAAAGAGTGCCGGGCGTGGTGGCACACACGGGAGGCAGAGGTAGGAGGATCGCCGTGAGTTCGAGGCCGCCCTGAGAGTACATAGTGAATTCCAGGTCAGCCTGGGCTAGAGTGAGACCCTACCTCGAAAAACAAAACAAAACGAAACAAAAGGACTGCTTCCTAAACGCTGTCAGATGGAAATAATGTCAGAAATGGAGGCTGGGAGAAAACAGCCAGGGGTCCATGCAGAGTCATGGGGCTGAAGGTCTTCCGGCCTTTCCCCACCTATGTGCAGTTAGGAAACGGCAGTCCACAAGTAAGGGCGTCTTTTTAAAACGTTTCGCGTCAGTTTCCAGGACGCGCCGGTCAGCAGGGCTCATGCTGTTACAGGCTGTGACGGGTCTGGCTCCTGCCGGCTCTCTTGCTGACTGACAAGCTAAGGGTCCAAGCAGCCACGCTTGCCTTCGGTTGAGCGGTGGCTCCCCGGCTTGCCGAGGTGTCCATCAGCCCATTCTCTTGTTCCCTTGCGTGTCAGGTACCAAAGTGCTTACAGAGCCTTAGAGGGGGCAACGGGAGTGGCTGGTTGGCTGGGGGCATTGCTGGATCCCACCCAAGGGCCTTTAGAAGTTTGATCCAATTTCTTTCTTATTAAATTTTTATTTATTTATTTATTTATTTATTTATTTATTTATTTATTTTTTCTGAGGTAGGATCTTGCTCTAGCCCAGGCTGACCTGGAATTCACAATGTAGTCTCAGGGTGGCCTTGAACTCATGGCGATCCTCCTACCTCTGCCTCCTAAGTGTTGGGATGAAAGGCATGCTCAACCACACCCAGGGAAGCTTTACCTTTTTATTTTTTATTTTTTTAAAATATTTTTATTTATTTATTTGAGAGTGACAGACAGAGAAAGAGACAGAGAGAGAGAGAGAGAGAGAGAGAGAATGGGCGCGCCAGGGCCTCCAGCCTCTGCAAACGAACTCCAGACGCGTGCGCCCCCTTGTGCATCTGGCTAACGTGGGTCCTGGGGAACTGAGCCTCGAACCGGGGTCCTTAGGCTTCTCAGGCAAGCGTTTAACTGCTAAGCCATCTCTCCAGCCCCTATTTTTATTTATTTATTTGAGAGTGACAGAGAGAGAATGAGGCAGAGAGAGAGAGAGAGAGGGAGAGAGAGGGAGAGAGAGGGAGAATGGGCACGCCAGGGCTCTCCAGCCATCTTGCCTCCTGATACTAGAGGGAAACCAGGCGGCACAGGGTTATCTGCAGGTCCAGACAGCATGGTGTTTTTTGTTTTTTTTTTTAATACCCCAGATCTCTTTCTCTTTCCCAGAATCAACTTGTACGAGTTGATGAAGAATAATAGTTTCCAAGGCTTCAGTCTGTCCATCGTGCGGCGCTTTACCCTCTCGGTTTTGAAATGCCTACAAATGCTTTATGTAGAGAAAATCATTCACTGTGACCTCAAGCCCGTGAGTACACCCTTTGGCCTGCCCGTGGGGGCTGGGACAAGGTGCGTGGCCAGGGCTCCCTGGGTAGAAGTCTCGCAGTGCTTGTTTAGGGGTTCACTGGCAGTGAGAACTAGGAAGAATAGAGGGGAGATGAAGGGAGATGCGGTATAATTGGGGCGTGTTGGAAAGGAAGACCAGAGGACCTTCCCACAGAAGGGAGGGAATGTGATTGGTATCTTACATCAAGATAGGCTGCAAGAAGTCATATGAGTACAGGTTTGCTCTTCTTTCTTTCTTTCTTTCTTTCTTTCTTTCTTTCTTTCTTTCTTTCTTTCTTTCTTTCCTTTTTTTTTTTTTTTAATTTAAAGTAGGCTCTCACTCTAGCCCAGGCTGACCTGGAATTCACTATGTAGTCTCAGGGTGGCCTTGAACTCACAGTGATCCTCCTACCTCTGTCTCCCGAGTGCTGGGATTAAAGGTGTGCGCCACCATGCCCAGATGTTTTTTTTTTTGTTTTGTTTTTTGTTTTTAGGCAGGGTCTCACTCTAGCTCAGGCTGATCTGGAATCCGCTATGTAGTCTCAGGGTGGCCTTGAATTCATGGCATTTCTCCTACCTCTGCCTCCCGAGTGCTGGGATTAAAGGTGTGCGCCACCACGGCTCGCTTCTTTTTGTCCTTTTGATCATCAGTGACTGCAGCCTTTAAGAGTACTCTTACACACACACGCACGCACGCACGCACGCACGAACTCTTGTCATTGACGCTGTTCCACATCCCCATGACCCCAGCACTTGGGAACGTGGAGGCAGAAAGATCAGGAGTTTAAGATCATCCTAAGCTGCTCCATAATGAGTTCAAGGACCTTCTGGGCTACATGAGACTCTGTCTCCTCCTCCTCCTCCCCCTACAAAAATAAAACCGAGGAAATGTAAATGAGAGCTCTGGGGATAACTCAGGCCAGTGTCTCGGGACCCACACAAAGGAAGCATGCTGAATCTGTTGGGGAGACTCATACATATTCATCCCAGCACTTTCCCATGGAGACCCCGCTTGGCATGTCAGAAATGGTGGACAGTCAGGAATGGCCTCACACGCCTGTCCTTCCACTTTGGAGGTGGGAGAGGCGGAAGGATCAGGAGTTCAAAGCCAGCCTCAGCCACAGAACACACTGGAGCCCCACCTAGAATCCCTAAGACCTTCTCTCAAAGACCCAACCAAACAACAACAACGACAAAAAAGTTCTTTCGTCCACTCTGGAGAAATGTGCACCATGCATACGGGCAGGTGGTTTCTCTTCGATGCATTCCAGAGCCACTTTGCTCTCAGCGGCTCACAGGGCACAGCGAGCTCTAGAATATTCTTTGGTTTTTTTATTTTTATTTTTTGGCTTTTTTGAGGTAGGGTCTCGCTCTAGTCCAGGCTGACCTGAACTCACTCTGTAGATCCAAGCTGGCCACAGATTCGCAACAATCTTCCTACCTTTGCCTCCCAAGCGCTGGGATTGAAGGCATGTGCCACCAAACCCAGCTAATTTGGAGATGGCCTTCCTGCCATGTCTTGCCAGTAGTGGGCACTGGGCAGGAACTGTTGCTCTATCTGTGCCACACACAGGGCCACAAGAGCTCTCCCCAGAATAAGGAACTGTCTCCTGTCACCATTGTGTGCCCAAGACGCAATGTGACACCTAACCCAAGCAATGGAAGGCAAGAAATAAATGCTTGTGCGTGACATACGGATTGAAAATATGAGGAAGCCATGCAGAGCAGTATCTAGGGACAGGGTATAAAGAGCTGGTTCAAAAAAAAAAAATGTGAGGCTGGAGAGATGGCTTAGTGGTTAAGGCGCTGCCTACAAAGGCTAAGGACCCAGGTTCGATTCTCCAGGTTCCACATCAGCCAGCTGCACATGGTGGCACATGTGTCTGAAGTTCGTTTGCAGTGGCTGGAAGCCCTGAGGCACCCATTCTTTCTCTCTCTCTCTCTCTCTCTCTCTCTCCCTCTCTGTGTCTAATAAATAAATAAAAACAAATCATTTTAAAAATGTGCACGCCTTTAATCCCAGCACTTGCGAGGCAGAGTTAGGAGGATTGCCATGAGTTTGAGGCCACCCTGAGACTACATAGTGAATTCCAGGTCAGCCTGAGCCAAAGTGAGACCTTGCCTCGAAAAACCAAAAAAAAAAAAAGGAAAAAAGTCATCGTTAGCCGGGCGTGGTGGCACACGCCTTTAATGCCAGCATTCGAGAGGCGGAGGTAGGAGGATCACCGAGAGTTCAAGGCCACCCTGAGACTACATAGTTTATTCCAGGCCAGCCTGGACCAGAGTGAGACCCTACCTCAAAAAAACAAAACAAACAAACAAACAAAAAAAAGTGATCCTTACAAACAGATAGCTGCTCAACTTCTCCTTACTCCCTTAGCTTCATCTTCCACCCAAAATGGTTAATTATTATTATTTTTTTTGAAAACTGTAAGCCCTGTGGTGAACTGGGGATATTTTCATGATAAAAGATTGTCAAGGTACAGTTGCTCTATCATAGCTGCCTCATAAAAATGGGGGGTTTTGCTCCACCTCCATCTCCTAACCCTCAGCTTTGTGGCTTCAGAGAGTCCCACAGCACCCAGAGTCTTTGGGTGTAGGGGTTGATTTTCATTAAGACACTCAGTGAGCAACATATTAGGTAATAGCTTTCTTAAAGAAACAGATCAAGGATTCTCAATATATGCATACATCCAGGAGTGTGTTTTATGCCTATGCATTGAAGAATCAGAGAATACTTCTTTTTGGTTTCTTTCTTTCATTTTTGTTTTTTGAGGTAGGGTCTCATTCCATCTAGTCCAGGATGACCAGGAATTCCATGTGTAGTCTCAGGCTGGCCTCGAACTCACAGTGATTTTGCTATAGGGTGCTGAGATTAAAGGTGTGTACCACCATGCCTGGCTATTCTATTTTTTGTCTGTTTTAAAATGTGCATCTGACAAAATGGCCTGTATGCCCATTACCTCACAGTGCCTGAAACTACCTACACAAGACAGTCATATAGGAGGAAGAGATGATGACATGAAAATAAAAGAGAGACCAATTGAGAGGAGGAGGGGATATGATAGACAGTGGAGTTTCAAAGGAGAAAGTGCGGGGAGGGAGGGAATTACCATGGGATATGGTTTATAATCATGGAAGTTGTTAATAAAAAAAATAATTAAACCGGACATGGTGGCGCACACCTTTAATCCCAACACTCGGGAGGCAGAAGTAGGAGGATCGCCATGAGTTCGAGGCCACCCTGAGACTCCATAGTGAATTCCAGGTCAGCCTGGACTAGAGTGAGACCCTACCTTGAAAAAAAAAATATTAGAAAAAACAGAAAAGAAAAAAATATTTTAAAAAAAACGATTGGGTTAGAGAGATGGCTCAGCAGTTAAAGTGATTGCCTACAAAGCCAAACCACCTGAGTTTGACTCCCCAGTGGCCAAGTAAAGGCAGATGCCCAAAGTGGTTCATGCATGTGGAGTTTGTTCGCAGCAGCTAGAGGCCCTGGCCTGTTCCCCCATCCCCACTCTCCTAAAAGTAAATAAATGAAAACATAAAAAAAAAAAAAATCGTGTGTCTGTATATGCTGGGTGTGTGTTCATGTGTACAGAGGACAGCCTCAGATGTTCCTGGGGCCTCTCACAGGCCTGGAGCTCAGCCATAGACGTTCATAGACTTTCAATAGACTGGGTGACCAGTGAGCCCCCAACGATCCTTCTGTTCCTGCCTCCTCGAGAGCTGGGGTTGCAGAGACGTGTCGGCACACCCCATGTTTTTACTTGGCATTTGGAAATGAAATTGGGTGTTTATGCAAGGGCTTGGCTGACTGGACTCTCTCCAGCCCAAGCATGAGACAAGTTCACATCCTGTGCTCTTGCTTACTGCGCGCGACCTCCAACTGCCCCTCACGTTCCTTCCTTCTACGGAGATCTCTGCCAGTCAGATGGGAGAAGGGGGTGCGTGTCACTCAGCTGGCTTTCCATAGCCGCGTTGAAATATTTTGAAAAATCAACTTTTTTGTTTGTTTTTTTGAGGTAAGGTCTCACTCTAGTCCAGGCTGAGCTGGAATTCACTATGTAGTCTCAGGGTGGCCTCGAACTCACGGCGACGATCCTCCCAATGCGCTACCACGCCCGGCTCTTTTGGTTTTCCGAGGCGCGGTCTCTCTCTAGCTCAGGCTGAGCTGGAATTCACCGTGTAGTCTCGGGGTGGCCTCGAACTCACGGCGATCCTCCTACCTCTCTGCCTTCCCGAGTGCTGGGATGAAAGGCGTGCGCCAGCCAGCCTGGCCTCAACTTCTGGGGGAGGGGATGATTTCTTTTGGTCGTGGTTTCAGCCCATGCTTGATTGTCGCCCTTGTTTTGGGGACCGATGGCAAGACAGGACATCATAGCAGGGAGCCGGTAGTAGTAGGACAAAGCGCCTCATTTCTCCGCGGCCAGGAAGAAAGAGAAGGGAGGAAGCGCTGGTTGTCCACGGCCGCTTCGGCACCATGCCCCAGGGAGCTGCCTCCCGTGCTGGACTTCACCGCGTAAAGGTTCCACCGCCTTCCTATAGTGCCGCAGCAAGTCACTGGGCTTTGTCACGCTGGGGCGGGGAGGTGATTATGCTCCAGCATCATCATCATCATCATAATAATAATAATAGTGAAGGGCCCTCGCTATTGCACAGGAGACATGAGAAATGCATGCTCCTGTAAGGCCTTTGCTGCTCCCGATGTCTACATACATGTTCGTTTCCCATTAAGTAAGACCCTGGCAGGGAGAGCCTTGAGGCACAGTTCAGACATGATTTTATATTTTTAATTTTTTTTGCTCGTTTTTATTTTTTTATTTGGGAGTGACAGACAGAGAGATTGGGCGCGCCACTGCAAACGAACTCCGGACGCGTGCGCGCCCCCTTGTGCATCTGGCGAACACGCGTCCTGGGGAATCGGGCATCGAACCGGGGTCCTTAGGCTTCACAGGCAAGCGCTTAACCACTAAGCCATCTCTCCAGCCCAGTTTGGACATTGTTATTTCACTGGCCAGTACAGTGTCATGTAGGGATGGGAGCCCAGGAGCTCTGCCTCCCACCCATGACTCAACTAAAATACCTGGATGTTCAGTTTCCCTAAATTAGTGTGAGAACCAACCCCTCTCCACCTATCAAATCATTGCATTGGTTTTTTTTTGTTGTTGTTGTTGTTGTTGTCCTTTGTTTGTGGTTTAGTTTTACAAGGTAAGGTCTCACTCTAGCCCAGGCTGACCTGGAATTCACTATGGAGTCTCAGGGTGGCCTCGAACTCATGGCGATCCTCCTACTTCTGCCTCACGAGTGCTGGGATTAAAGGCGTGCGCCACCACTCCTGGCTTAGTTTGTATTGTTTGATTCTTGCTTCTGCACCATCACAGCAGAATGTCAATAGGACCATTTTGTGTGAAAATCACACACATTTAGTCAATAGCATTTGTAAAGCCTGCTGCAAGCCAGACACAGAATGAGATAACGAGGGCCATACAAATTTACACTCTTCAGATTTTCCACAACCACTGTGGGGAGACGGGGAAAGCACGTGCAAAGTGTATGTGCAAAAATATGGGCAGAGGGCTGGAGAGATGGCTTAGCGGTTAAGCGCTTGCCTGTGAAGCCTAAGGACCCTGGTTTGAGGCTCAGTTCCCCAGGTCCCATGTTAACCAGATGCACAAGGGGGCGCACGCGTCTGGAGTTCGTTTGCAGAGGCTGGAAGCCCTGACGGGCCCATTCTCTCTCTCTCCCTCTATCTGTCTTTCTCTCTGTGTCTGTTGCTCTCAAATAAATAAATAAATAATTTTAAAAAAATAAAAAAAAATATGGGCAGAGCCGGGTGTGGTGGCGCACACTTTTAATCCCAGCACTGGGGAGGCAGAGATAGGATCTCTGTGAGTTCGAGGCCACCCTGAGACTCCATAGTGAATGCCAGGTCAACCTGGGCTAGAGTGAGGCCCTACCTCGAAAAAACAATTAAAATAAAATAAAATAGTGCAGAGCACTGAGTACTGGGTCTAAATCAGATACAGATCACTAGTCAATGGAAAGTCCTAGGAGGGGAAGGAGAAGGAAATGTGGAAAGAATGTGGGAGGAAGACCTTGGCGATAGATGGTCATATTTGAGCTGGGCCATATACAGGGATGGCATATGGGTGAAGAGGAAGCCTACAGCAAGATTAATTTTAATAAACTCAACGTGTCATCTTTCCTTCTTCTCTTTAGGAAAATATAGTGCTGTATCAAAAGGGCCAAGTCTCCGTTAAGGTGATTGACTTTGGGTCAAGCTGTTATGAGCACCAGAAAGGTAAGCCCTTGCCAGCCCCTGGGCAGAGTTCTGACCCTGCAGCTTCTCTCCCTTCATGCTTGAGGCATCCTGGGTACCAGCCTGGTTCGGCCCTCACGGTTGCCAGCATGAATTGGAACAAGGTGCTTCACTGCTCCGAGCGCAGGCTTCCTCGTCTATAGCAAGAGGGGACTGGATTCAAAGCTCCTCTGAGCTTGAGGACCTTCTCGCGTCCTGTGACATAGGGACGCTGACCTCACATTCTGTGATGGGGGACGCTGACCTCACATTCTGTATACGGGGACGCTGACCTCACATTCTGTATACGAGGATGCTGACCTCACATTCTGTGATGGGGGACGCTGACCTCACATTGTGTATACGGGGACGCTGACCTCACATTCTGTGATACGGGGACGCTGACCTCACATTGTGTATACGGGGACGCTGACCTCACTTTGTGTATACGGGGATGCTGACCTTCTCACGTTGTGTGACATGTGAATGACTCAGGAGCACTGTGTCCCCAAGCTGACCGGATGCGCAGCAGCGTCACTTCTGGCTCTGCAAAGCTGTACTTCTGGGGACCTCCCCTTGGGTGTGCCAGATCCACATTTCTGGTGAGCTCTCAGGAGTCTACACTTCCAAAGTCAGCTGTTTGAAAGTCTGGGCTTCACTGTCCTGGATTCTCTCTAGATTTGGGGCTTTTAATAAGCTAGATTGCAGAAAGAAGCCCAGAAAGATATGTATAGCAACATTTCCTGAACTTGATTTCAACAGCTCCTTCCTCTTCCACAAGTTTGATGTACAGCACATAGACCATCAGCAAACACGTGTGATCTGTTAGGCGTCACTCACTCAGTCCGGGTACAGAGAAATCCTGTCCTGGGTTGCTAGTAGAGCCAGGAAGCTTTTTTTTTTTTTTTTTTTTTTTTTGAGGTTGGGTCTCATTCTAGCTCAGGCTGACCTGGAATTCACTATGGAGTCTCAGGGTAGCCTCGAACTCACGGTAATCCTCCTACCTCTGCCTCCCAAGTGCTAGAATCAAAGGTGTGCGCCACCACGCCCGGCTAGGAAGCTTTTGAAAAATACAGTAAGTAGCCGGGCGTGGTGATGCACACCTTTAATCCCAGCACTCGGGAGGCAGAGGTAGGAAGAGCGCCATGAGTTTGAGGCCACCGTGAGACTCCATAGTGAATTCTACGTCAGCCTGGGCTACAGTGAGACCCTACCTCAAAAAACAAAAAAAAAAAACAAAAAAAAAAAAGAAAAGAAAAGAAATATAGTCACTATATATTTCTAATCATTGTACTTATTGTATTTTTTCTGTTTTGTTTTTTAAGGTAGGGTCTCACTCTAGCTCAGGCTGATCTGGAATTCATTATGTAGTCTCAGGGTGGCCTTGAACTCATGGCAATCCTCTTCCCTCTGCCTCCCGAGTGCTGGGATTAAAGGCGTGAGCCACCATGCCTAGCTTCTTCTTCTTCTTTTTTTTCTGAGACAAAAGTCTCAAGTAGCCCAAGCTGGACTTGAACTCTTTACATAGCCGAGGATGTCCTTGAATTCATGATCCCCCTGTGTCCCATCTCCTGAGTACTGGGATTACAGGCAAGTGCCTCCACACTCAGTTTATGGGGTGCTGGGGACGCATGCCAGTAAAGCAGTCTACGCACTGAACTACATCCACATAGGCAGCATGAAGGGCATGCAAAAGAGGAATTTTGGGACCACTAGCCTTTTGGTGGTAAGGGTTGTCATAGGAAGCCTAGGAAGTCTGAACAAGATGACTGGATAAATATTCCCTGATATCCTGCAGAACCATCGTTAAGGACCCTGTGTCCATTATATCTGAGAAAATCGACCAGCTACACACTTTTCACAAAGAACGTGTGTGTTTAGTCTCCTCAGACAACAGACTTCATGTACCCGGTCGTCATCTTAGGCTGCAGAGATGCTCAGAGCTAAGTTGGCAAATTTTTCTCTCCCTGATTTCTGACAGTTACTTCCCATTTTATGTGTCACCCGACTTCCCTTTTATCTTCAGTGCAGCCGTGAGGCAGGATGTGGATGTGAGCGCTGTAATTCCAGCTCCTTCCCCGACAGCCAATTAACTGTGACAACTCAACTTCCCTATCTCAGTTCCCTCACCGTGAGGATGGAGACAGTAATGGCATCTGCTTCCCATGGTTCTTGTAAGAACGCAGAGTTCATCCATGTAAAATGCCCAGAATAGTGCCTGGAGCCGGCTTGGCACTATATAGGCCATTCCATTCATGGGTTTCTTTTTCTTATATTTTATTTATTTGAGAGAGAGAAAGAGACAGAGAGAGAGAGAGAGAGAGAGACAGAGAGTGGGTGCTCCAGGGTCTCCAGCCACTGCAAACGAACTCCAGACGCATGCGCCCCCTTGTGCATCTGGCTAATGTGGGTCCTGGTGAATCAAGCCTCGAACTGGGGTCCTTAGGCTTCACAGGCCCACATTTAAATTCTGCACTTGGCATGCTTCCTTTCCCACTGTGACATGCCCACTCCCTTGCAGGTAGCAGCCCTCTCCAAAGCTGCCTACCCAAAGTCAATCTGACAATTTGCAAGCCTACTTGACATCACCTTAATGGTTTGTTTCTGTTATTGGCTTTGGGTTTTCTTTTTTTTTTTTAATTTTCAAAAATTATTTTATTATTTAGTTATCTGATAGAGAAAGAGATTGAGAATGGGCGCACCAGGGCCTCCAGCCACTGCAAATGAACTCCAGATGGGTGCGCCCCCTTGTGCGTCTGGCTAATGTGGGTCCTTTGGCTTTGCAGGGCAAAGGCCTTAAGTGCTAAGCCATCCCTCCAACCCTAATTTATTTGAAAATTTATTTGAAATATATATATATATATATATATATATATATGGAGAGAGAGAGAGAGAGGGAGGAGAGAGAGATGATGATGGGCATACCAAGGCCGCCAGCCAGTGCAAAGAAACTCCAGACACGTGCACCATCTTGTGCATCTGGCTTACATGGGTCCTGGGGAATTGAACCTGGGTCCTTTGGCTTTGCAGGCAAGTGCCTTATCCACTAAACCATCCCTCCAGCACCCCACCCCCTTGCTGTTTTCTTTTATAAAAATATTTCTGTTTACTTATTCGAGAGAGAAGTAGAAATTACAGACACACCAGACAGGACCTCCTGCCACCGTAAATGAACTCCAGGCACATTTGCCACTTTGTGTGACTGGTTTTGCCTGCGGACTGACAAGCAAGCACCTCTAACCACTGAAGCATCTCTCCAGACCTCCCCCCAACTTGTTGAGATACACTCTCACCGTACAGCCCAGGCGCACTTCAAACTTTCCATCCTCCCAAAAATCCAAAATAAATAAGTAAATAAACCACTTACTTAGTCCCCACCTAGTACAGCATTTAGGAGGTGGAACCGTGCTAGAGGAAGTATATCACCAGGGGAAGGCATGTGGGGGGAGGTGGAGCATCTCAGCGCCCCCAGTGACCCCCAAGGAGAACCAAACCCGCATGCAAAGGCAAAGAGCTTTATCTGGGGCTTAAGCTCAGACTCTTGACTTCACCAATGCAGTGGATCCATGTAGGGTTTTTATAGGGATTTGAGCAAAGAAGTAGGGGGCGGCACATGATTGGTCAGTTTAGACAGTAACTGTACTTGTACTCTTCTGATTGGCTGGGGCAGAGAGGCGGAAGGGACAGGTCTTGGGCATGCCTGGACATGTCTAGGGGCTGACTCAGGGCCTCTGGCTAAGCAGGAACCTGACACTCTGGCCTAGCCTGGGCAGCGCCTTACTGAAGCCTGTCATGGCACCAGCCTGGTTTCTGGGTCTTTCAGAGCCTGTTCCTGTGTGTGTTGCTGTTCTCTCCTCTGTGGATGTATGATGAAGTGAGTCGACTTTCTTTCCGCCATGGTGAGGCTTTCCTTGGGAGCTATAAGCGTGAAATCAACCCTTTCCTCCCACAGGCTGCTTCTGGTTGGCTGTTTGTCCCAGCCACAAGACAGACGGGTAACTGCAGTAACCCACTTCCTGGAGAAGAGGGCTGGCTCTTTCTCACGTCGGCTTTCTCTGTCCCTGTCCACCCTGCAGTGTACACCTACATCCAAAGCCGGTTCTACCGGTCCCCCGAGGTGATTCTGGGTCACCCCTACAACACGGCCATCGATATGTGGAGTCTGGGCTGCATCATGGCCGAGCTCTACATGGGTTACCCGCTGTTCCCTGGGGAGAATGAAGTGGAGCAGCTCGCCTGCATCATGGAGGTGAGGTGGAGGGCTGGCCACTGGCAAGGCTGATGGCACCAGAGGCTGGCATCAGTGGGCCCAAGGGCAGCACACTGTGCACCATCCCAACTCCACACACACACCCCGATTGGGTGTTTGAAACAGTATTTTGAAACTTATACTCCTTTGTACACTATTGCATGAATTTCTGGCATTTTTAAAAATTATTTATTTATTTATCTGAGAGTGACAGACACAGAGAGAAAGACAGATAGAGGGAGAGAGAGAGAATGGGCGCGCCAGGGCTTCCAGCCTCTGCAAACGAACTCCAGACGCGTGCGCCCCCTTGTGCATCTGGCTAACGTGGGGACTGGGGAACCGAGCCTCGAACCGGGGTCCTTAGGCTTCACAGGCAAGCACTTAACCGCTAAGCCATCTCTCCAGCCCCTATTTTTTTTTAAATATTTTAAAACTTTATTTCTTTGTAAGGAGAGAGAGAAACAGACAGAGAGAATGGGCACATCAGGGCTTCTAGCCCATGCAAACAAACTTCAGGTGCATGCACTATTTTGTGTATCTGGCTGTATGTGGGTGCTGGGGAATTGAAATCGGGTCATTAGGCTTTGCAGGCAAGCGTCTTGACCACTGAGCCATCTCTCTAGCCCCAGACTTTTTTTTTCTTTCGGAGGTAGGGTCTCATTCTAGTTCAGGCTGACCTGGAATTCACTACGTAGTCTCAGGGTGGCCTCAAACTCATGGTGATCCTCCTACCTCTGCCTCCGAGTGCTGGGATTAGAGGCATGTGCCACCATGCCCAGCCAGACTATTTTTTTTTTTAATGTGAGGGAGAAAAAGAGAGAGAGAGAGAGAATTGGCACACCAAGGTCTCCAGCCAGTACAGTCGACCCCCAGATGTGTGCACCCTCTTGTGGGCATGTGCAACCTTGTGACTTGCCTCACTGTGCATCTGGCTTATGTGGGACCTGGAGAGTAGAACACGTGTCCTTAGGCTTCGCAGGCAAGCACCTTAACCACTAAGCAATCTCTCCAGCCTATTATCTAACATTTTTATCGGTATCTTAAATAGTAGCAGAGGACCTAATTTCCCCCTATTGTAAATACTGACATTTTTAAAATAAAACTTATGCCAGTCTTTTAACTACATCAAACAATAATAAGACCAGAGGGACTCAACACCTACCAAACCTACCTAAAAAGTAGGCAAACGAATTGACCTCTAACAATTGTATGTTTCTTATATTTATTTATTTATTCACTTATTTATTATTTATTTTGTGGGTTTTTTTTTGTTTTTTTTTTTGAGGTAGAGTCTCACTCTAGCTCAGGCTGACCTGGAATTCACTATGTAGTCTCAGGGTGGCCTTGAACTTATGGTGATCCTCCTACCTCTGCCTCCTAAGTGCTGGGATTAAAGGTCTTTCTTTATTTTCTTGTTTTTCTCCTTACAAAAGCAGGAAGGTAGCTAGATTAAAAATAGCTAGGGCGGAAGGAAAACTAACCCAGGAATTAGTTAAACCACGGCGTATCCCTGTCAGTCTTCTAGCAAGACAGACAGCTTCTTTGAAGTGGACTGTAAGGGTGTCAGATAAATGATTCCTAAGGTGAAAGCATTCCTAAGCCCTCCTCTCTCCCAGAACCAAGGAGACTGAGAGGTGGGTGGGTTCGACTTAGGATGCTCAGGATGGGCTCAGCTTCCTCTTGACCCCCAAAGGGCTGCCCAGCTAGAGACCAGGGCTGTGAGAGTCTGAACGTGATACTTTGAATGTATGGTCCCATAGACTCAGGTGTTCTGTTAAAACTGAGCTTGCAGACGGTGGGAGAGGGGGCAATCCTAGCAGGCAGATCCTTGAAGCAGGGACGTGTCGCTAGGCACAGATCTCGGAGTCCGCCCTAAGGTGTATGGAGAGCAGTTTGAGCTCTGGTTTCATGTGTATCTTTTTAATTTTACTTTATTTATTTATTTGTGTGTGAGAGAGAGAGAATGGGCGTGCCAGGGCCTCCAGCCACTGCAAGCAAATTCCAGATGCGTGCGCCCTCTTGTGTACCTGGCTTATGTGCGTCCTGGAGAGTCAAACTGGGATCCTTTGGCTTTGCAGGCAAATGTCTTAACCGCTAAGCCGTCTCTCCAGCCTCACTTTGCATATCTTGAGATTGGAATTTCATATCCACCACCACCCCTTAGGGCCGTGTCCAGCCCAGTGACACCTCCTGCAGCCAGGTAGCTGCGGACCTAAATTACAAACTGTAATAAGACACTGAATATAGGACTGCAGAGATGGCTTAGTGGCTAAGGCACTTGCGTGTGAAGCTTAAGGATTCAGGTTCGATTCAGCAGTACCCACGTAAGCCAGATGCACGAGGTAGCACGTGCATCTGGAGTTTGTTTGCAGTGCCTGGAGACCCTGGTGTGTCCATACTCTCTCTCTAAAATAAATTTAAAAAACAACCACGGGATATATCGGGGACCATCTATTCAGGCTACCACACAGTTATAAGACCTAAGGTCTTGGTCTGCTTCGTCATTGACCTGATGTCGTTACTTAAATCTCCTAATCTTTAAACATAGAAGGCAGTTTGTGCGAAATCTCACCCAGTTCTTAACAACCATTGATTCTGTGACTCTACGAAGAGTGACCCAATCACACTGTGCTTTATTGAAGGTGTTGGGTCTGCCGCCAGCCCACTTCATCCAGACGGCCTCCAGGAGACAGACGTTCTTTGGTAAGTCCACAGGTCTTACTCTCTTTGTCCCATTGTGTCTAATGAAGTGTCAAGGCTTTGGAGAAACCTAGCATTCCCTAGACCATACACGCAATTAGGAGCCGAACAGATCCTGAAAAGTGGTACCCAACAGCACAAGAGAGATTAGATGGGGAGTTGCAGCGGGATGCCAGGAAGCATGGATGGCAACAGTTCCTTGGAAGGTGTGCCAGTGAGGACTGCAACCGGAAGAGATTCAGACTCGACCCTCTCCTAAAAGTCCTCCCCACCTTCCCAAGCATCGTGGCCTGCGTCACCATGCGCTGTGCAGAGAACTCAGACCAGGGACTTCCAGATGGGCAGGAAACTCCATGGTTCTAGCCTCCATTGATAGAACATTGGTCTTTCCTGATAGCTCAGTTCAACGCAACTCAACGTTAAGATAGGCTAGCAAGCGGGTCTGGGTGGTTGTCCTGTGGAGAGGTGACAGTGACAGTGGGGTCCTCTGTCTCATTGCTGGGGACTGAGCCTCTTCGGCAGGCCCCTGCTCCCATTCGCCACAGTTCCCAGACGCAGCGCGGCGACTGCTCCTCTTCCTCTCTGGGTGAGTGTGCCCAGCAAGCGGGACAAGGGGAACAACAGCATGCCAACTGAGGCAGGGTGGCAGGGCTCTCTGCGCCAATGAAATGAAGCGAGTTCCAGACCAAAGATCCGCTGGAAGACCCACCGGAAGTCTAGAGAGTTCCCAGGCAGGACAAGCCGCAGTAGCCAAAGGTTAGGCAAGTGGAGGGAAGCTGGACACCAGGAAGAGAGGCTCCATGGACAGGGTCCTCACCACCAGGACGTTTCTGACCAGCCATTGTTGTCAGGTTGGTTCTTAGGCTCATGCTGGCTATGGAGGCTCTCCCATTCTTCACAGTGTGTTTATTTTTTTTTAATATTTTTTATTTATTTGAGAAAGAGAAAGAAAGAATGGGCATACCAGGGCCTCCAGACACTGCAAATGAACTCCAGACATTTGCACCCCCTTGTGCATCTGGCTAACGTGGGTCCTGGGGAATCGAACCTGGGTCCCTTAGGCTTTGCAGGCAAGCCCCTTAACTGCTAAGCCATTTCTCCAGCCCAGCTCTCCCATTCTTTTTTTTTTTTTTTAGTTTAGAATATGCACACTTGAGACAGGCGTGGTGGCACGCAACTTTAACCCCAGCACTCGGGAGGCAGAGGTAGGAGGCTCGCCGTTGAGTTCGAGGCCACCCTGAGACTCCATAGTGAATTCCAGGTCTGCCTGGGCCAGAGGGAGACGCAAAAGAATGTGCACATTTGTTTATCTAGGGTCTCCTAAATCCCAGGTGGCAGCGTGCTATGCAGCTGAGGATGGCCTTGAATTTCTTTTATTATTATTATTTTTATTAACAACTTTCATTATTGTAAACAATATTCCATGGTAATTCCCTCCCTCCCCCCACTTTCCCCTTTGAAACTCCATTCTCCATCATGTCCCCTCACCATCTCAATCAGTCTCTCTTTTATTTTGATGTCATCATCTTTTCCTCCTATTGTGATGGTCTTGTGTAGATAGTGTCAGGCACTGTGAGGTCATGGATATCCAGGCCATTTTGTGTCTGGGGGAAGCACGTTGTAAGGAGTCCTACCCTGCCTTTGGCTCTTACAGTCTTTCTACCACCTCTTCCACATTAGACCCTGAGCCTTGGAAGGTGTGGTAGAGATATTATATTGCTGAGCACTCCTGTCCATTCTTTACAGCACTGTGGTGCCTTATGCCTCATCCCAAGGTCACTGCCAGCTGAAAAGAGAAGGTTCTCTACCAAAAGTGAGAGTGGCATTAACATAAGGGCATGAGCATTGAGAGAAGCGCTTGCTGGGCAGTCTGATGCAGCTCTCTCTCTCCCATGCTTATTGTCAACTAAGAATGGCCTCAGAAAAGACAGACAGATCACACAAGTTCCCTTGACTGCTTCTTCCGTCAACAGGACGGCCAAGACAATTCAGAAGCGGGGGGCCATTAGGACAAACTGGCTTCAGTTGTGGTGGTCAGTATGTGCCAGTTCAGCCACACGGGGGTTAGGCTGTAGTGTTCTTCTATGCCATATGGTTCAAAAGCCACATCTCTGAACCTTGCCACAGCTCCAGGCTTCCTGGCTTCTCTGTCAGGTCTCCTCAGGCTGCTCATGACCCAGAAAGTAAACGGTGAAGGCCCAGCAAGCGGAAGTGCTCCACTCAGATTGGTCAGAACCGTGCCAATCGCAATCATTACACTTCTTAAATGTCACCTCCCATTGCTGGCTGGAGCTTTGACAGCCTCGCGTCTGAGCGGGACGGTCCTTGTGGCCTCCAGGCAGAGCCCACACACTCCCCTGTCTTCGGAGCTCTCAGCTGACTCCCTGGAGCCAGGGAAATGGACTTTTGACCCCAAACGCTTTCCCCACCACTTAGAGAATTCATCCTTTGGGAAGGATTTGGGGGAGGGTAGAAAGTAGGGGTGTTGGTGTTCCCTCCTGCTAGACAAAGACACCAGTGGAAGAGTCACATCCTAGACCCTCCTCCAGTGTGGCCTTGAAGAGAGCGCAGAGAGGGCATCTTGGTCGTCAGATGCCTGAGCTCTGCAGTCAACACTAGGTTTTAGGGTTTAAAATGTTGGTAACCACATTCACATGTCTGGACTTCTGGTGTAAGAAGAGACTTTGCTGGGAGCTGTACTCCCCACTTTATTGTTCCCCAAACTTTTTTTTTTTTTCTTGTTTTGATTTTTGAGGTAGGGTCTCACTGTAGCCCAGGCTGACCTGGAATTCACTATGGACTCTCAGGGTGGCCTTGAACTCACTCACGGCGATCCTCCTACCTCTGCCTCCCGAGTGCTGGGATTAAAGGTGTATGCCACCATGGCCCAGCTTTGTTCCCCAAACTTTTAAAGAATCATTTGGACACTTGGCAAAGGTGCTCAGTCCAGTGATCCTTCTCTGTGACCCACAATACGGTTAGTCGGAAGCGGGACTCTGTACTCTACGTTTTTGACCAGGTGGCTTTGGGAAACATCTGCCTCCCTTCTTGACTCTTCTCTGAGGTTTGAGCTGTCCGTAGATCCCCAAGCCCACTCACGCCTGGTGAACGCTCCTCATCAGTAGCAAAGAAATGTTGCCTCGTGGGGTGGGAAGGCAGCGAGAAGGAGATGAGGAAGAAGGGTTATCTTTTAGGGAAGTTCAGAGAGTGAAACAAAATTATTCAGAAAAACAGTAGCGGACAGGTGACAGGTAACACAGGTGCTGCGTTATTTGTAGGGCCGATTTTCCTTGGGTACTTGTAACAAGAGCAATATTGGCTAAGGTGGAAGCCCCAGTGCAACGGTCCAAAGGGAAGGATTTATGAGAGTTTATAGGACCAATGCCATTCCCTGGCCCGTTCACATAGCCACATCTTTTTTTTTTTTTAATTTATTTATTTGAGAGCGACAGACACAGAGAGAAAGACAGATAGAGGGAGAGGGAAAGAATGGGCGTGCCAGGGCTTCCAGCCACTGCAAACGAACTCCAGACACGTGCGCCCCCTTGTGCATCTGGCTAACGTGGGACCTGGGGAACCGAGCCTCGAACCGGGGTCCTTAGGCTTCATAGGCAAGTGCTTAACCGCTAAGCCATCTCTCCAGCCCTAGCCACATCTTTTTTTTTGTTTTTGTTTTTTCGAGGTAGAGTCTCACTCTAGCCCAGGCTGACCTGGAATTCACTATGTATTCTCAGGGTGGCCTCGAACTCTTGGCGATCCTCCTACCTCTGCCTGCCAAGTGCTGGGATTAAAGGTGTGTGCCACCATGCCCGGCTGCGTCTGGAGTTTTTTGCAGTGGCTGGAAGGCCCGGGTGCGCCCATTCTCTCTTTCTCTGTGTCTCTTTCTCAAATAAGTGAAGAAAAATACAGGGATGGTAGAATGGAAGCTCAGAAAATTCTAAATAGTAGCAAAAATTGCATTTAGCATTAACTCTATTCACTGCTTAGCACACACAGCCATTTCAGGTTGACTAGAGTGGTGTGTGTGTGTGTGTGTCTGCAAGTGCGCATGTGTAACACGGGGTGTGATGGGGAAGACCCGTGGGACAGAACACAGAACAGTCTGTGGACGCATCCCTGCAGGGAGCAGCGTGGCCGAGAGGATGGCTGTGATGGGACTGGTCAGTGTTTATGCCTGGAACTAAATACACGATGTTGTGTCTCTAAAGATTCCAAAGGTTTCCCTAAAAACATAACCAACAACAGGGGAGAAAAAAGATACCCAGATTCCAAGGATCTCGTGACAGTGCTGAAAACGTACGACGCCAGCTTCCTGGACTTTCTCAGAAGGTGTTTGGTGTGAGTTTCCTAACTTGTCGGTATCCTGCCCTCACAAGTGTGTGCTGGGGAACGCCTAAGGCTGGGGGACGCTTATGAAGATTACATTAAGGGTAGAGCTCTGGTTTCCAGATCACTTTACACAAGGCTGTGTCGGTGATCTCTCCGCTCAGCTCGGTAGACGTGCGGACTGGTCCGAGAGGTCCGGGCATACCCCTGACCTGCACGGTGAGCCAGCGGGGCTCGGCATTTTCTTGGCCTCACACTTCCTGGTGGTAAGATTGCAGGCAAATATTGACGGCTGTTGCTTCATAAATTAAACCAGCCTCTTCAATGGGCTTCCTTCCCAGAAGCAACTTCAGAGACCCACCCAAAAGGGGTTTCTGTGGATTACTAAACAGATCAAGTTGACCACACCTTAACCATCACAAGTCCACCCCTTGTCAACTTGACACCAAACCGTATCTCCTCCTTACGTCATACTTAATTTCCAAATGAACACAGTAACAAGCTCATAATTCTGCCCACATACAACCAGAACCGCAAAATCTTCCCCCAACACAAAGCAAGATTCCTTGAGGAATGCTTAGTCTCAAATATAATAAGCCTAATATAAATTCAACAACAGTTAGCTAGTGATATAATCTTGATACTGGCATAGATATGTACCAACACCCTGTATCAAGGCAGGACAGAAACATGGCCATCACAGTCCTCGGTTCTGTCACTGGTCACGTGGCCTTGGCTGGTATTTGTAACTGCCTTCTGCTGCTGCCCATTCTGTACGTCCTCCACCTTCAGCAAGCACCTCAGAAGGTCTTGGTTCTTTACCTGGAGGGGAGACCCATCCTTCATTCCTGAAGGATCTGGGTCATTTATCACAGTACCTCGATTGGGTTGTTGCCATGGTCCCTTGACTTTGACAACAGGACATGGTAACACCAGGAGACGCCCTAAAGGATCTCCTGCACTCCAGACACGCTCTTCCTTCCCTCCACTGTGGAGGAGCAGTTCCAGTTCCCCCTGGTAGTCTGGATCGGTCACCCCAGCTACCACTGTAACTCCTTTCTCACCCTGTTCACTCAAGGGCATCAGGAGCCCAAAGTGGCCAGGGGGAAGTCTTGGCTTCCAGTTCAATGGAATGTTCCTTGTGCCTCCTGGCAAAAACACTGTAGATGAGCTCACTGGCTCATGGGCCCTTTTCCTGTATCAGGCAACTATACGGCAGGGTAAGCTATAAACTGCAGCTCTTAATAATCTGTACATAGAGTTTGAGTCTTAGAACTCGGGGCAGGGCAAACTACAGACGGCAGTGGGTTTACAACCTGTGGGTAGAGTTTGCATCTGAGAAACTGAGGCCGTGCTTGAGTGATATCTGAGTGAACGGGGAGTTGTCCCATGAAGCATTCGGCCCCCTGTGCCCTGGTAAGGTATTTGGAAAACTGTTGGCTATGGTCGCTATTCAAGATGTTTTCGTAAGTTTTCACCACTGAGCATAAGTAGATTGGCCATGTGCCGTCGCTCCCTTTTCTATAAAATGTCGCTAGTCCTCTGGCTTTTACCTCCCAAAGTGTTGGGATTACAAGCACATGCCACCATGCCAGCCCCCTTTATTAATCTTAATATTCTAGAATTCTATAATTTTCTCTGTCATTCTATGTGAAGGCCCAAATTCTATAGTTTGAGAAGGGAAAGTGTATATTTCTTTGTTTCATCATCTTAGCTTGCCAATTCTAAATCCCATGGCTAAGATTTAAAATATATATATATGTCTTTGATTTTTGCTCATGTTTGCTTTTGTTGAACTGGGGATTTGAACCTAGGCTCTTACACATGCAAAGAAAGTGCTCTACATCCCCAGTCCTAAATAATATATATATATTTTGAGGCAAACCCAACAGACTGGCCTCTTTTATGAAAGAGAGAGAGAGAGAATTAGTGCATCAGGGCCTCCAGTCATTGCAATCACATTCCAGACAAGCGTTCGCCACCTTGTGTGCATGGGTGGCCTTCCATGCTTGCATCACCCTGTGCGTCTGGCTTATGTGGGACCTGGAGAGTTGAACATGGGTCTTTAGGCTTCACAGGCAGCCACCTTAACCACTAGGCCATCTCTCCAGCCCAGTAATATTTCGTGTAAAAGAATTTCTAGCAATTCTGTAATGCTTGGGATTTAATAAATCTCTCGTCATGCCAACTTTCTGAAAAGATTATCTTCAACATTTATTTCTGGCTTTCAAATGATGTCCTCATCTCTGTTCTCTGACACCACCTTCGAGATGTGTCCTAGCGAAAACGAACATACCTTTACTGGGTTTAACGTATTTCAGTACTAAAAAGGGAAGCCAGACAATAACTCTGTCGGTCTTTGTCGCTGTGCAGATGGGAGCCTTCTCTTCGCATGACCCCCGACCAGGCCCTCAAGCATGCCTGGATTCATGAGCCACGGAAACTCAAGACGCTGCCCAAGCTTCAGACCCTGCGGAAATCCAGTTTCTGTCCAGAGATAAGCAAGGACAAGGCGCAGGCGCATCACCACTCCAGCAAAAGCAAGAAAGGTACAGCTAGTCCCATTGCCACAACCCAAGGAGCCTGGTACACACGAAATCCAACCCAGGCTCAGCCAGGTCTGTCTGTGCCGAGAACAGCCTGCTAGGTCTTCATGAAACTTTCTCCTTTTGGAAGACTCGCATTTAGCTGAGCTCCTCCTGTTGACCTGTTGCGATTAGGATTTTGTTTTCCTCCCTCTTCCCCTTCCTTCCACTGTGTCCACTCCGTAGGCTGTATTGTGATGTTGTCAATCCCTTACGGCACAAGGCAAATCTTGAATGGCCAGTGCAGTCTAGAATAAGTACAGGTCACCAAATTCAAGTTAGCTGGGAGGAAATTCTACAGAACTGGGTGGGTCCTTGGGCAGCTGACCTCTGTGTCATTTGTGTACTTGTGAGAATAAGAGTAATGCTTACTTTGGGGTTGGGGAGATGGCTCAGAGGTTCAAGACTCTTGCTTGCAAAGCCTGCCAGCCCAGGGTTCAACTCCTCAGTATCCAGGTAAAGCCAGATATACAAAATAGTGCATGTGTCTGAAGTTCACTAGACAGGTGCCCTAACCAGCTAAGCTACGGAGCCCACATGTGTTTGAAGTTCATTTGCAGCTACAAAAGGCCCTGGCATTCTCATTCTCTCTCTCTCTCTCTCTCTCTCTCTCTCTCTCTCTCTCTCGCATGTGCACGCCTTCTCTTTTACACAAATAAATAAACTTAAAAAATAATGTTTATTCTGTGGGTTTTGGAAAGGATTAGCTTAGTAAGTGTAAAGTGCTCACACTAATGCCTGTCACATAGAATGTGCTTTGCCCGTGAACTATTTTTATATCACCACAGCCCCAACTCCAAACGATGTGTACCTCATGGGAAAGTTAGCTTACACACGGCAGCTCACATTTGAACACGCACTCCTTGAGTCTTTTCTCTCCTTGGCAGATGAGAGTACCAAAGAGCCTTCGGACAAATCAAAAGATGGCATCGAGCGGCATGTTCCGAGCTCAGAAAGTCAACGTGACTCCCCGCAGCACGCAGCTGACACAGTCCAGCTGCCTCACTTAGCAGAAGCTTCTGGAAAGCCGGAGCCTGCTGTTGGGTCAGCATTGTCCATGTCCTCCCCGGAACAAAGCAAAAAGTCCTCTAAGAATGCAAACATTTTACCACCCATCGTGTGACCCTGATGGAAGGTGTGTCCTGTTCCCTTCCACAACGATTTGTATCAGAAATGGCACTTATATTGTACATTGTTTTTTAATGCATAAAGGTTTGGTTAAAAAAAAATTAAAACTCTGTTCACATGGATGGCTGGCATGGTTGCTGTAGTGAAGGGTGGGAAGGTGGACCTCAACTCATGTGTGTCTGTCTCTGTGTGTGTGTGTGTGTGTGTATGTGTGTGTGTGTGTGTGTGTGTGTGTGTGTGTGTGTGTGTCAGGGTGGTGTTAAACATGATATATCGTCATTAATGGAACTGTAAATAAAATAAGCATTTTTTCCTGTCCCATAAAAGAGATACAGTCTTCCTTGCTAACAAGAAAGGTATCAAGAAAGGAAATTCTACAGAACTGGGTGGGTCCTTGGAGAGGTGGCTTAGGGGTTAAGCGCTTGCCTGTGAAGCCTAAGGACCCTGGATCGAGGCTCAATTCCCCAGGATCCACGTTATCCAGATGCACAAGGGGGCACATGTGTCTGGAGTTCATTTGCAGTGGCTGGAGGCCCTGGTGCACCCATTCTCTCCCTCCCTCTCTCTCTCTCTCTCTCTCTCTCTCTCTCTCTCTCTCTCTCTCTGCCTCTTTCTCTCTCTGTCTGTTGCTCTCAAGTAAATAAATAAAAATAAAAAATACTTAAAAAAAAAAAGAAAGGTGTCAGAAATAAATGAACCTGCACCCATCCCTGGGTCTAAGATGGGGCCCCTCTGACGGGCCAGCCTGGGTCACAAGGTCACATCTTTGTTGGGAAAAGGCAACGCGGCTTCTAGAAGGCAGCAGGGGATGGAGGCTTCCCAAAGGGTGGGGTTGAAATAATTGCACAATGGAGGCTGGGGCAGGAGCCAAGGCAGACCACCAGGGGAACCCCAGTTAACAGCAGAACTCGGGCTTTGTTAATTCAGGTGGGAGAAGAGAAGGGTTAGACAAGGTCTCTCATGGCCTAGACTGGCCTTGAACCTGATGTTGCAGCTGGGGGGTGACCCTGAACTCCTGACTGAACTGCTTCCAACTGCCAGGCACTGGGATGAGAGATGTGTCTTACCACGCCCCCCCCCCCCATCAACCTGACTTAGCTTGACCCTCAACTCAGGGAAGCCAGACTCACAGGGGGGGGCGGGGGCCCTTTAATTGTAATCTTTTAATTTTACGTCCTTGCTCGCATGGACAGGAAAATCTGCAAAATCCAGTGAGTAGCATTTGATGGCGGTCTGGCGTGGAGGTAATGTCAGGGCTGTGCGGTGGGGGGTGGGGGGGGCGGGGCGGGGCCCACTGCTGGGACTCGGGGTGCAGGGCGTGGGCCCCGGTCACAGGTTCACCATCAGCCAGTCCAGCAGCTGCAGCCGCGTGACGTTGCCCACCGCCTCGTCCAGCTGCCGCTCCTTCTCGTACTGCAGGACCGACTGCAGCACCTCCCCGACGCTGCGGCCCTTCTCCACGGCGCTGGCCGACAGCTGCAGCAGCTGCGGAGAGGACACACACGGAAAGGGCTGGGCTTGCGGGCGGGCCGGGCGGGCAAGCACCCGCCGCCGCCACCTGGGCACCCGGGAAACCGCCGCCTGGGGGGGGGGGGGCTCTGAGGTTGAGGTCGAAATGGCAAATCTGTAAAGGGTTATTTTTCCTCTCTTATTTTTATTTCTTTTTATTAGAGCAGGGCTTGCTGGTGCACCCCTATTACTATTAGCAATCGTTGTAGTATTTATTTATTTGAGAGAGAGACTGAGAATGGGTGCCCCAGGGCCTCCAGCCACTGCAAACGAACTCCAGATGCGTGCACCACCACCTTGTGCATCTGGCTTCCGTGGGTCCTGGGGCATCAAACCTGGGTCCTTAGGCTTCGCAGGAAAGCACCTTAACCGCTAAGCCATCTCTCTAGCCCAAGGTTTCTTTTAAAGATTTTATTTTACTTATTTATTATTATTTAATTAATAATTAATTTGGTTTTTTTTGAGGTAGGGTCTCACTCTAGCTCAGGCTGACCTGGAATTCACTATATAGTCTCAGGGTGGCCTCGAACTCAGGGGCGATCCTCCTACCTCTGCCTCCCGAGCACTGGGATTAAAGGCGTGTGCCACCACGCCTGGCTTTTATTTAATTTTTTACTATAGTCAGAGAGACAATGAGAGAGCATCAGGGCCTCCAGCCACTGCAAACGAACTCCAGACACATGTGCCACCATGTGCATCTGGCTTATGTGGGACCTGGAGAATCGAACCTGGGTCCTTAGGCTTTGCAGACATGCGCCTTAACAGCTGAGCCATCTCTCTGATGCTTTCTTATTTTTTAATTTATGTTTTAAATTTTAATTTATTTTTATTTGAGAGTGACAGAGAAACAGGCAGAGAGAGAGAGAATGGGCACAACAGGGCCTCCAGCCACTGCAAACAAACTCCAGATGCATGTGCCACCTTGTGCAACTGGCTTAAGTGGGTCCTGGGGAATCATCAAGTCTCGAACCGGGGTCCTTAGGCTTCACAGGCAAGCACTTAACCATTAAGCCATCTCTCCAGCCTTTTCTTTCTTTCTTTCCTTTTATTTATTTATTTTTTTTTTTTATTATAGGGTTTCACATAGTTCAGGCTGACCTCAGACCTGCTTAGTGTAACTGAGGATGAGCTTGGATTCCTGATTGTCCTGCCTCCCTCTCAGTTTTCTGGCTTGTTTAAGGCAAGGAAGCTGGTCTTCACCCCCTTAGTTCAAAGAAATATTAGCCACCTATGTGGTTTCTCACCAAAGGTCAAAGTTCCCCAGTTTTCCCCTTGAAATATGGTGTTTCCTCCGGATGCTTGTCAGTACTGTTCTTATTGCATCAGATCTAAGGTTTTTTCTCTTTTTTCCAAGGTAGGGTTTTGCTCTAGCCCAGGCTGACCTGGAATTCACTAAGGAGTCTCAGGGTGGCCTCGAACTCACGGGTGATCCTCCTACCTCTGCCTCCCGAGCGTTGGGGTTAAAGGTGTGCACTACCACGCCCGGCTAGGACTAAGGTTTTAAGCTCCCTATACTGTTATAAAACAGTTTCCCTACTGTTGTACAAAGACCAAGAAGAGTGAGAGGAAATCAAATGCATGCCCCATGCATGAGAGAGCCTTACAGCCCTAGAGCAGGTGGCATCCCAGAGGTCAGTTCGATCTCAGGAGATGTCGCCCAGAGAGGTGAAGTGGGTCACAACTGGGCATCAGAACCCCACCTTAACTCCCCACTTCAAGTCCGCGATGGGGAGAGTGAGTTCCTTCCCTCCCAAGGACATAGTCGTTCATCTGAACTCTAAGGACCACAAGCTGACGTAAGGCAAAGGCACAAGGTTTCACTGTGTGCATTCTGCACCAGACGGGAAGAAAGAACCACCAAAATCCAGAGAAATGGGCCATAAATTGTGAATTTGTTTCAGAAGGAGAAATTTCCAGCACATGTGGATATTCTTGAGAAAAGAAGGTTTCACTGGATGTTGGTATTTGACATCTGTAATTCTAGGACTGGGGAGGTAGAGACAGGGGCCTGTGAAGGGTTAATAGCCTTCCCTGAAAACTAGGGGGAATTACAGAGTTAATAACTATCCCTAAGACCAGCAGGCAATAAACATGTGGCCTTGATGGGCTTGTCTACTCCAGATTGATAAACTTCCCTTAGCTCAGAAAACCTCGAGTGAACAGAAACTGTCTGGTGGTGATATCCTCCTGGAGCAGACAGCCTCAGGTTCGCTGAGATGAACTTCCAGACCAGGCACAGTTATGGAGGAAGGGATTTATTGAAGCTTACAGATCCAGGGGAAGTTCCATAAATGGCAGAAGAAGCTGGCCTGCCTTCACAGGACCAAGAGAGAAAGAAGCATAAGCCAAAATGCCAAAAACCACACAGCGCACTTCAGGAACTCCAGCTAGGCACACTTTGCATATCTTTAGATTGAAATCTGAAACACATCACCACAACTTAAGATCCACCCAGTGACACTGCCTCCAGCCAGGTGGCTGCAGATGCAAACTACAAACAAATAAACTGAATATATTGAGGATCACCTATTCAAACCACCACACCTCCCTAGACCATTTTGCTAAAAAAAAGCTTATTCTGAGTAAAGACACAAATAACTGTAGTTCCTTAACCATTTCCTTGGACCTGAAGCTGGTCCAGTCTATTTTGCTTAGGATCCTCCTTACAAGCTGGCACCCCAGGCTGGTTCAGGGCTTCAGCCTTCATCCCATGGGAAGGCTGCTGCCCTGCACTGTTTTCTCTCCATAAACAGTCTGTCTGTAGAGATCAGGTCCAATGTTCTCTTCTGCCTTTCTCTCATACTTTCCTTACAGACTGCTACAGTCCTGAAGCCATCTTGTTCTACAAATTGAATTCCAGGAGTCAGAAATAAAGAGGATTTTTGGTTTGTTTGTTTTTGAGGAAGGGTCTCACTCTAGCCCAGGCTGACCTGGAAATCACTGTGTAGTCTCAGGGTGGCCTCAAATTCATGACGATCCTCCCACCTCTGCCTCCCAAGTGCTGTGATTAAACACGTGAGCCACCACGCCTGGATCAGAGCTGTTTTTTTGTGTTTTTCTTTTTTTTTTTTCAAACCCAGCCTGTCATCACAGTTACTTGGGAGGCTGAGACAGGAAGAGTATTAGAGTTCATGGACTGCATGAGCTACAGAGAAAGATCAAGGACAGTCTGAGAAACTTAGAACCTGTCTCAAAATAAAACAAAAAATAAAGATAGCTGAGTATATATCTCAGTGTTATAGTGCTTGCCTAGAAGTTGTTGGGTTTGATCCCCTATGCTGGGAAAAAAAAAAAAAAAGTGTCTGCAAAGAAATACAAGATAGAAGAAAGGAGATGCTGGCTAGCTCTCATCGTGTTGGGAAGTGCAACGCAGCTCGCTTGGGGGAGAAAAGCCAACAGCAGCCTTATCCGGCAGTGGACCCTGCAACTGGCCAGCCAGACAAGATGTGCCCGCTGGTTCAATAGTGGCATGTCTGTTATAGGGGTGACCAGCTGCTCTCCACTTGGATTTGGGGCTTCATGGGAGGGAATTCATGCCTGGCACTGAAAACCCAGTCAGAAACCTATGGCTGAGGAGGTTATAGGCCCTAAGCGGATGGTGCCACTGCTGTTTGGGGAAATGGACCCATTGTGCCCATCCCATCGTTCTCTAAACACCTGTGCTTATGCCCGTAGGTTATGCCACTCTTGCTTCTGACCAGAGAAGCTTCTTTTTCTTTGCGGATGGCAGTGACTTGACATGCACCAAAGTGCTGTGAAGAGATGACCCGTTGGGTGCACAGCAGTGAATGAGACATCATCACATCCACTGAGGCTCTGGGAGGCTCCATTGCATTCATGGCCCCAGAGTGGCCGCTGTTACCTGCACAATACTGTGCCCATCAACACGTCATCACGGAGGAGGGAGGACAAACAAAATGCCATCAAAATAAAGGAGGAGGGCTGGAGAGATGGCTTAGTGGTTAAGGCGTTTGCCTGCAAAGCCAAAGGGCCCAGGTTCGATTCTCCAGGGTCCACGTAAGCCAGATGCACAAGGGGGCGCACACATCTGGAGTTTGTTTGCAGTGGCTGGAGGCCCTGGCATGCCCATTCTCTCTCTCTCTCTCTGTCTCAAATCAATACGTAAATGAAATATGTATTTAAAAACTAAAGGAGGGACTAGCTGAAAAGAAGGGGTTCATTGGAAGGGAATGTGAGATGAGACAAAAAAAAAGTAATGGGAGGGGATATGATCAAACACATTACGTACATGTGTGGAAATGGTCAGTAAAAATGGTCTGGAAAGATGGCTTAGCGACTAAAGTGCACGCCTGCAATTCTACAGTTCCCATGTAAGCCAGATGCACATGGTGGCACATGTGTCTGGAGTTCGTTTGCAGCTGGGAGTGGTGGCACAAGGCTTTAATGCCAGCACCCGGGAGGCAGAAGTAGGCGTGGGCTGTGAGCCAGAACCAGCCCGGGAGAACAGGGTGGATTCCAGGTCAGCCTGGGCTCGAGAGTGACCCCTACCTTGAAAATCAAAACACGATATACATGACTTGAATATGCTCCTGCATATTTTGAAGGGTGAAGAAGAAATACTCTAGGGGATGTTTTCTCCACGGAGGGCAGCGAGATGACTGTTATGAAAGAGGAAGTTCCCTCGATTTTCACCGCGCTTTCTTTTGTACTTTTGGAGTTTTGAACTTGCGTCCATATTAAAATTTTAAAATACTACAGGGATTTGGGTCCATGGGCATCCGAGGGTCACCAGGTCCAATCAGTTGCATTAATCTTTTGCCAAAACAAAATCAGTCAAGGTACCCTCCTTGGCATGTCTATCACCCACATCATCTAGCTGTTCTTAAACATATGGAAGTTTGCTGACCAAACTGCTGGTCATTCTCTCCGCTATTTTCCTTGAAAGAAGTAAGAGATATCTGTGTTTATCTTTAGAATGAGGGGGGGGGGGTAATCATGGTGATCTAACCCTCTATAATTCTAGCCCAGGCTGCCCTGGAATTCGAGGGTGGCCTCAAACTCACGGCGATCCTCCTACCTCTGCCTCCTGAGTGCTGGGATTAAAGGCGTACACCACCACGCCAAGCCTCATTCCCATTTTAGATAAACGTTTTACAGAAACTCTTGATTCACAGTCACTATATCCAGAATTATCTATGCGATGCATGGGTTTGACTTAGAAGGCAGCCACAGAACAAAAGCCTTTTTCACACATTGCGTACATGAAGGCACACTTATGTTCAGATTCTTCACTGATGTGCTTGCCAGAATATAGTGTTCTTTCCTTCCTGCTAGTTGCTATGTAACAAACACCATGGTTGTGCCTTGCGAGTTGAAAACACTAAGGAGACAGAGCTTGCCCAAGATCCCGAGGACCAGCCCTAGTGAAGGAGCGAGGAGGCTGACTGACTGGTTGATCAATTCATGGATTCTGCACGGTTCCAGTCATTAGGTAAACCCAGTAACAGTTACAAAGGCCACGTGCACATATATCCCCTGGATATTGTGCTGAAAATGAAGCTTGTGTTCAGTAGGTCAGGAAGGAAGCCTAAGATCTCACTTAGGTAAGCACCCTATGGCTGCCAAACACCCTTTGAGAAGCAGCTCCACTCTTATTAAGATTGAGAGTATTGTCAAGGCCAAAGTCAAGATTTCAGTATCTTGTCTAGGCCTCATGTAGCCTGATCTCTCTGCTACACAGTCCTGCATCTTCCCAGTCACTAGATAAACCCAGTTACAAGAAGCCGGGTTGGAGAGATGGTTTGGCAGTTGAGGCACTTGCCTGCGAAGTCTGAGGACCCATGTTCGACTCTCCAGATCCCACGTAAGCCAGGCGCGCAAAGGTGAGGTAAGCGCAAGGTCGCACATGTCCACTAGGTGGCGCAAGTGTCTGGAGTTCAATTTCAGGGACAGAAGCCTGGAATGTCAAGTCCCTCTCTCTTCCTGTTTCTCTCTCTCTAACATAAATAAAATAAAAATAAATTTAAAAAAGAGAAGCCCTCTTTCTTCACATCTGATTCCTCTAAGAATTTTTTTTTTCTGGTTCTGGAGATTGAACCTAAGGCCTTTAACATGCTAACATGTGCTTTACTATTTAAACACACCCTCAACTCCAAGGATGAGTTTTTCTAAAATTATGAAAAAAAATTATTTCTAAAATAACAATCCCCAGCCCTGATGATTTCCCTACTTCTTCATCAATAACAGCTGTTGCTCCACTTTTCTCAGTAAAAAGACATACTCATGAGCAGATAGAAAGGAGAAGTGAGCCGGGCATGGTGGCGCACGCACCTTGAATCCCAGCACTCGGGAGGCAGAGAGATAGGCGGAATGCCGTGAGTTCAAGGCCAGCCTGAGACTACGTAGTGAATTTCAGGTCAGCCTGGGCTAGAGTGAGACCCTACTTTGAAAACCAAAAGAACGAACGAAAGAAAGAAAGAAACAGAGAGAGAGAGAGAGAGAGAGAGAGAGAGAAGAGAAGAGAAGAGAAGAGAAGAAAAGAGAAGAGAAAAGAAAAGAAAAAAGAATAGAAAAGAAAGAGGGAGAGAGAAAGAGAGAAAGAAGAAGGGAGATAGGAGAGAGTGCTTTGTGGGAATGGTCTTGCTCTTATTTCCCACACTCTATGCAGCAGAAATTTGGGAGAGAGAGATACACACACGAGAGAGAGAAAAAGAGAATGGGTGCTCCAAGGCCTCCAGCCACTGCAAATGAAATCCAGATGCATGCACCCCCTTGGGCATCTGGCTTACATGGGTCCTGGGGAATCAAACCTGGGTCCTTTGGCTTTGCAGGCAAGCTCCTTAATGGCTAAGCCATCCTTCCAGACCCTCTTTCTCATTCTTTAGTCTAACTTCTCAACTGATTCAGAACTCCAGGCAGTGGAGGGGTGTTTATCAAATCTCTCCAGACCCCCAACACTATTGGGCAATTAGCTACGAAAGTTGTGACAGATTTGTAGGAAGCATCAACTTAAACCTCCCGGAAGCAACATCTCACTGATCAGGCAGTCCTGTTCTCTCCAAAAGTCAGCCTAGAGCTCAGATCTGAACCTGACGCCTTCAACAAGTGGTAAGTCTGTCATCCAAGCACTCCCACCTAAAGAAAACAGAAAACGCCCTTTATCCTGCCTCCGACTGCTACGTCTCTGCTTGGATATTCCCTCGCCTTTACCTCTGCCGGAAGACATAACCTTCAAATTTGTTCTTTTCCCTTTCTTCCCCACCTGTGTGTCTGCAAAAAGCAGCCAGACCGTACAGCCCAGCCCTTAGGAGAGCCCCCCCACTCCTCTCGTTACCTTCTCCTGGATCCCTTCATCATCGCCAGCAAAGTACAAAATCGGGACGTTGAGCTCCGAGGCGGCCACCCACTGCAGGACGGCTTGGAGCTGCTTGTTCTGCACGGTGTCAGTGAAGTTGTGGTTGCTGACGATCACCTTGGGCACCTCGCAGCCCTCGGGGGGATGTCCTGACAACCCTCTCAGCTCATTGTGGATGGACTGATAGGCAGTCTGCAGCAGAGCTTCTGCTGTCCCAGTCCCCTTGACGGGTAAGCACTCATATAAATTATCCGGGAAGGCCGAATTCGGCCTGCTGGCATCCCCCGATTTCTCATCTCCCAGCTCTGCCAGGGGGGAGTCACAGGACTTGGCAATAATGAGACATAGCTTCATCACAGAGTCCATTAGGTGTTCCACCATCTGCCCGTTCATGGAGCCGTCGAGCTGGTTGGCAACCATCTTGGTTAGCCCAGAGAAGGTGCCACCAGTCTCCTCGTCTTCACAGTACTTGGGTGGAGAAGAGGTCATGGATCTGTCACACGGGTCGAAGTCTTCGTCCTTACACTGCGGTTCCGGTACCTTGGGCTCACACTTACATCGACTCTTGAAGATGGTCTCGCTGAGTAGGTTCCGGATAAAATTGAAGATGACGCTCATCAGATCCTTCTTTTCGGACTGTTCCTGGTCACACATCCTGTGGGGAGACTTGAGCCTGGACTCGTCATGCGTCCCGGGGGGCTTGGTGGGAAAGTTGGAGGTGCTGGCGGCCTCCAGGAAGCTCTGCGCATCCATCTTCCCTCCCTGGGCCAGGTGGTACTGAATGAGAAGCAGGGCGGAAACGATCAGGTCCTTGGCCCAAGAGTTGGAATCGCACATGAAGTTCTCAAAGTTCTCTGGCTGCTGCGGACAGGCGTTGAACTCACACGTCTCCTGCTGCTCGAAGCACATGTCCGGCGGGGGGTTCGAACACGGCTTATCGCAAGCTGGGTTCTCCAGTCCGGGAGACTTGCAGTCTCTTTGCTGGTGTTTGTGCCACATGGTCAGCCCCTCCTTAATAAAGTGCTCGCCCAACGTCTCCATGCACGTCTTCTCCTTCTCCGGTTTGCAGGTGGAATACATATTCTCTCTCAGTTTCGCTTCGGATTTCATGGCAAAGTTCACGTTGCGGTTCCTGGGGTCGCCCCTGGTTTTCATGGAGATGAGGGAGTAACTCTTGTCCTTCGTTTGCCTGACGTTCTCGGGGCATTTCTTGGCAAACATAACATTGTACAGCTTCCCCAGCATGGCGTCCATGATATCTGTGGCCTTCTGGCTTCCTTGAGAAAAGAGACTTCTTTTCACAGCTGAGACGAAGTCTGTGTCCGTCATGAGGCTGCCGGTGACATTATGCATGTTCCTCATGAACGAGTCGATGAGGTCGGAGACCACCTCCTTGGCGTGCTTGATCAGCACCTGCTTCAGAAGGATGGTGACGATGGTCGTGTCCTTCACCTGGATCCTCAGTGTCTTCATGATGGACACCATCATGTCCGACACCACACTGTTGGCGTAGGTCATGATCCCTTGGCTGACAGAGGTGGAAAAATCATCAGGCCTTTCCTGCATCCTGAACATCTTCCTTTCTCCGGGTAAGGTCCGCCCACCCTCCCTGGCATCTCCCGCGTTCCGAGACTCAAACACTTCCTTGTAGAAGAAGGACTTCCTGGAACCGGGCTTGTCACTCGGGCCCTTGTTCTCATTGCTGTTCTCCTTGATCTTCAGGGTGCTTTTGTATTTTAAACTGGAGGGGTTCTGCAGGGACCCCAGGGCCCTGTCTCCAGAGCCCGGAGTCTTGTCGGCCATATTTTTGGAACATTCCGAGACGGTCTCGTTCACCAGCTCTGAGGCCACCGTGCTCAGGCTTTTGTGGGGCACGGGCTCGTCCCCCATGTAGAATGACTGATGCACGCATTTGTTCTCGGAGCCATGGATCTTCTCATTGATCTCCTTGCGGGCCATGGCTATGACCAAATTGGTCAGGCGGTTGGCGTAGAAGGAAACTTCGTCTACTGAGCTCGTGTTCCCTGGCTGGGCGTTGGGGCCCTGGGCTGGGTTTTCCGTGTGAGTCACCTCGAAATGCAGTCTCCCTGGATTGCCCTTGGTGGTGGTGTTGTAATAGTCGATGCAGAAGCCTTTGCGTTGGTCTCCCAAGTTGGCCACTTCCTCATCAAACAGTGACTCTCCGGGCTTGAACCTAGAGTCCTGGAACTCCGCTGTGCTTTCCTCCAGGTCTCTGCGGAGCCAGCTGAGCACTCGGACAGGATCTGTTGATGCATCCTTAAAAAAAAAGAAAGGAAAGAAAGAAAGAAGATAGGGCTGGAGAGATGGCTTAGCGGTTAAACGCTTGCCTGTGAAGCCTAAGGACCCCGGTTCGAGGCTCGATTCCCCAGGACCCACGTTAGCCAGATGCACAAGGGGGCGCACGTATCTGCAGTTTGTTTGCAGTGGCTGGAGGCTCTGGCACACCCATTCTCTCTCTCTCTTTGCTTCTTTCTCTCTCTGTCACTCTCAGATAAATAAATAAATAAAAATAAACAAAAACAAAAAAGAAAGACAAGGTTGCATCTGATTATAAGGAAGTAAAGTAATGGGCCACTCAGAACAACCCCAAAGACCAGCTACAAAAGCCATCACCTCTCTCTTGCTGGCTCCATTAATATGATTAAAAGGAACATATGCTTACTGTTTATCATATATCACACACAATTTCAAGGGTTTTAAGACTATGATCCTATTTAAATCATTCTCCCCATAAATATAAATGATGCTTTTATTTTCTTCCAGTTTTCAAGGGAGATTAAATTGTTCTGTTAGTCACAGATGAAGCAAGAACTCTGACCCAGGAAGTTCAACTACATTCTAACGTCACGACGACTTAGATCCTTAGGATCCAGTGGCCATCTGCCCCACAGGGGAGTCAGCACCTAAATTGAATTGGTATTGCTATTAATAATTAATTAATAACTAATTATTTTCTATGATTTATCTCTTTGTATTGCAGGAATTTTTTAAATTTTATTCATTTATTTGAGAGAGAAAGACAGAGAGAGAGAGAGATCATGCACACACACTCCTGGGCCTTCAGCCTCTGCAAACGAACTCCAGACACATGCACCACCACCTTGTGCATCTGGCTTATGTGGGTCCAGTGGAATCGAACCTGGGCCCTTAGGCTTTGCAGGCAAGTGCCTTAACTGCTAAGCCATCTCTCCAGCCCTATTGTAGGAATTTTAAACTCAAACAAGCTTCATGAATATTAATAAACAATAGAGAACATAGAAAATAGACTGAGCCAGGCATGGCAGTTCATACCTTTAATCATAGAACGCAGGAGGAAGAGGTAGGGGGATCACTGTGAGTTTGAGGATAGTCTGCGACTACAGAGTGAGTTTCAGGTCAGTCTGGGCTAGAGTCAGACTCTACCTCAAAAACAAACCAAAACAAAATCTACATACTCCCCACACACACTCTCCTTTGCCCCCCCTCCCTGTCCCCCGAGCCCCTGCCATTCCTCTGTTTTCTCTTCTATATTGATATCTTTTGTTTCTCTCTTTTTTTGGGGGGGGGGATTTTAAAGCTTTTTATTGACAACTTCCATAATAATTATAGACAATAAACCATGATAATTCCCTCCCTGCATTCACAAATCCACTTGCCATCATATCCCCTTCGCCCCTCAACTTTAGTCTCTCTTTTTTTAAAAAAATTTTTTATTTATTTATTTGAGAGCGACAGACACAGAGAGAAAGACAGATAGAGGGAGAGAGAGAGAATGGGCGCGCCAGGGCTTCCAGCCTCTGCAAACGAACTCCAGACGCGTGCGGCCCCTTGTGCATCTGGCTAACGTGGGACCTGGGGAACCGAGCCTCGAACCGGGGTCCTTAGGCTTCACAGGCAAGCGCTTAACTGCTAAGCCATCTCTCCAGCCCTAGTCTCTCTTTTTTTGATACCATCATCTTTTACTCCTATCATGAGGGTCTTGTGTAGGAAGTCCTGGGCACCGTGAAGTCACGGATATGGGGGCCAATTTGTGTCTGCCATCGTTGATGACAACCTGTTGGGAGCCCACTTTTATGCAGGTCAGGCTATACCTAATCTTGATATTGTAAGTGGCTTTCAACTAACAAGCTGATACCAATGAACAATTACAGATTCTTGAGGGGTTAACAACACGGGGCAATTAGTTCTGTGTGATTACAGACTCTGATGGGCCCCGGCTGTGACACATATTTAGATGTCTCTATAATCTGTAAGTGGGGAAAACTCTTCACATGAACATAAGATAAAGCAAGACTGCGTACACGGCAACGTCTCTTTATGATCAAATACAAAGGCTCCTGTGGTCATATCAAGGTAGGATTGACCACAGCTATTACCGTCTTTTGTGTGTATATGTGGGGTGTATGCACATGTGTATGTGTGTGCATGTGTGTGTGGTTGCATGTGATACTGTCCTTATTTAAGGAAAGTTTGGTGCCTTAATTACCAAATTTCCTAGTATGTCACCATCCTAAGTACTAAAGTAAAAACCACTGTCTACTGTTTGTTCAGCAGCAGTAGTCTTTGCTAGGTGCTCTGCTAGACACCTTGCACACAGGATTTCATTTAGTCCTCATACGCATCCTGCAAAGGAGGGTTTGTTAAAAATTATTTTATTTTATTTATTTGAGATAGAGATAGAGAGAGAGAGAGACAGAATGGGTACGCCAGATCCTTCAGCCACTGCAAATGAACTCCAGACGCATGTGCAACCTGGCTTACGTAGGTACTGGGGATTGAACCTGGGTCCTTTGACTTCGCAGGCAAACACCTTACCTGCTAAGCCATTCTTCCAGCCCCAAAGGAGGTTTGGCTTTTCTAGTATCACTAACAAGAGAACAGAAGCTTAGAGACGCAGAATACTTGGGCTAGCATTTCAGAACGGTGCAAGGTGGGGATCCACATGCAAATCCAGTCTTGCCTCTAACTAATACCCTGTGCTGGATGCTGGTGACTTGGCAGAAAGCAGATGCTCTGATCTCCTGGTAACTAGGTTGAAGCTGCTTGTTACCATGCTGGGGTTAAGGACTGGTGTTTAACACCCCTCATAAAGGTTCTCCCAGATGGGCTGGAGAGATGGCTTAGCGGTTAAACGCTTGCTTGTGAAGCCTGAGGACCCTGGTTCAAGGCTCGATTCCCCAGGACACACGTTAGCCAGATGCACAAGGGGGCACACGCGTCTGGAGTTCATTTACAGTGGCTGGAGGCCCTGGCGCGCCCATTCTCCCTCTCTCTCTCTCTGCCTCTTTCTCTCTCTGTCTGTTGTCTGCTCTCCCAATCTGAATTGTTATTCCCACAAGGAAAACGCTGTGTTTCCAGGGTGGGCAGAGCGCATGCCAAGTATACACAAAACCCTGGGCTCAATCCCCAGCTCTGCATCAGTCAGACGTGGTAGCTCATGCTTATAAGCCCAGCATTTGGAAGCAAGCACCTCTAACCACTGAACCGTCTTCCCAGCTCAGGCCCAGCATTTGGGAAGTAGAGGTGGGAACCTCAGAAGTTCAAAGTGAATTCAAGAACAACCTGAGCTACATGAGACCTTGTCTCAAAAACAAAAACAAAAACAGGGCTGGAGAGATGGCTTAGTGGTTAAGGCGCATGCCTGTAAAGCCTGAGGACCCAGGTCTGATTCTCCAGGTCCCACGTAAACCAGGTGCACATGGTGGCACATGCATCTGAAGTTTGTTTGTAGTGGCTAGAGGCCCTGGTGCACCCATTCTCACTTTCACTCTCTCTCTCTCTCTAATAAATAAACAGAAAACTATACATTATCCATAGCACACTTTTCCACATTATCTGTCTACAACTCTGTAAACTAGATAAACATCAGCAATGTAAGGTAATTCTTTTTCTTTTTTAAAACGTACTCTGGAGCTGGGTGTGGTAGCTCATGCATTTATTTTATTTTATGTTATTTTATTTATTTGACAGAGAAAGAGGGAGAGAGAGAGAGAGAATGGGTGCACCAGGGCCTCCAGCCACTGCAAACCAACTCCAGACGCGTGCGCCCCCTTGTGCATCTGGCTAGCGTGGGTCCTGGGGAACCAAACCTGGGTCCTTTGGCTTTGCAGGCAAACGCCTTAAGCGCTAAGCCATTCCTCCAGCCCGGTAACGTAATTCTTATCTGTTAAGTGGAGGCTCCACTGACTACCTTGCCCATCTGGAAATGGTGAGTCCTAGCACACAGACACCTCAGGATTTCTGGTTGCGTGCATACTGTGAACCTCAACAGTGCCTAAACAATGAGTTAAGTCTTTAACATATGCTCATTTGGTCCACAGACGAGAGTCCTTATTTTATTCTTCTCTAAAAGTTGTCTTTTGATTGAGGAGCTTGGAGTCCTCTACCAAGATGCTGGTCAGAGGGACTCAGTGGAGGTGTGCCAGCACAAGAAAGGTTCACCACAGCCTCGTTTCCTGTCTGCCTTCCTCCAGTCCCACTCCGTAGGACTTAGCAGATATCCTGGTTTCCTACTTTTAATTTTCCTCTCTATTAATTTTGTTTTTGGTTTTCCACTGGGTCTGTTTGTGGTCCATACCTACTGGTGGCAATACGGATTGTGCCTTTGGTTGATTGTCTGACAATTTGGTGATCTAATGAATTAATCATTTCATGTGTTTATTCTCTGATGAGCGCAGTCATTCATGCCTGTGACTCCAGCACTTGAGAGGCTGAGCCAGGAGGAGTTTGAGGCCATTTTGCAAGTTCGTGGCCGGCCTGAGCTACTATGCCCTTGCCCTAGCATGGCTTCTACTAATGTTTAATGTACTAAAAATATAAATTTGTGGATTGGAGAGATGGCTTAGCGGTTAAGCACTTGCCTGTGACACCCAAGGACCCCGGTTCGAGGCTTGATTCCCCAGGACCCACGTAAACCAGATACACAAGGTGGCTCATGAATCTGCAGTGGCTGGAGGCTCTAGAACATCCATTCTCTCCCTCCCTCTCTCTCTTTCTCTCTCTCTCTCTCTCTCTCTCTCTCTCTCTCTGTCTGTCTCTGTCTCTCCCTCTCTCACCCTCTCTCTCTGTGTGTCTGACTCTTTCAAATAAATAAATAAAAATAAACAAGTTTTTTTTTTTTTTGATTTTTCAAGGTAAGGTCTCACTCTAGCCCAGGCTGACCTGGAATTCACTGTGGAGTCTCAGGGTGGCCTCAAACTCACGGCAATTCTCCTGCCTCTGCCTCCTGAGTGCTGGGATTAAAGGTGTGCGCCACCACGTCCGGCCCCAAAATAAACAATTTTAAATATATATACATACATATATATGTGTATATATATACATACATATGTATACATACATATGTATACATACATATATATATTTGTACTTAACTTTATCTCAATACTTACCATGGTTAATAGTATGCTCACTTGATGATAAATTTCCAATATTTAACAATTTTTTATTTCCTTAAGCGTGTGTGTGCCTGCATGGGCATTGCAGGGCCTCTTGCCACTGTAAACAGAGGCAGAATTACGTTTTGTGCCTGGCTTCTGAGAGTGGCTTATGAATTGAACTCAAGCAGTCTTTGCAAGCCATCTTTTCAGTCCCCCTCCAATATCTTTAAATAACTGAAAACACCAGATTGGTATTAAATTGAGTTAGCATTATTGATTGGGTACACTTTTCTTTATTCTTTTATTATTTTCCTTTCCTTTTGATATTTTTATTAATTTTTCAGTTGGCACACAAATTTTTTTTTTTTTGTTTTGTTTTCAAGGTAGGGTCTTTCTCTAGCCCAAGCTGTCCTGGAATTCACTCTGTAGTCTAAAGCTGGCCTCGAACTCATGGCAATCCTTGTATCTCTGCTTCCTGAGTGCTGGGATTAAAGGCATGTGCCACAACGCCTGGCCCAATAGTGTGTCTTATTATGACATTACACACCTATATCATGGTACTTTGCTAATCTTTGCTCCATTATTCTCCCAAATCCCGCCCCCCCCCCCCCAGTACCCTGCTGGTCTCCTATTGGATATGTTTCTAATAAGACAGAATGCTGAAACAGTCATTGTTCATATGTTTTTGCTTCTTTAAAAAAAATATTTTTATTTATTTATTTGAGAGAGAGAAGGAAAAAGGGAAAGAGAGAGAATAGTCCTGCCAGGGCCTCCAACCACTGCAAAGAAACTCCAGACGCATGCGCCACCTTGTGCATCTGGCTTACGTGGGTCCTGGGGAATCGAACCTGGGTTCTTTGGCTTTGCCCGCAAGTGCCTTAACCACTACTAAGCCACCTCTCCAGTCTTGTTTTTGCTTCTTAATTTAATTACTATGAAGAGGGTACAGCTTTAAGTCTGTAAATGAGTGCGTTCTTCTTTGCTGCTAGGAGACATTACAGAAGAAATGCAGGCAGCTGGACACAGCAAGCGGACTCCGTGTGCCACTGAGCCCGGCTTGTCTGAGTTTTAGCTGGCGGGTGACAGCCCAGTTATACACAGCACCCCTTACTTGTTTGTTGTTGTTGTGTTTGCCTTTTGTGTATGCAATATAGAAATAGGAAAAGCGGGGCTGGAGAGATGGCTTAGTGGTTAAGGCATTTGCCTGCAAAGCCAAAGGATCCCGGTTCGATTCTCCAAGACCCACATAAGCCAAATGCACAAGGGGGCGCATGCATCCGTAGTTCATTTGTGGTGGCTGGTGGCCCTGGCATGCCCATTCTCTCTCTCTCTGTCTCTCTTTCTCCCTCTGCCTCTTCCTCTCTCTCAAAGAAATAAATAAACAACTTAAAAAAAAAAAAAGAAATAGGAAATACTTTGGATAAAAGTTATGATGAGCTGGGCGTGGTGGTGTATGCCTTTAATCCCAGCATTCGGGAGGCAGAGGTAGGAGGATTACTGCGAGTTCAAGGCCACTCTGAGACTCCATAGTGAATTCCAGGTCAGTCTGGGCTAAAGTGAAACCCTACCTCGAAAAACCAAAACAAAACAACAACAACAACAACAACAACAACAAAAAAAACGTTATGATGAATGTTTCATGCTACTATCAGGAACAGTTCTAGAGAAACTGAGGTGTGCCCGGGCCTGTTTGTCTAGGGTCTGCAGGTGAAACCTGGGCAGATTTCCTCACTTCAGGATGGCCAATAATACAGGCCTTTATAATTCCAATCTGTGCTTCCTCATGGAAACTTCCAGTAATGCAAAGGTAAGATGATAATCGGCCAAGCCCTTATTTTTGTGTACAACAGAATTCTTACTTTTAGATTTTATTTTATTTTATATTTTTTATCAAAATGGAAGAGACTGCTGGGGTGGTGGAAACTTGTGCTTTAATAGAAAGAAAAAATCTTCAGTTAATACACAAAGTGTTATCTAAGCCTTCCACATTACTTACTGTTAGAAAACAATTCTTTCCTAGAGACATGCAACTTATGTGTAGTGAAGGTACCCCGACTTCCCTTTCCCACTGTATGTGAGCTTCGATGTTTCTGATCTACAAACACCTTTTGTCTTTACTTACTTTTTCTCAGGGTGGCCTCAAACTCATGATGATTCTCCTACCTCCGCCTCCTGACCGACCGAGTTCTGGGATTAAAGGTTTGCACCACCTCGCCTGGCCTTACTTACTTTGTTGTTTTGACTCAGAGACTCATGTATTCCTGGCTAGCTGTGAATTTACTATATAGCTAAGGATGATGACCTTTAACTCCTGATCTACCAGCCTCTGCCTCTAAAGTGCTGGGATTAGATAAAATGTTACCATGCTTAGTTTATAATTACCCTTTTCAATTTGCCCTTGAACTGGCTACATTTCTCCTACTTCCTTATTACTGAGCTAACTAAAATCTTAAATACACATTCATTTTTCTATCTGTATGAGAGTGCTGATTACATCTTAAAGTTATTTAAAATTTTTTTTCAAAGACTTTTTATTCATTTGAGAGAGTGACAGAGAGAAAGGGCCAGATTGAGAGAAGGAGACTGTTTCGCTAGGGCCTCCAGCCATTGCAAATGAATTCCAGACACGTGCGCTCCCTTGTGCATCTGGCTAATGTGGGTCCTGGGGAATCGAACCTGGGCTCATTGGCTTGGCAGGCAAGAGCCTTAACCACTAAGCCATCTCTCCAGCCTGAAAGTTATCTTTTAATGCTTCTAGTTATTTACAGATGGGCACAGAAACCTACACACAGGCACATTTCCATGACTGAGCTACACCATGCTCAGTGAAACTTTATTATAAAGCAAGTGTGGGGATTATTCTTTTGTTCTTTTCTCAATTGAACAGCAAACACTGCACAGCATAGAGTTTTCTAATAGCATGTGGAGTTGTGTTAGCTTTCTGTCCTTAATGGGATTTTTGTTTTGGGGGGGTGGGTTCGAGGTAGGGTCTGGCTCTAGCCCAGGCTGACCTGGAATTCACTATAGAGTCTCAGGGTAGCCTCAAACTCACAGCAATCCACCCACCTCTGCCTCCTGAGTGCTGGGACTAAAGGCATGTGCCACCATGCCCGGTCTTAATAGGATTTATTATCTCTTTCTTGCCTCTCTCTCTCTCTCTCTCTCTCTCTCTCTCTCTCTCTGCAATAGCTGCTTTCTGCATTTATTCCTGGTCCTTTTCTTATATCTTTTAGTAGTGCCTTACCTTTTCATAGGAAGCAAATTTTTAAATATTAAATCACCAGAGTGATTTTCATCACTTATTGGACCCTGTCTGATATAGTGCCTGATACAGAGAAAGCATTTGATAAACACTTATTGGATATTAAAAACATAGTGACAATGTTACAGCAGTGAGAGTGGATAGTCAGAATTTTCAGACATTCCCCTTTTAGGAAATTATTTTCTATGAAGGTTTCTATGAAGGAGACACTTGTTTTGAATATTCCTGCTTGAAAAGTAAATATATATATACATATACACATATGTGTGTGTGTGTGTATACATACATACACACACACACACACACACACACACACATATATATATAATTATATATATATATAATCGTGATGCATAGTTTTTCATTAGTTGTAACATTGATCTTACAAAGTATCATATAACGAGTACCCCCTCCCCCAAGGCAAACCTATAGAATTTGCTGGAAAAAAACTTTTCTTTTGTTCTACATGAGCTCTCCCCACCAGCAATGACACCTTCAAAAATAAAAGGATGTAGCAGTAGTGGCGCAGAGAATAAGGGTACTGTTGATGACAGTTCAAATGTCCTGCCACTAGAGAGGATGAAGTGATTGGCCCATACCATTCTCCAGTCTGTGGACTGGTGATCTCCAGGTGAATAGACATCTACTTTGCATACTCCATTTTGGCTTTGTAACCAGTCAACCTTATCCGTCATCTGGAAGCAGAAAAAAAAAAATCACAAAATGAAGAGCCAGCAAAAGGACAGGATAAATACATGAAAGGAAGGAAAAAGAAAGCTAATGGTAAATATTTCTTAAACACATTTGTATCTCTAGAGATGAGGCCAGTGTCTGGTACCTAATTATCAACCTGTTGAGTAAATGAACCTGACCAGTGAGGTCCTGCCTGCCTGACTTTGCCTTTCAATCCTCCCCTTTCCTGCTTAGATTTTCAGCAAGACACTCAAAACTCAATATGACCAAGAAAGAATTTTCTTTTCCCCTGCATGTCTGTCTATGTACATGAGCTTATTTTTAAGCGATACAAGCTTTTTTTAAAAAAAAATTGTTTATTTTTATTTATTTATTGGAGAGCAACAGACAGACAGAGAGAAAGAGAGACAGAGAGAGAGAGAGAGAGAGAGAGAATGGGTGTGCCAGGGCCTCCAGCCACTGCAAATGAACTCTAGACACGTGCGCCCCCTTGTGCATCTGGCTAACGTGGGTCCTGGGGAATTGAGCCTTGAACCAGGGTCCTTAGGCTTCACAGGCAAGTGCTTAACAGCTAAGCCATCTCTCCAGCCCTCCATGTTCACTTCTAACCTTCCACACAGAACCACTCTTGGTTCATTAGAAATTTGACTCACATCTATACTTCTCCTGAGTAAGGTGGGATCTGATGGCCAGGTTTTCTTCTCCGATGTCCTGAATAGCCTTATGAAACATATATCTTTATATTTTAGCTACAGTAATATACTGGTACAAAATTCCATTACAATAAAGTTCAATAGTCTATCCCAAGCTGAAGTTGTGAGGTCTTTTTTGTTTGTTTGTTTGTTTGTTTTAAGGTTGGGTCTCACTCTAGCCCAGGCTGACCTGGAATTCACTATGTAGTCTCAGTGTGGCCTTGAACTCACAGCAATCCTCCTACCTCTGCCTCCCAACTGCTGGGATTAAAGGCATGTGCCACCATGCCTGGCATAGAATATTTGTTTTTTCTAAATATTTATTTATTTGGGAGAGAGAAAGAGGTAGAGAGAGAGGGAGAGAGAATGGGTGTGTCAGGGTCTCCAGCCACTGCAAACAAATTTGATATGCACATGCTACACCGTGTATCTGGCTTACATGGGAAATGGAGGACTTGAACCTGGGTCTTTAGGCTTTGCAGGAAAGCACCTTTAAGTGCTAAGCCATCTCTCCAGCCCTGAAGTTGTGTTTTGTAAATAATTGTTTGATGTAAAGTGGAGCATTATTCAGCAGTGTGAATAAATACTTGCTTTAAAGGACTTTGGCTGTGGTGGAAGTTAGCATCTTCACTCAAAAATGAAACCAGCAAGCCGGGCATGGTGGCACGTGCCTTTAATCCCAGCACTTTGGAGGCAGAGGTAAGAGGATCACCAGGAGTTCGAGGCTATCCTGAGACTCCATAGTAAGTTCCAGGCTAGCCGGAGCTAGAGTGAGACCCTACTTCGAAAAACCAAAAAGGAAAAAAAGAAAAAGAAACCAGCACAAATCAAAGGCAGGTTAAATACATGTTCAAACATATGCAAGTGGATATATGAGGTTTGTTGTGAATAATAATATGGACAATTATTAAATGGAAAATATAAAACCATTCAAGAGTTGTTTTAGACCTGTTTCCATGTTCTACCATCTCAGATTACTAAACTAGGAAAATCATTTTTAATTTTTTAAATTTATTTGCAAGGAGAGAAAGACAGAGATAGAGAAGGAGAATGAATGGGTGCACCAGGGCCTCTTGGCACTGCAAGTGAATCCCAGGCACACGCACAAACTTTGCACATCTAGCTTTTATTTTACATGGGCTCTGGGGAATCAAACGTGGACCATCAAAACCGAGCCATCACGCTTTGGAAACAAGGACCTTTGACCACCACTCAGTCATTTCTCCAGCCCGGAAAATGGTTTGCTTGTTTTTTTAATCACTCCTCCAGATGACATGCTATAGGAGAGTCCTGGGATAGACAGTGGATGCTCCATGTGACTTAACCCTTCGAGTCACTCAGAGAACTGTACAAAGACACTAACTCTGAGACTGAAGGTGTAGCTCAGAGGGAGAGCACTTGTGGTGTATGAGGAAGGTCCTGGACTATATCCTCAGCACTGAAAAAAGAAAAAGGAAAGAAGGGAGGGAGGAAAGAGGAAGAAAGGATGAAAAGGAGGGAGGGAAAGAGGAAGGAAGGAGAGAAAGAAAGAAGGAAAGAAGGAAGGAAGGATAGAGAGAAGGAAAGAAGGAAGTCTGATTGAATTTGGTTGGCCCTGCCTAGAGTCCTCAAATCTTGAGGGAGGAGGAGTAAAAGTTTAAGAGGCTGTGCTATATCAACAACTTGAATCTGAGTCACCACTTCCAGAAAACATAATTTCCAATGGTTTTGGATTAAGGAACTTTGGGCACTAAATTTCTTATCAGCTCCTTGGGTGAATTTAATGTACATCCAGAATTGGTCATTCCTGGGCCTGGTTTATCTGAAGAACCCATTCTGAGAAAGATTGGCTATTTGGGGGGAAGTTAATTTACTCTTTTTTTTTCCTGAGGTAATATTTTCTAAACTTCTTTGGTAGTATACATTTTTCTTTTCCTCTTTTTAAAACATGAATGCATTTATTTAGTTATTTGAGAGAGAGAGATAATGAAAGTAGAGAGAGAGGGAATAGGTATGTAAGGTTCTCTAGCCACCGCGAATGCACTCTGGATGCATGTACCACCTTGTGCATCCGGCTTACGTGGGCCTTGGAGAATGGAACCTGGGTCTTTAGTCTTCATAGGCAAGTGACTTAACTGCTAAGTCATCTCTCCAGCCACCCCCCACCCGCCTTTTTTTTGTTTTTTTTCGAGGTAGGGTCTCACTCTGGCTCAGGCTGACCTGGATTGGAATTCACTATGTATTCTCAGAGTGGCCTCGAACTCTCGGCGATCCTCCTACATCTGCCTCCTGAGTTCTGGGATTAGAGGTGTGTGCCACCATGCCCAGCTCCCCCTTTTTTCTAAATGGGGCTGGGGATGGAGCCCACAGCCTCTTGCATGCTAGGTACATGCTCAGTCCTATATAAATATCCTTATGCTCACGTCATGGTACCATTATTTGTCTAAAGAATGAGAATTCTAAGAAGCTGCTCGCACCTAGATTGCTGACAGTACAAGGGCCGGAAAGGCATGCCTATTCTCTAAACGATTTACATCTATTAGCACCCAACAAAGTCTATAGAAATCCACTTGGCCAGCCTGTCTGCCCTGCATCAAAACAGACAAAAAGCAAGTATAAAAAGTAAGGAAATCCTGTGGTCACTTACTTTTACGTGACGGATTCTGTAATCTGCGGCAAGCTCTTGACTAAGTTTGCTGTTTTCTTCAATATCTCTGAGTTTGCCGCCCACCCCTCCTGCCATGTAATCTATATGGAATCTGCCAGGAGAGATACAAGCCAACGTGACTAAATTAATATCATCAATTCCATTGCTCTTATCGCCAAATACTGATCTTAACGCAGTCACAATTTTCACATGCACACACCCCAGTAATGACTACAAAACAATGCTGAAATTTCACATCTTCCTCTGATGAACTCTGACATTTTCCCAAGATTACAAAATGGTTCCACTTTTTGGCCAATGGCTTCTTAAATCACTGCTGTTCTCCACCTTTAGGGCATTGGGATCTAGGATCATTTAATGATAGGAATGGTAGCCAGGTGTGGTGGTGCACACCTTTAATCCCAACACTTGGGAGGCAGAGGAAGCAGAATCGGTGTGAGTTCAAGGCCCTCTTAAGACTACATAGTAAATTCCAGGTCAGCCTAGGCTAGAGGGAAACGCTACCTTGAAAAAAGGCCAAAAAGAAAAAAAAAAAAAAAAAGAATGGTGAAAAAATTTTGTCTAATCTCAAGCATGGTTGGAGAGGAAAGTGGAGGATAAATAGCTGGGATGGAGAATAAGCATCTCTTTAAAAGAATTTTTTTGTTTATTATTTTTATTAATTCATTTGAGAGTGACAAACAGAGAGAGAGAGAAAGAGTCAGAGAGAGAGAATGGGTGCGCCAGGGCCTTTAGCCACTGCAAATGAACTCCAGACATGTGTGCCCCCTTGTGCATCTGGCTAATGTGGGTCCTGGGGAATCGAGCCTCGAACCAGGGTCCTTAGGCTTCACAGGCAAGCGCTTAACTACTGAGCCATCTCCAGCCTGAGAATAAGCATTTCGAGTTTATGGATCTTAAAACATTTTCTTTGGTGACTTGACAAGCATGCACATTTCTGGGGGGCCAAGGGATCAGCAGTTAAAGGCACTGGCTTGCAGTGTGCTGACCTAGTCACCCAAGTAAAGCTATTCACAGGGTATTCACTTATGGTGGCAAGAGATGCTTGTGTGCACGCGCATGTGCAAACAGATAAAAATTGAAAAGAAAAATAAACGTCTTGATGTTACAAAGGGACTTCACAGTTGAAGTCTTCTAGTTCAATGGACTTCTTTATCCTATCTCTACTAAGACATTTCAATAAAACACATTAGAATGTTTTACTCCCACCTTGAAATATCCGCTCACCACCCCCCCCCGCCACGTGCCTCCATGATGTCTCCATAAACCCATCCAAAGCGTTAAGTCAAACGTTACCCGACCCGTGAACTCGTTCCTAGATACAGAACTGGATGTGATTTCCCCTTCTTGACATTTTCCTCATACTTGGTTCCAACCTTCATGTCCTCTGTAGTATTATCTATGAGATCCTTCATGAGATCCGCTCTTTTACTCATTTTGGCTTCTTTATAATAGCTAGAGCCTTGTGTTATGTATCAAATAGACAACCGAGGCTGGCAAGATGGCTCAGTGGTAAAAAGCCCTTATTTGCAGCCAGCCGTGGTGGCGCATGCCTTTAATCCCAGCACTCGGGAGGCAGAGGTAGGAGGATCGCCATGAGTTCAAGGCCACCCTGAGACTACATAGTGAATTTCAGGTCAGCCTGGGCTGGAGTGAGACCCTACCTCAAAAAAACAAAAGAAATAAAGAAAGGAAGGAAGGAAGGAAGGAACGAAGGAACGAAGGAAGGGGGGAAGAAAGGGATATTTTTGGGCTGGAGAGGTGGCTTAATGGCACTTGCCTGCAAAACCAAAGGACCCAGGTTCAATTCCCCAGGACCCACATAAGCCAGATATATGCACATGGCACAAGCATCTGGAATTTTGTTTGCAGTGGCTGGATGCCCTGGCATGTCCTTTCTCTCACTCTCTCAACCTCTTTCTTTCTCTCTCAAATAAATTATGATAAAAAAGATATTTTATATTTATTTATTTATTTGAGAAGGAGAGAAAGAGAGAGAGACATGGGAAGGGAGAGAATAGGTATGCCAGGGCCTCCCGCTGCTGCGAATGAACTCCAGATGCATGTGCCCCCCTAATGCATCTGGCTTACGTGTGTCCTGGGGAATAGAACCTGGGTCCTTTGCTTTGCAGGGAAGTGCCTTAACTTCTAAACCATCTCTCCAGTCCCCACTTACCTTTTTTTTGGATTTTCGAGGTAGGGTCTTGCTCTAGCCCAGGCTGACCTGGAATTTACTCCGTAGTCTTAGCGTGGCTTTGAACTCACGGTGATCCTCCTACCTCTGCCTCCCAAGTGCTGGGATTAATGGTGTGCACTACCACGCCTGGCCCCCACTTACCTTTAAATGGACCATGAAAGCTAGTGTGTGTTTGTGTGTGTGTGTGTGTGTGTGTGTGTATGTGTAATCCAGAGGACAGCCTCCCGTGTCATTCCCCAGGCATGGTCAACTGAGACAGGGTTTCTCACTGGTCTGGAATTTACTGATTAGGTTAGGCTTGCCAGACAACCCCAGTGGTCTTGTCCCTGCATCCCTAGCACTTGGCTTTTTTTTTTTTTTGTATTTTTAACATGGGTTCTGGAGCTCAAACTCAGATTCTCATCTTGCAAAGCAAGCAATTTACTGACTGAGCTATCTCTCCTGACCTGAAAATATTTAATACACTCATCTTACAGATTAGAAAAATGAGATCTATAAAGAGAATATTAGGGGGACTGGAGAGATGGGTTAGGGGTTACGTGCTTTCCTGTGAAGCCTAAGGACCCCGGTTCGAGGCATAATTCCCCAGGACCCACCTAAGCCAGATGCACAAGTTGGCACATGCATCTGGAGTTTGTTTGCAGTGGCCGCAAGCCCTGGTATGCCATTCTCTCTCTCTCTCTCCCTCTCCCTCTTTCTCTCTCTATTGCTGTCAAATAAATAAATAAATAAATAAATTTTAAAAAGAGAATATTGGGGGCTGGAGAGATGGCTTAGTGGTTAAGCGCTTGCCTGTGAAGCCTAAGGACCCCGGTTCGAGGCTCGGTTCCCCAGGTCCCACGTTAGCCAGATGCACAAGGGGCGCATGTGTCTGGAGTTCGTTTGCAGTGGCTGGAAGCCCTGGCTCACCCATTCTCTCTATCTCTCTGCTTCTTTCTCTCTCTGCCACTCTCAAATAAATAAATAAAAATAAACAAAAAAAATTTTAAAAAAGAGAATACTGGGTCTAGTGGATTTATTTCTTTAGATATTCTAACTCTGCAGTTTAATAGTCTAGAAGATGTGAAATTCTCTTATGGCCAATAAAAGGATTCTGTGGCCTAGAAGAATTGATCTAAAATGCTCCCCAACTTTGTTAGTGTTGCCTGGAGATGTGGCTCGGTGGTAGAGTGTTTGCCTAGCATGCATGAAGCACTGGTTTCAACCCCAACACTGCATAAAACTGGATATTGTGGTCCACATCTATAATCCTAGTGCTTGGAAGGCTGAGGCAGGGGACTGCTGCGAGTTTGAGGACACTCTGGGCTATGCAGTAAGTTTCAGGCAAGCCTGGACTACAGTGAAAGACCTGTCTCAAAAATTATTAAAACCCTTCAACAGCAAAATGATGCCAACGTCAAAAGACTGACAAAATGCCAAAGTTATTATTGCCTTAAATTAAAGGGGGTACCAATCATGAGTGACAGTGGGGAACCCCTGAGCAATGCAGGGGGACGGGGCTTGTTAGGATTGGTGGACCCCAGACCACACGATTTGAAGATTGCCCCAGTACCCATCCTAAGAGGCTCCTATTTGCCCAAGATTACTAAATCCATCAAAAATCCTCCAAATTCTAGGCAGTGCAGTTAAGGCTATTGTTGACTTTCTACGTATCTAATCTTTGAGGCACATCCAACCAAGTTGTATTATTAATCTTTAAAATACTTTTTGGAATCAGTTTTCCTAATTTTAAAAATATTCCCCCCCCCCCGTGTGTGTGTGTGTGTGTGTGTGTGTGTGTGTGTGTAGGTTAGCATGTCAGGATCTCTTGCCAATGCAAACTCCAGACACATGTGTCCAGCTTTATGAAGGTATTAGGGAATCAAACTTTGTCCAGCAGGCTTTGTAAGCAAGTGGTTTTAACCACTGAGCCATCTCCACAGCCCTAGTATTAATTTTTAAAAGGGATGAATGTATTTGTTATATTCGTTTCTTCTTCTCTACCCCCATACTTTCTGAATCTGGTGCACTGTTAGAAACAACAAAAATATTGCTTTCGTTGAAATGAGAGTTTCACAGAATTTGTTAAAATAAGCATTAGAAATACGTAAGTTTTATTTTTTTGAGATTCTGTGTTACTCTAGCCCAGGCTGACCTGGAACTCACTCTAGACCCTTGAACTCATGGCAATCCTATTACCTCAGCTTTCTCAGTATTAGGGAATCAAAGATGTGCACCACCACGCCCAGCAACATGTGGATTTAAAAAATATTATTCATGGGCTGGAGAGATGGCTTAGTGGTTAAGGAGCTTGCCTGTGAAGCCTAAGGACCCATGTTCGACTCCCCAGATCCCATGTTAAGCCAGATGCACAAAGGAGAGGCAAGCGCAAGGAGGTCGCACTGACCACTAAGCATTCCAGCAAACACGTGGAATTTGCTTGCGGTGGCTGGGGCCCTGGCATGCCAATCCTCTCTCTCTCTCTCTCCCTCTCAATAAAATAAAAATAAAATTAAATAAATAAAAATTTAAAAATAGGGCTGGAGAGATGGCTTGGTGGTTAAGTGCTTGCCTATGAAGCCTAAGGACCCCGGTTCGAGGCTCGATTCTCCAGGACCTATGTTAGCCAGATGCACAAGGGGGTGCACACGTCTGGAGTTCGTTTACAGTGGCTGGAAGCCCTGGCGCACCCATTCTCTCTCTTTCTATCTGCCTCTTTTTCTCTCTGTTACTCTCCAATAAATAAAAATGAAGAAAAAAATTAAAAAAATTAAAAATATTATTCATTACACTTTTCTATGAAGTGCCATTATGATTGTTTTTCCTTTCGAACAGCCTGTCAGTACTGATACTTTTTCTCCACGGGTACGCATGGCCTGTGTGCATCCCCAGGACTCTCTTGTCTAACCAGGGCCTCGGTAGTTGAGAGGCTTCAGGTGGATGAGACTTGGAGTCAAGTATACCATAGAACACTGGTCAGA